>NC_072734.1:168559310-168866180 GCF_026930045.1 Uloborus diversus
ACCAAAGAAACGTTCTGAAAAGTGTTCTCAGGAGTGTTTTGAAAACTGTTTCAAAAAGCGTGCTTCGAAGTGTTCTAAAGAATTGGAAGCTACGATTCAGAGCTTTACCATATTCTAACCACGCTATATCATTCATCAGTAATCTTTTAATGATGATCAAACCTAAATAGTATCAAAATAATACTTAACCTAGAAGCAGCAGATTCGTGGATCTTACAGTAAAACGCAACAAAAATGCAACTCTCTGCTAATCAATAACTACATTCATGTAGCTCAAATAAGCTTCATTCAAAACTTTTGAACGGTAAGTAAGTGGAACACCAATGGAAACAATGATTTTTAACTCTATAATTTTTGCATCTTTCGTGAACAATAAAAAACAAAGTCAGCGCAAAACGCTGTGATCACACGACAAAATGCAACAGATTTTGAATGAATCATGCTATCTGACGTGATTATTTAAAAGTAGTTCTGGAACATTACCGATTTAGTTCGCATTAAAGCTTTTTAGAATAAACATCTTTTCTCTTAGTTATGCTGCCATCGTGGGAACAGAAAATTGATTTCATTCACCTTGGGATATATATTCCTATTAGTTCTCTTCAAAGATAAAAATTGGATTATCATTTCATTAGTTGCATCTTATTTTGGGCGCGAATGCAAATGGATTGTGTTAGAAGGATTGGATTTTTTTTTTTTTTTTTTTTTTTTTTTTTTTTTTGGAGAAAAATCGAATTTGGCTGCCGCTTTTTTTCCCCCCGGCAAAAAACATGTAATATCCAATTGCACTTCGTGGCCAAAAAAGAAGACTCAAAAGGTTTCTAGCACCATTATTTCTGATTAACTTGTAAATTGACCCCCTGAATCAAAATATGAGCCCCGTTTTCCGCTATCACTCACCACTTTTGGAGATAGCGGGAGCCATTTTTATTTTTATTTTTTTTTTTAAGTTTTTTAGTTTTCGACCGCTTTAAAGTCATTATTTTTGATGAGAGCATTATGTTAACCGTTAATAATCATTTGTGCGGCTAAAAAGATGACAAGTTCAAAACCATAAACAATTGTTGCAAGGAGTGAGACTCATGGAGATATTCCCTACTAAAATAGTTTTTAAATCATCAAAAGCGATATTTTTTTTTTCTGATTATGTTTCACAATTTTTTCATTTATTCTTCGGTGAATTTCTTTTTGTGAACTTTACAGCTATTTCAATAGCAAAAGGATCAGTGTTCACTAACGCATTACCTGTTGATATCTGGTTAATATAATCATAGTGGTTGATATAATTATAGTTTATTGATTTTCATTTTCATTTTTTACTTCCTTTTACAAAAAAAGAAGTATTGTATTCGCGAAAAAATTTTCACTCAAAAATCGACCTTAATTTCCATTCTACTCACCCCGGAATGAATGATGAGTTTTTTTTTTTTCGACTCGACCACACGTGGATAAGTGCCTAAGAACGTATAAACACGCGAAATATCTATTTTGACGATTCCCGAGTTAGTTGCAACGAGTTTTCTCGTGACGTCTGTATGTACGCATGTGCGTATTTGGCGATTTTTTTTTTTTTTTTTTTTTTTTTTAAATCTGATTTCAATTTGGCCACTGTTGGTGATATTTAGAGAGTAAACTATTGAATCACATTAAAATTGCCAGTAATGGGGAAATGACATTAAATTGGGGTAAAAGGAAGTCATGTGATGCACACATAAGCTCGTTTTTAAAGCAAAGATGATACCTGTTAGAAACGTCTTGATATTATGGAACCACTACTGGCTAATAACTAGAACCATTTCATACGGAATTACTTCTTTAACTTTCACATTTCGTATGCATTACTGTCATATATATAGCAAAAATTTTCATCGATCTTCTTCTCTTCCAGGTGAACCAGGATGACAATAAAAAGATATAAATTATTGCAATTTCTCGGTAACTATGACTTTATTCCTTTCTCAGTCACTGTTTTTGTTGGGAAGAATGTTCCTGCTAACAATGTGATGAAAATGTTAATACTTGTAACTTTTACAGGTTTTCTAACCGTTGCAGTC
The DNA here is from genome assembly GCF_026930045.1 of Uloborus diversus. NCBI lineage: Eukaryota > Metazoa > Arthropoda > Arachnida > Araneae > Uloboridae > Uloborus > Uloborus diversus. The sequence goes on from NC_072734.1 coordinate 168,561,365, forward strand.
TGCGATTCCTATGTAAGTTGACTTTTATATCAGTACAACCTACTTCCCTTCATCATTTGGTTTCCTTGTACCACAAGCACTCTATTAACTAGATAAAATCAACGTTTCTGAGCAATACGTAAAGTCAAGTTACCCTACTTGAGACACAAGTACGGATCAAGAAAGTTTTTAAGGAGTGGGCGGTTAATTTTTTAACTAACTCTTACTGCGTATCTAATTTGCGAGGGGAGGGGGGGACCACAGGATTTTTATGTGAAACAACTAAAGTATAGAGATTTAAGCAAGGAAGTTTCCCGAAAATGTTCCTTTCCTTTTCGGAAAGAGGTATTCTAATATTGCATTTCAGAACTTCAACTTCGTAATATTGCAGAGGAACATTTGTCCCCCCCCCCCTCAACATCATTTGAGGTCGTCTAAAATTGCTTTTTTATTTTAAACTTCACTTCGAAAAATTACCAGAGGATAGTAACTGAGATGGATAAAATCCCTTCTTCTGACTTACATTTTGCAAAATTCTCGGGAGGATTCCAAACATCGGGAGATTCGAACCCTATCCCTTCTCTTAACATCATCGATAAGGTTCTTCACTTGCATTTTATGACTTTAATTTAGAAAAATTGCCGGTGCAGGTTCCCTCAAGGAAGAGGCGATCGCCCCCATCGCTCATCCCCATTTTGTTAGGGTTCTTGTACACCTTTCAGTATTAAACGAGTAAGAAGTAAATGGTGTTACATGGGAAAAAAATCTATTAAATTTTGAGGCTATGTGAGAAACTTTGATGCTTCAGTTCCATGGGTAAGTTTAATTATTTTGAAAATTTCAACAAAATATGTGATTTGTAAATATGGAAATAACTTTGGCTATCTGGGCAAAGTATGCATTAAAAATTGAATAAATACATTAATGCTTGAAATGAAAAAAAATAACAGCGTTTAGTTGTACAAAATTGCAGATTACTGCAGACACGTGTTTCGCTGTTCTGAGAAACGCCTTCTTCAACGCAAAAAAAAAAAAATGAACTTTCGACTGAAAAGATATTCAACAAAACCTCAAAAGCCATCAAATTTGCCGAATGTCTTTTCATCTATGAGCACATTTCTTTTACATTTAAAAATGCGTTCTTCACTCCACTTAAACACGTGTCTGCAGTAATTTGCAATTTGGTGCTGTTAACTGTTACAAAGACAGAAAACGTGCCTACGAAGAATATTGAGTAAATAATTTGATTGCATTGAAGAAAAAATATTGCTGAAATTCTTTTTTAAATAATGACTATTGTGATGATAATAACAGTGTCATATTGTTACAGGACGTGAAATTCGTCATTGGTAAAAAAATCAGGATCTGCCGGTGAACAAAAGACGTTTTTCCAAATTATTTAAAATAGTAGTTCTACTAATGAAAATGAATCTCTCGATTTATTTGCCGAGAATTTCACTTACAATGATGGAGTTAAAATGGGTATTAAAAGGAGTTTGTCAAAAAGGTTATTGAAATGAGGATCATAGATAACTAAGAATCAGCTGCATGAGGAATTATTTGGGCTTACCAAATACTTTTAAGCTTTCAAATATAAAGGCGAACACGGAAATACAGTGAAACCTCCCTTAACGGACACTCCCGAATAACGGACACCTCTAATTAACGGATATTATTGCAAGTCCCAGTCCCTCAATCAAGGGCGGATCCAGAAATGTTTCAAGGAGGGGGCGGTTGATTTTTTTTTTTCTTTTTCTTTACTACGTATCTAATTACACATGTTTAGGGGCGGGAGGGGGGACTGCATTAACATTTCTATCTAAAACATCTAAAACATAAAGACTTAGCCAAGGAGGTAGACAAATCCACCTGCTTACCTTTTCCATCGAAAGAGGTATTCTAAAACTGAGTTTTTTGAAACTTCAGTTTCGAAAAATTACCTGAGGAAAGTTACTGAACCCATTATTTCACCTAACACTACCAGAGATATCTAAAATCGCGTCTTTAAGACTTAAATTTTGTGGAATGCCCGAGGGAATGTCTCCAAATGCTTCCTTCTTACATAGCCAAAAATCGTTTAAAATTGCCATTTTAAAACTTTAAATTCCGAAAAGTTTTCGGGCGGAAGATTTGAGCATTATTCCTAACGTCATAAAACATGGCCTACACTTGCGTTTTAGAGATTCAATTCGGAAAAATTTCTGGTGCAGGCTCTCTCAAGGGAGGGGCGATCGCCCCCATCGCCCCTCCCTTGTATCCGTCCTTGCCCTCAATATAGGCCATTCCATGTAATTCACTCAGAATAGCGGACACTCCGAATAACCGACAGTTATTTCACAAAAAAATTCCCTTGCTATCGTAGCACTTTCGTTTTTTTTTTTTTTTTTTTTTTTTTCTTCTTTTCACAGAATATCTTAGTAACTACTTGCATTACAAAGCTTTTCATCCTCCACAACTGATATTTCACCCCCCCCCCCCCCATAATTTCCTTATCACTGTTTCTTGGAGTTAAAAGGGTGGTAATGGGCAGAGGCAGCGATTGGGGATTAAAAGTTGGGGGTAGAAAAAAAAACTAAAAGACATGGTACTTTTTGCGGGCAGCAAAAAATGAAAAAGAAGATTTTAATGAATTTTGTACACAATAACTATTTAAAAGTTAAGATGAAAAAGAGGAAACTGGGTGCTTTTTCTAACTGGGGCTCTCGGGAGATGCAATTGAGCAGACCGGCGCCGGTAGTAGTCGGCTTTATGGCGCCGTTGCTTCGTTGGGTTGTTTAATTTTTAGACATGAAAAAGATTTGTCCATATTCAAGGTCATATTGCCAACTGTCAATCATGCAATAGTGATACTCGAGATAAAATAAATAAATTAACCATAAAAAGTTTGCACAATTAGAGAATTTTCGGAAGCACTGAAATACAGTAAAGAATTGAAAAACTTTTTCCTGAGCAAAAGGGACACTGAAGGACTTCCTAAGGTAAATGATTTAAATATTTATATTGAGAAACAGGCTTGTAATGCAAAAAAAGGATGTCAAACTGTTTTAACTGATTACTTTAATTGATTAAATGCTTTTTAAGACAAGTGTGTGCTGTAAGTATACCTTTATTAAGAAAAAACAGATTAATTACTCTTGACGTAAAATGTAGTAAACCTTTCGCAATTGTTTGGATTGTGTTCTACAAAGGGAACAACAGCCCATTTTGAAAAAGGTAAATTAAGTAGTTCCTCCTAATAGCGGGCACCTCCCAATAACGGACAAAACTTCTAGTCCCTTGACTGTCCGCTATTCGGAGGTTTCACTGTATTACATTCAAAAGAATAAAGAAGGTTGGGGAGTCGATCCATTTTTTTAGGGACAAGTATATATTCTGAAATCTGTCAAAGTCTACAAGACTATTATTTCTATCTAATATTGTTTTATTTAGGTGTAGAATAAACTTCTTTAAAATGATAATAGGTGTCCCAATTTATTATCAATTGTTGCATAGTCAAAATGTTAAGTGCCACAAGTTAGGGACGGGGATCCCCAACTTAGATCAATGATTTTTTTTTTTTTTTTGTAGCAACATATCTATATCTTATCCAGAGGTGAAGACACTAAGGCTATTCCATAAAATAGAATATTTTGTTCAAATAAAAACATATGATGAAAATACTACGATGGTAAAAGTTCAAAACTGTCCCTAGTATAGATACTTGGCTGTATTATATTATTAATGTATAATTTTGCACCTGAATATCATTTAAAATAAATAATAAACTATTTTTGCAGAAGAAAATTTGATAAACTAGAGGATCTTACCTTTTAAGAATCATAATACAAATATGTCGAAATTGGATTCATAAAATATTACATATAATAATAACAAACTCAAATTCTATTATAGCTTTCATTTTATCTAAAATAGTTACTTCCTTGATATTTCTGTTCATTCTATTTCAGAGTCAAAAACTGAGTAGTAACAATGTTATGTATTTCGAATCATCGAGAATCAGTGCCAGAAATCCAAGTGCCATTACAGATCAAGTTGAAAGCAAGGAAGCAGACAAGAGTTTGAGAAATAATCCAAATCTACTTAGTGCTCCGACTCAGGACTATGCTACGAACAATTACCGAAATATTGTTCCCATTCAGTCAAGAAAAGATTCGAGTCATCTGACGTCACTCCATTCCTCGACATTCCATAAACGACTTGGAACAGATACCTCAAATCTGCATAAAGACTCACTGTCTGATAGTTTTGACTTGAAAGGTATTTATCAAAGTATTTAAACTATTGTTACAAATCCTGTAAATAGTAATTAATGTAGTAACGTAACCTGTAAATAGTTTCCCGTAATGAATATACAACCCCTTTTCATATGGCTAAAGTATACGACCCCTATTTCCTTTTTGTTCATTGATAAAATTTGATAACGGTCTACTACTTTACAGAAGCGTGTGGAATATTTGAGAAATTTCTTTTCGGTGTCTATATAAGCCGTTAGCGATGGATAAACAGTTAGTTTCGATTGATATTTCGAACTGAGAGCATTTTTGCTCTGTTTATTGCGAGGCATTTCGCTGTGTTGTTTTCGTATTTGGAAGTAAATACGTGTGTAAACGTTGAGTTTACGGTGTTGTGTGATAATTGCTTAATTGCTGATGAATAATTTAGCAGTTGTTGACGATATTTCCTGTACATAGTGTAAATAAATTTCCTGTGTTTTTATCAAGAACTGTGTCATCCTTTCAAGAAAGTGGAAGTCGCACCGAATCCGTTACAATTTGGCGCCCAACGTGGGGCTTCTTCTGGACTTTCTTGGAGTAAGAGTGACTTTGGACATTTTTTTTTTTTTCATAAAGACTGTTTGAATTTATAGACTTCGTTTTTATGGTGATTACTCGCGCAATGGATGACCAATTAAAACAACTTCTGGAAGCAATTAATGCTGTGAAAAGTGACTTGACCGAAAGTTTGGCGGCTAATCAAGAACAATTAAAAAATGAATTGACTGCAAATCAAGTACAATTGAAAAATGAACTGGCGACGAACCAAGAACAGTTAAATAGTGATTTAACTGCTAAAATTACTACAAGTCAGGATGAAATAAAGAGTGACCTAACGTCGATGAAAACCATGATGGAGAATCAACTAACCGCCATGGGAGATAAAGTCGATGCTCTGGAAGAAAAATTTGATACGGTGGAAGAGCGTATCGCCAATGTGGAAAATAAGTTGGAAGAAGAAGACAAGAAATTGACTTCATTTAAGGAAGAAATAATTAAGGACGTGGAAAGGAGATTGGCGACCGCGGAAAGCAGCTCTGTACAGTTTGGCGCTCCCACATCTGTTGCTCGACCGTCCATTAAACTGGCCACATTTGATGGGAAAAGTTCGTGGCAGGTGTACAAGACCCAATTCATGATAGTGGCGGAAGCGAACGGATGGGACTCTGCTACCAAGGCCTGTCATCTTGCAGCATCCCTGAGAGGTGACGCAGCGGACATTCTCCAGACCCTTCCGGACAGCCAGCGCCTGGATTTCGCCGCCCTCACATCTGCGTTGGAGCTTCGCTTCGGTGAGAAGTGCCAGAAAGATTTCAGCCGACTCCAGTTGAAGTCCCGTTTCCAGAAAACCGGGGAAACCCTGCAAGAGCTAGCGGCGGACGTCGAGAGATTGTCTCATCTTGCTTTTTGCGACTGTCCTGCGGATGTTCGAGACAACCTGGCACTCAACTACTACATCGACGGGGTTCGAGATCCGGAAATCCAGAAAGCTCTGCGGATGGCGGATGTCAAAGACCTGAATTCTGCTGTTGTGTATGCGATGAGATACGAGGCCGCCCAAGAAGCAACCCGTGTGGATCGCCATCTAATCCGGACTCAGGAAGCTGATGAGTCTGACTCCAGGTCGTCCCACCTCGCTGAACTTAAAAGACAACTCGGTGACTTGGCAAGACATCTGAGCAGCATAACAGCCCAAAAGAAACAAGAGCAGAAGTGCTGGAAATGCGGTAGTGAAGGACACCTGCGAAGGAGTTGTCCGGCTCGCCAAGCTACGCGAGGGAAGGAAATCACCACCACCAGAGCTCTGCAGATTTCCTCTTCTAGTAGTGGCAGTGACGGACTTTTCATTTACGCACATGTAAATGGGAACCCCTGCAGACTGATTGTCGACACTGGAGCCAATGTGACAATCATTAGGACAGATGTGGCTCGGGAATTTGGATTGAAACTGCTGTGGACATCGCCACGCGTTAGTCTCCAGACTGTGACAGGTGACAAAATCGAGATTGACGGTAAAGTGGACTTGGAAATAGTGTTTGGGAATGCCACCTACCATCATACGGCATTCGTCGCTAATATCACGGACACCTTCATCCTCGGATTGGACTTTTTGAAGAAATATGACTTCACTCTCGACTTCAAGACTAATGAGCTGCACTCGATGAGAGAAGACATAGCCGTTTTCCCTGCAGAAAGTGATGTAAAATCCGCTCATCAAATAATAGCCCAAACAGATTTATCGATTCCCTCAAGGTCAGAATCCTTAATACCTGGCTCCCTTGAAGAAAGCAATAGTTTTCGATTTGGACTCATTGAATACCCTAACCTAAGCAATAGCCTAAAAGGAGTGCTGGTAGCATCTACGCTTGTGGACCTTTCTAAGGATGTAATTCCTGTGAGAGTCGCCAACGTGAGTGAAAGGCCAAGGAATATCCGAAAAGGTGAAGTGTTGGCAACTTGTACTCCAGTAAACTGCATCATTAGAAGAATCAATTCCCCTGAGACTGTGTCTTCCGAGTCCTTGACATCGAAGTTAATTGGGAGTGCGCCGTTATCGAATGATCAAAGAACTGCTGCGGAACAATTGGTGGACGACTTCAAGCATCTGTTTTCATCTACATCGGAGGATGTGGGCCGGACGAATTTAACGCAGCATAGGATCTACACTGGAGAACACCCCCCTATTAAACAGCATCCAAGACGACTACCTTTCGCCAAGAAGGAAGAGGTTGAGACCCTCCTGAAAGAGATGAGGGAGAATGATGTAATCGAACCCTCATCCAGTCCTTGGGCCTCTCCCATCGTCTTGGTCCGAAAGAAAGATGGCTCCACCAGATTTTGTGTAGATTACCGACGGCTGAATGAAATCACCAAGAAAGACAGTTACCCTCTTCCACGGATAGACGACACCTTGGACACTCTTTCCGGACACAAGTGGTTTTCGACCCTGGACTTGAAGAGCGGCTACTGGCAGGTTGAGATACACCCTGATGACCGAGAAAAGACAGCGTTTACAACTGGACAAGGCTTATGGCAGTTTAAAGTGATGCCCTTCGGCCTCTGCAATGCACCAGCTACATTCGAGCGTCTTATGGAGACAGTGTTAAGAGGACTTTCCTACGAATCCTGTCTGGTCTACTTAGACGATATCATCATCGTGGGACGCAGTTTCGAAGAACATCTGGCAAATCTTAGGAAGGTGCTGCAAAAGCTTAAGGAAGCCAATCTGAAGTTAAGCCCGTCCAAATGTAATTTGTTCCGCCGGGAAGTGAACTACCTTGGTCACATCATCTCTTCTGAGGGTGTACAAACCGATCCAGAGAAGGTATCTGCGGTCAGGAGTTGGAGTCGTCCCGAAAACATCCATCAGTTGCGAAGTTTCCTGGGGCTCTGCACGTACTACAGGAAGTTTGTGAAGGGTTTTTCCAACATTGCACGACCTTTGCATAAGCTGACGGAGAGCAAGCAAAAGTTTGAATGGTCCAAAGAATGCGAAGATGCATTTCTACGACTGAAGGAGGCTTTAACATCAACGCCTATCCTCGCCTATCCTCAGCCTGAAAAATCCTTCATCCTGGACACTGATGCGAGCAACGAGGGAATTGGAGCTGTTTTATCCCAAGAAATTGACGGCAATGAACATGTCATCGCTTACTGGAGCAAATGCTTATCAAAGTCGGAGCGAAATTACTGCGTCACCAGAAAGGAGTTACTGGCCATAGTGAAAGCTGTAGAACACTTCCATCATTACCTCTACGGCCGAAAATTTCTGCTTCGGACAGATCATGCCTCGTTAACTTGGCTTTTGAACTTCAGGAATCCGGAAGGCCAGATAGCCAGATGGATACAGCGGCTCCAGGAATATGACATGGAGATCAAGCACCGAAAAGGGTTGTCTCACGGTAATGCAGACGCTTTATCAAGGAGACCCTGTCCTGAGAACTGCAATTATTGTTCCCGAATCGAGAAACAGTATGGAACGACTAGCCCTACCGCCTATCAGGTGACAGTGACTCCAATATCATCAGAACCTGATCCATGGAGTGACGACCAAGTTCGAAAAGATCAACTTGAAGACCCCGACATAAAACCAATTTTGGAGTTCATGGAAAGTGACAGTCGGCGACCTAGCTGGCAGGACGTTTCCATCTTCAGTCCTGCAACAAAAAGATACTGGGCTTTATGGAACTCGCTCCATTTACGGAACGGCGTGCTACACCGAAAATGGGAATCTGACGACGGCAAAACATCTAGGTGGCAGTTACTACTTCCCCGATCAAGGATTTCAGATGTTCTGAAAGAAATACATAGTAGTGCGACTGGAGGACATTTTGGTGTCTTGAAAACCCTCAATAAAGTTCGGGAGCGCTTCTTCTGGAGCAAGGCGAAGGATGACGTGGAGAAGTTGTGCCATTCTTGTGACGCCTGTGCTGCTCGTAAAGGACCGAAGAAGAGAAGCAGAGGGAAGCTACATCTGTACAACGTTGGAGCTGCTTTCGAACGAATTGGGATCGACATCCTGGGTCCTCTACCAAGAACTGCTGATGGGAACAAATACATTCTTGTTTCCATCGACTACTTCACCAAATGGCCGGAAGCATATCCCATTCCAGATCAAGAGGCTACCACCGTAGCAGAGACTCTAGTTCAACATTGGATCTCGAGATATGGAACACCTTTGCAGATTCATTCCGATCAAGGGAGGAATTTCATCTCTGCTGTGTTTAAGGACCTATGTCAAATTTTCGGAATTGAGAAAACTAGGACAACACCACTACACCCACAATCGGACGGCATGGTGGAGAGATTTAACCGCACAATCCTGAATAATCTCTCGCTTATGGTATCCAGAAATCAACAGGATTGGGACAAGAAGCTACCTTTGTTCCTGCTGGCCTACCGCAGTGCTGTCCACGAAACTACCGGATATGCCCCATCTCAGATGCTCTTCGGACGAGAGCTTCGGCTACCTTGTGATCTCGTCTTCGGTCGTCCTCTGGATGCGCCTTCATCGCCTGAGGAGTACATCCAGGATCTCCAGGCCCGGTTGGAAGACGTTCATAACTTCGCACGAGAGCGAATCAACATCGCGGCGGAGAAGATGAAGACCCGATACGACACAAGGTCTACTGGACATGAATTCAATGAAGGCGACAAGGTTTGGTTATGGAATCCCATCCGACGGAAAGGTCTGTCACCCAAATTGCAGTCGCATTGGGATGGACCCTACAAAGTCCTTAACCGACTAAATGACGTCGTAGTGAGGATCCAAAAATCACCTAATGCAAAACCTAGGGTTGTACATTATGATCGGTTAGCCCCATACTATGGCCATAGTTCATGAGTATTACGTAAACAACCATGGTTGATAACATAAAAGTTGTAGATAATTTTTGCTTGTAATGTTTAGTAATATTTCTTGTTATTATTGTGTTTTCTGTATCTGTTAGTTATTAATTAATGTGTATATTTGTAAACTTGTGATAGAAGTTTGGCACCCTTTCTGGGGATTGTACTGCCCGGGACGTGCAGTCCTTGGGAAGGGGGCAATGTTACAAATCCTGTAAATAGTAATTAATGTAGTAACGTAACCTGTAAATAGTTTCCCGTAATGAATATACAACCCCTTTTCATATGGCTAAAGTATACGACCCCTATTTCCTTTTTGTTCATTGATAAAATTTGATAACGGTCTACTACTTTACAGAAGCGTGTGGAATATTTGAGAAATTTCTTTTCGGTGTCTATATAAGCCGTTAGCGATGGATAAACAGTTAGTTTCGATTGATATTTCGAACTGAGAGCATTTTTGCTCTGTTTATTGCGAGGCATTTCGCTGTGTTGTTTTCGTATTTGGAAGTAAATACGTGTGTAAACGTTGAGTTTACGGTGTTGTGTGATAATTGCTTAGTTGCTGATGAATAATTTAGCAGTTGTTGACGATATTTCCTGTACATAGTGTAAATAAATTTCCTGTGTTTTTATCAAGAACTGTGTCATCCTTTCAAAAAAGTGGAAGTCGCACCGAATCCGTTACACTATTATTTCATGCGGTGAACTTCATATTTTTATACAATAAAATAGGTTTATGAAATAAGCCGATTTTTTTAATCTCAAAAGCAAGCCTGAGAGTATTACTTATGTAAATTTAAATAAACGAATAAATATATAATTATTGTTTAACAAGCATTTTGAGGCTTTTCCAGCAAAACCTTTTTTTTTTTTCTAATGGGGCTGCATTAGAGGCACAACCTTTTTCAGACCGAATGTGCTATCCCCCGATATAGCTTCCTTTTTTTCACATGGCACCACTATCAGCGGATGCTTAGACCAAAAGAATTTTGACGCTCCGTTTTCCAACTAGATGGAGACACCTGGGCTCTCTTCGATGCAAAAATGCACTAGGAATTTAATATTACCACGAGCTATCCAAGCCAAACGAGTACTCAAGGTAATCATACGACATGGACACTGTCTATTTTTTGCAGCAAAACATAGTATTTTAAATTAGTCATTTTGTTTCTTCTTTTTACTTCCTTTTACAAAAAAGGAAGTATTGTATTCGCGAAAAAATTTTCACTCAAAAATCGCCCTTAATTTCCATTTTGCTCACCCCCAAATGAATGTTGAGTTTTTTTTTCGATTCGACCACATGCGGAAAAGTGCCTAAGAATGTATAGACACGCGAAATATCCATTTTGACCATCACCGAGGTAATTACAACGACTTTTCTCGTGACGTCTGTATGTATGTGCGTATGTGTGTATGTGCGTATGTGCGTATGTATCTCGCATAACTCAAAAATGGTATGTCCTAGAAAGTTGAAATTTGGTACATAGACTCGTAGTGGGGTCTAGTTGTGCACCTCCCCTTTTGGTTGCTTTCGGATGTTCCTAAGGGGGTCTTTTGCACCTTTTTGGGGGGAAATCATTGTTAATATCAATGCAAACTTAAGTGGTGTTACAATTTGGCGGACACTTGGCGATATATCGCCAGTCTTTTGGTCGCCAAGTTTTGTCGCCAACTTGGCGGAAAATTTGGCGATTTTTTTTTATCTGGTTTTAATTTGGCCATCGTTTTTAATATTTAGAGATTAAACTATTGAATCACATTAAAATTGCCAATAATGGGAAAATGACATTAAAATGGAGTAAAAGGAAGTCATGTGAGGCACACATCAGCTCGTTTTCTTTGTCTTAGCGTTTATTTTTTGCAAGCGATAGACTATCCACCATTTTTATAAACTTAAATTAATGGATCATGTTCCCTTTTATTTTCCTTTTTCTCAAGACTATACATTCAAGCATTCTAAGCCTGGAATCATAATCTAAATTAGAAAGTCAATTTATTATCCTCGTAACCCTCTTTTGAACTTAAATTTATCACAAACAAATAGAAACTTATCCATTGATGTTTCAATATTTTTTATTTCTTCAGCTATAATGCCAAATTTCAGGCTCACTAAGTGTGTACGTTTAATGATAAAACAGTTTAAAGATTGCTGAAACATGCTTTATATATATATATATATATATAATTCATTTCCAAAATTCTGTAGAACACAAACAAGAAGTTGAATTCTTTAAAATCCAATTGACGAGTTTTGCTGCGAAATAAACACAACAAAAATCATTTCGAACGCTGTGCAGCGCAATACGAGACAATTCGTGTAGCAACTTCACAGAATTATAGGATTAAACTAGTAATACATGATGTTATATCACGAATATTTGGGCAATTTTTCCTAGTAGAGGAAAGAAAAGGCTAACAATGGAAATAAGGTTTTGAGGCACTAATAAGGAACTAATAAGAATGATTAGCATTGTTCTTCAAAATATAATCCAACACCACTAATAGCTAACTCATTCTTTTTCATTTCTACGTAAATAAAAAGAGTTGTATTTACATATCTGGTAATATAAAAACTAAAATAAATCCAAGGAAGAATTTGTTTCTCCTTTTAAAAATATGGAAAATTGTTGTGATGTTGAAAGTTGAAATTTCAGACTATTAAATTATTTTTTTAAGTATATTGATTTTAACTAATATTGACATTCGTTGTAAATTCAAGAAAAGATTATGTTAAGTACCAATAACATCTTTAAAAAAAACCCTGCTCCTGCTGTATTCATTCAAGACAGTGGAAATTTGGCTTTATGTTTAGAAAAGAAGCGTATTTTTTCTGCTTTTAATCTCGAGCAAAGCTAAATAATCATGTTCTGGTAAAACTTCAACGATTTTTTTTTTCTTTTTTTGGGGGAGGGGGAGTTAAGTGATTTTTTTCTCGAAGTTTTTTCGGCAGTTCAATGCCAAATCGCACTATCTACGAAAATACTTGTTTTTAGGTAGGTTTGCCAGATTTCTATAATGTTCAGCCAGGACACCAGAATGCCTCACTTCCTTCCCCATCCCCCCCCCCCCAGCGTCGCGAGTATTCAAAATGGCACACACCCCTGGTTGGCTTTTAGAGTATTTTACAGTGCAGTTCATTCTCAATGCTAGGAGTAAATGGTTACTAATTATAAACCTAAAACAAGGGTAACTAGAAATGACACAAGCAGATAAATTTAAAAATTTTACTTCTTGCATGTAAATATTTACAAGTAATTTTAGTAAGAAGAAACACTTTGAATGAGGAAAAAAATCGAACTGTACTTACATATACTTTTCATTGGCAAGACCTTTTTTAGAAAGTCTTTTTTGGTCACAATCTTGTTGTAAAAATCCTCACAAGCTGATCCGATATTTATTTTTCAAGTTAATTTTACAAATGACAAAGTAATTACCCCAGATAATTAAGATAATTAGTTTTAGACACTTTTGGTCATCTGTAATCAAATTCATCTTTTACCGAGACATGAAGTAAACCAACCGGACACCAGAAAACCGGGACTGTTCCGGTCAAACCAGGACGTCTGGCAAGCCTATTTTTAGTTAATGCAATCTAAATATTTGGCATGGCTCTTACTCTAACTAAGAACTCCTTAATGTCTTATAGTTGGAACTGAAATTCAAGCCAGGTACATTAAGACAGTCATTAAGATATTGAGAACGAGGAATCATAAAAATGAGTCAACAAGAAGTAACTATGTCCTTCTTTGGTCCGTTTTTTTTACTAACTGTTTGATATTTAAGAGTTATACTCCTCAAGATAAACAATTCACCTTGAAGTTGACCCGAATAAGTGTCCGACATATTGTTCTCTGATTATAGTTTTTTATGTAACACCACAACAATTTGAAAAGTAACTTCACTATTTTTTTTCTTTACAGACACCGATGAGTCATCTGATTCAGATACAGAGTTCAATATTTCCCAATACGAATCCTTCAGGATAAGAGAAATTCCTCATTCCAGAGTTAACAAAAAGAAATTCAGAAATGATAACGGTTTAAAATCTAAAGCACAAAATTCTCAGTTTTTGAAGAAGACTGGAACCATTAAGCCTGCACTCACTAAGTCAGAGGCCAAAAAAGAAGTAGATTTTCCTAGTAATGTAAAAAATGACTCCGAAGAAAATGCGAAAAAGCAAGAAGTTAAACCAGAAAACGACAGCGGAAAAACACCAAATAAGCGCTTGAAAAGAAAGAAAGTGGTAAGGGTTAGACAACAATTTGCAAAAAACAATACTAGCAAAGACGAAGCTAATGAGAAATTCGGTGAACAGAAAGCCAATTCTAATTTTAACGTCAAAGCTAAAGCATTTTCTGGCGGTGCAAACAAAGAAAAACTATTAAAGAGTCATACAGAAAAAATACAACAAGATCATTTACATAAAAAAGAAAATACTCAGAATGCTAATCAGGAAGTGGACAAAAACATTCAGCCGATGGAAAGAGCAAAAAATGCAAACACTATGAAAAACGAAAATTATTTCTTGACTTTCTTAAGAAATATTGGAGAAAAACTAATGAAAGATCATGAACAGCCTCAAGAAGAGAATGAGACACCGGAATGGGCTTCCAAGTACGGTTCTGGGGAAAAGAGCTCAGGTAGTGACCCACAGCTGGTTAGTTTTAATTACATGGGAAAAAACAGCGTAAGCAGAAAGGATTTACCGAAAGTGATTCATCATGCGAAAGTGAGAAAACCTGTAAATAAAAATAATCAGCCTTCACAAACAGAAAAAGAAGCATTTAAAAAAGCATCTTATGCCAAAGATGCATTCTATGCAAAGAAAGAATCAATGTACTTCAACCGAGAACATAAAAAGCAACAACAAGAGTCTGATTTTCGCGATGAAAATGCTGAACAGTGGGAAGATTCAGAAAAAAAGAAAAATGAAGACATAAATGATCATTTAGAATTTCTGAATCCCATGACTTCATTGTTTAATGAAGAAAAGAATGGTCAGGAACCGGTCGTCAAAAATCAGCCTTCAACCACATTAGTAAAGCGGAAACAACTAAAGAAACACAAAAAAACAGTTTGGCACCCAACCGTCAGCAAAAAGAATGCAAGAAACAATAAACTAAATCATGCAAAGGAAGAATTTCATAATTATAGACCTGAAACTAATCAACATCAAGCAGAATATGATTACACAGAAGGACATAAACAACCAGAAATTACTAGCAACAATAACAAAAAGTTCGTTGTAAGTAAGAGTTTCTCCAATTCAGAAGATGGTAACGAGCCATTTTTCTTCGCACCTGCTGTACCGAAAAGAAATACTGTTCCAAAACGAAAAAATGTACACAATAAACTAAATCATGTGAAGGAAGAATTTCATAATTATAGACCTGAAACTAATCGACATCAAGCAGAATATGATTACACAGAAGGACATAAACAACCAGAAATTACTAGCAACAATAACAAAAAGTTCGTTGTAAGTAAGAGCTTCTCTAATTCAGAAGATGGAAGCGAGCCATTTTTCTTCGCACCCGATGTACCGAAAAGAAATGCCGTTCCAAAACAAAAAAATGTAGAAAGTCATGATTTTGAAGAAATTGTTACAGCTCCTCATAAGTTAGACAGTGGAGGCTATTTCATGCACATGTATAACAGAATGGGGAATCTGGGCTTGAGTAATTTTGATTTAAATGGTGGAGAAGTTCCTCCCGTAGATGGACATGTTTCAGAAATGACACTAAGATGGACTGATGACGACACTAAAGCTGTTGTAGAAGCATTTTTAGATATAACAAAGAATTCAGGGACGAATGACGAGGGATTGTTCGGAGAAGATTTTGAGGAGCTAAATTATCGAGATTTCGACAATGGTCGTGGGAATTTCGGCGCTGTAGAAAGCGAAAATGACGATCAATATTCAAAATACGAGCCTCATGAAGATTCAAATTCTTTTTCAGCTGACGATGATTTTGAAAATGAAAGTCCACCAAGGAACTCTCGAAAGAAGAGATCAGCAATCAATAATACTGAATCATACGTAAAATCTCACTTCAAAATGGATGAAGTTGAAGTGCAAACGAATTACACACCAAAAGACGATACTACAAAGGCGGATTTTCTAAAGCGAATTGGTCATCCAGTCAATATCAACCAGACGAAAGTAGTCGTCTATGTTTCTCCAACTCCTGTCCAAGCTCGAAATAAATTCGACAAAAAAAATCAGGAATTTGACGTAAAACAGAATGAGAAGAAAAAATTTTCTAATTCAGATGGAACCTTGACTAGTCAGAATATTAAAACAAATGTAAAAAGTGATGCAGTAATTCGAAAAGACTATTTCTTAAGACCGTCAGAAGCTCAAGAAAAACAGAAATTAGAACATGAGTTTCAAGCAAGAAATTCATATTTTTTGTTTGACAAATACAAGGAACCTCAAAGACGTTTTCAGTCATTCCAAACGTATCAAACTCCGAAAACAAACATAAAAAATAAATCTGAAGTTCAACACCAATTTAAACCTCAAATGAGAACGAATGGAAATATGCATAAAAGTTATACTTTAGAAAAGCCCAAACAGATTGGTATAGAGAAAACAAATTTTTCCACTAATTTGAAATCAAGTTCGTCTTCAGAATTGGCAGTTACACAGCCATTTTCTGATTTTAGTGTCCCTAAACAGTCAAACAAGGCATTGATTAAAACCGATAAGGACGTATTAGAAACGAGAAACTCTGGAGAACAACTAAATTCGAGCACACGAAATCCACAAGTAGATATAAAAAATACTAAAGATAAAACCTCAATGAATGCAGACCATTTTCCGTCATCTGAAAATCCAGCATCAGCAGACGTGAAAATGTTCTTCCACAAAAATAACTTTTTTGGAGAACGTCAAAATGAAACAAATGCCAAATTAGGGATTGAGCGTAAAGACAATGAGTGGATATACCCAGAAGATGCAAATGAATACTTGGATAACAGCCATCATTCGAACGACCACTTTGATGACGAGAGACAAGCTGAATTTATTCCTTCGTACACTTCAGATGAAAACAGATTCCAAAACGAAGATATTGAGGAAAATCGTGGGGTCCAAAATGGCTATTCTTTCGATTTTGGTAGAAATGAATGGATAAACGAATTCCACGAAGAAGAGGATAACTATCCAACATACAGTTCCATACCAAAAACGGATTTCACTTGCAAAGGTAAAAAGCGACCTGGATATTATGCAGATACAGAAGCTGGATGTCAAGTAAGTGCATAAGGTTCATAAGAAAGCTTTTAAGATTTCTTAAAAACAAAATAGTTACTAAAACTAATTTATAGTTATTTACAAATACAAATACAAATACAAAAGTGACGACCAGCAACAGGCTCTGGGCCCAGCTAGACTGGTCCTAGTCAATTTACAATCCCCAGTGAAGATCAATGGCCCTCTTAAAACTATCTACTCCCTTGCTCATTACCACCTCTTCCGGTAAACTGTTCCAAGGTTCCACTACCCTGCTAAAATAATAATTTTTCCTAACATCCATATTAGCCTGAGATTTAAATAGCTTAAAACAATGACCCCTTGTCCTGTTTTCAGTGCTAAACTTCAGCCCCGTAACATCTTTCATTTTAATAAATTTAAACAACTGAATCATGTCCCCTCGGTCTCTTCTTTGCTCAAGACTGTACATTTTTAGCCTTCTAAGCCTGGAATCATAGTCTAAGTGAGAAAGTCCATTTATTAGCCTTGTAGCTCGCCTTTGAACCCTTTCCAATACATTAATGTCTTTCTTAAGATAAGGAGACCAAAACTGAACAGCATACTCCAAATGAGGTCTTACCAAACTTCTATATAAGGGCAGAAGAACGTCTTTAGATTTGTTTGAAATAGATCTATTGATAAACCCAAGCATCTTATTGGCCTTGTTACTAGCAATGCTGCACTGTTGGCTAAACTTTAAATCCTGACTTATTAAGACCCCCAGATCAGTAACTTTGTCTGCCTGACTCATGACTGAACCTTGCAAATAATAACTTGTACACTTATTTCCATGTCCTAAATGTAGCACTTGGCATTTCCCAACGTAAACAACCATACCCCATTTATCAGCCCACTCCGTAATATGATCCAGATCCTCTTGCAGCTGTTTTGCTTGTTCTTCATTTTCTACAGTCCCCATAACTCTGACATCATCAGCAAAACAATTCATGTTCCCAGAAATATTTTTGTGAATATCTTTCATAAAAACAATGAACAAAACAGGCCCTAACACTGATCCTTGAGGAACCCCACTTAAAACCTCACTCCAATTAGAATAATTTCCCCTTACAACTACCCTTTGTTTCCTTCCGGTCAGCCAGTTTTTTACCCAAATGAAAGTTTTCCCTCCTATTCCTATATCAGCTAATTTGCTAAGTAGAGCAGCATGCGGTACCTTATCGAAAGCTTTTTGAAAATCAATGTAAACAACATCTACAGGCTTCTTATTGTCCAAAGCCATGGTAACTTTGTCATAGAAATGTAATAAATTAGTTGCACAAGATTTACCTTTCCTGAAGCCGTACTGAAAACTAGTCAATAGATTATTAGTCTCTAGAAAATTAACTATCTTAATTTTTATCAATGTTTCAAAAATTTTGCAAACCACCGAAGTTAGACTCACAGGTCTATAATTTCCCGCACTCCCTTTAGACCCTTTCTTGAAGAGCGGTGTAATGTTAGCCAGCTTCCAGTCCTCTGGCACTGTCCCCGAGTTATAAGAAGCATTGAAAATATTTACGATTACATCTGTTAATTCCTCCGCACATTCAACTAAAATTTTTGGATAAATATTATCAGGTCCCGGAGCCTTAGTCTCTTTATTTTTTTTTCAAATGAAGTAAAACATCATCCCTGGAAAATACAAAGTCCTCAAGCTGTACTATAGCTTGTGTCTTGTTGGTGTCAACTGTTGAGATACAGTTATCGTTAAAAACACTCGAAAAAAAGTTATTAAGAACATTAGCAATATCACTATCGTCCTGAATTAAAATTCCGTGCTCATCAACCAGTGGCCCAATATGACTATTTCGAACTTTCCCCGAATTAGCATATGCAAAAAACCTCTTGGGATTCCTGTTTATGTTATCTGCCAGTCTTTTCTCCAACTCTCTTTTCTGAATCCGTACCAAATACTTAAATTTACGCCTTGCCTTAGAATATTGGAGCCTATCTGCACTGTGACCAGTTTCTCTAAACCTGTGAAAAGCAGCTTGCTTGTAATTTAGAGCGTCTTTAGTTTCCCTGGAGAACCACATAGGCCAAATTTTAGTGTTGACACCCTTTCTCCTAAAAGAAACATAATCCCCAACCGTTTTCGCTAGCTTTTCCTTAAACTCTGCCCACTGAAGATTCACATCGCTATTGACCAATCCAGAAGAAAAAACTACTTTCAGACTCTGCCTAAGTGCCACAAAATCAGTATTTCTGAAATTGGGCACAAACCTAAAAATTCTCTACTTTGTGCGTGTCAAATTTAATCCCAAACCTAATGCTCTTGTGGTCACTGTCTCCAATGTGTTCCCCTACACATAACCCCTGAACAGAACATTCCATATCACAGAAAACTAGATCCAAAATCACGTCCTGTCGAGTACCCTGAGTTACAATTTGATCTAAAAAACAGTCACCAATTACATTCAAAAATTCCTCTTCTCTTCTATTACTATGGTAAAAATTATTCCAATCAATTCCTGGAAAATTAAAATCTCCCATTATAATGACTGACCCCTTTCTTGATATGTCACTAAGTACTTACAGTACTTTTGTGTTGTGGAAAATTTTAATCCAACGAAAATATTTCTTATTTCTGAAGATTCAAGATCTATAAAGCTTTGCTTAGTTAATTCAGGGACATAGTCGCATAAAAGAACTATGACTAAAAACTATAAATATGATTTGTTTCACGAATAGCAAAACTCATTTAAATAAAGTCAGAATAATTTGCAAAAAACAGCAAATCAAAGTAATGAGACATCAATAAAGCAAAAATAAGCAGAAAAGTATGACATATAACTGTTTTTTAAGCACACTTAGAGTTTCTTGATTGCACGGAAGTTTCATGTCTAATTTTGCTGATTTTTTTTTAATGTCTTGTTTTCATCCATAGGCAAAATTTCTAATGCATGAGAGAATTTTGTTCTCTGCAAAAGAAAATTCTAGGGTGGCTCATTAGTCCCCAATTGTTTACCAGGTTATAAGCTAAATTAATTATGATTTTTTAATGAAAACATTGAATTTTTATTCAAATATATTTGATTTTTTTTTTAAATTTCTAATCTAATAACTAAATAGTTTCCTTTTATTTCGCTGCAGTGTATAGAGTGTACTTAAGTAAAGTGGATACCCCGTATACGCGTAATGCTAAATGGCTAAAATTGTGTATGTACCTTTTTCTAAAAAAATTTTAATGATAAAATATTCAATGTTTTCATGAGATATCGAAGAGAGGTTTTAAATCAATTATGTTTTTTCATAATTTATTAAGTTTTAACCAAGCAATAGCCACTCTTTAATTGAAAAACGAAACCGTTTCTGACCATAAAAGTAGCTGTTTAGGAAAAAGTGCAAGTCTTGAAGCAAAAATTTTACTTCAGTATATTTATGAGGTTATGAATAAAATGTAGCGAAAATTTCAAAGTATTATGCAAAGTAGTTTTTTTAAAAAAAGGAACATGAGTTGTTAAAATTGATGTTTTGAGAAAATCGCGTTTGAAAGTAAAATTGTGCGTACTTTTTAAAACATTTCTGAGCCATTAATGTTACTTTTAATCTACATTGAAACGTGAAATCGGTGTCACTTGAAAGCTCTTGCTTTGAATATTTTGATTTTTAAAAAAATGAAAAATGATATTTTTTAAGGTTTTAGTAAAAAACCTTAAAAAATATCCCCTTAAAATTAAATCGAAAAATTCCTGACAAAAAAAATGCTCACTATTTCTTTTTTTTCCCCGAAATATGCTCAAGATGCGTCACAGATGTAGCAAACATATCAACTTATGTTACTTATGAAACAGCGAAGAGAAAACTTTTGAGCAAAAAAATTAAACAATAGTTATGTTTTTCAAGCTAATCTTTATAAAAGTATTTAATAAGGCGTCTTTTGCGGACGATCTTTTAAAAAATGAACTGTCTGTAGACATTTGCCGATTTTTCATGCTTTCTGGAAAGATTTGAGGCAATTACGGAAAAACCAAATGCCACTCCCATTCTCTAAATTGAATCATAAAAATTGCGAAACAGCTTTAAGTGCATGCTTTCGAACGCTAAGACATGGAAAGCCCATCTTTACTCGAAAATAAACTATATTTTTCTTCGTAATAAATAAAGTTCATTCAAAAAAGACATAAAATTATCAAAATACCAGTCATCATTCAAAAATAATTACGTCTAAAATAAGGGAAAGCATTCTAAATCATTTATGCGGAAAACTTTTATTAAAAATTCGCAACTAATTTACGGTGCAATGCCAATCACTTTCTAGACTTAAAAAGCATTTTATCACTATCATATTCGTCTGAGCCCTTGTTCAAATCAATTTGAGCTCTGTAAAATGGAGTTCCAAAACCAGGTTAAGCTCTATTAGAGTCACTCTTCCCTCTCCAACCTGTTCATCCGACGTGCCTTTCGATTGCATCCCTGGAGCATCTTGTTCACGCTCCGTTAATTTAAGCCGCCAGACCGAAAGGATTAGAATCTGTAATCCCATGGAAACTTAAGCCCGTTTTCTCTTTTTTAAAGATTCATTTTCGGTTCGGCACAAAGTTCGTGCTTTTTAACCGAGCAATATGGATATTTTTTTTACCTTGAGGGCAGTAGGAAAGGAAGAGTAAGCGAAACTTTCAGAAATGGAATGAAAATACTAATGGAAAATGTAACTTAAGTATTGCCTAGCGACAGGTGGGGCAACTACGCGGCATGCATGCCATACATGACAAGGCAAAACATTACCTGGAGCGCCAAGGAATGCAAAGATTTTGGTAAAAATAAACAACAATTAAATGATTGGAAGACTAATTTTACTATGTTGCGAAATGGTGTTAAGACGGCGGTGCTTTTGAAAGCTAAAGACAGATTGAATAAGGAAGCATCGGCAGAATATATTATTGCAAACGATAAACATACTTTCAAATCTTATTTGTAGGGTTTATTGCATTTGCATAGACAGTGCCGGATCTTTGCCTTGGGAGAAAACTTTTGGAGGGCGGCAAATTCTCCTGAATTCAGTGAGGGTTTTTTTTTTTTTAAAACTTGATATGAAAACTTGAAGGAAGATGGGTATTGGCAGCAGTTTCGCTATTTGGCCCGCCTCGGAAAATTCGAAAATCCGCCACTGCGCATATGCTTTTTCGTATTTAGCCCATTTGGTCACTGCATATTTTCTCACATCTATAGTTCGAGCAAACCTTGCTTGTCAACAATGTAAAGTTTATGAAGATCTTGACTACACAATTATCTACGTTGCCAGGTTAGCCTTGACCTGATCATAATGATGATGCTTACTTCCGCTACATTTGCCATGTTTTTTTTTTGGGGGGGGGGGGGGCGTAGTCGAAGATACCAACCTTGAAAGATAGTCTTTAAACTTTAAGGCCCTCAAAGCCATAGTAAGTGACTTCCATAAAGCACATAGCAGAGGTTACGGCAGTTTATCAATTCAAGCGAGCATTTAGGGATTCTAATGTAAAAAAAAAAATATGTATACATAACCGAGACTTATACTATTTTTCCAACAACCTGCAAGTAATAAAAATCTTGAAACTCACGGTTTCTCGTTGGCTGAATTTTTTCAATTGATGATCGAAATTAACCAAATGAACTTCAGACTGTCAGAACTATTCCCGCGGAAACTTTAAGAAATTTTGAAAGCATTTTAAGCAATGACACATACTATTGTGTCCAATTGTTAATTTTATTCATAGGACGTAAAATGCTTCCTTGTAGCTCGCAAATTCAAATGCTGCCCAGTTGCCTCAGAGAACGCAGAGCGATCCTTTTCCACTCACAAAAATATTTTGAGTGATTATTGACACACAGTTTCTACCAATTATTTGGAAGAGTACCGGCTTATTTTTGTTCACTGGAGTAGCAAGCTGTCAAAATTTTATAATTTCATTATTATATTATCGTGAATAAGGCTGTTAAATTGATAACTTATGCAAGATTAACTTACTAATTGTGTAAGGTGAGCTCGGGTAAGTGAGCACCTTAAGGTTCAAAGATCAGTTTCTGAAGGATGGTGCTCAATTGAAAAATCTTGTACATTTACCAAATTTTTTGTGACAAAACTAGAAAAAATTCCTATAGTTTAAAAGCCTTTTTTTCACCAAAATGAGTAATTAATTTCTTTTGTTGATGACCATGATAAGCTAATCATGTAGTTAATTTTTGATTTCATACTTTCAGGTTTTCCACATGTGTCAACAGACTGGAGAAAAGCATTCCTTCCTGTGTCCAAACACGACGGTGTTTAACCAGCAGTTGCTAGTTTGCGATTGGCATAGTAATGTAAAATGCGAAAAATCAGAATCTTTTTATGACATAAATGAGCACATTTATCAACCGGCTGTACAACTGAGTGAATATGACTACCAGTCGCGGCAAAAATCAAAACGGACAGACGGCAGATCTGAAGTCGTGGACGAATTCCCGAAGCCTGATCATGAAGAAGAAATCGAGGAGAAACGTCCCAGAAAAGTCTCTTGGCTTCCGAAGTTTCCAACTTTCAACAATGACAACTTTAGATATTACAAACCTACAGCTAAAAATACCAATCAGGAAGATGACTTGATAGTAAAGAAGGAAGTTGAAGAAAGGAAAAACCCAAAACTTTACAAACTTGACGAAAATAAAGACCACGTCCACTCACGGACAGGATCTAAAGAGCCACAATTTTTGCACTTGTATAACACAAGAGAATCACCGCAGCAAGAAAAAAGAAGTAAAAATAATCCCAAATATTTGGAAGTAAAAAGCAGCTGGGATCCTAAAGTGCTGAAAAAAATACTGGAGGATGAGCTGAGAACGACGCCTGAAGATGTGAGAAGCTTTGCTGAAAGCGATGATGACAAAGAATCGCATGCTTCATATTTGGAAGAAGAAAACTCAAGTGCACCAACAGATGCTTTTGATTATTTCGTTAATGCAAACTCTGGAAAACAAAAAGTAACTGAGAGTGATGCTAATTACACTGAGAAAAATTCCCGCAAACGTCCAGGAAAAAATAGCAATAGTTCCAAGAATTTTTACAACAAAAAACATAAATCTTCACAAAAAGTTTACGTTGAGGATGATCAAGACACATCTGAAAGCACCGAAAGTGTTAGCAAAACTATACCAACAAGGAAAAATGAAAAAATGAACGGGAGGTCAAATTATCATTCCGAAAATCAAAAAGTTAATATATTTAACACAACAAGTGGTAAATTAGAGTT
Source organism: Uloborus diversus (assembly GCF_026930045.1). Lineage (NCBI taxonomy): Eukaryota > Metazoa > Arthropoda > Arachnida > Araneae > Uloboridae > Uloborus > Uloborus diversus. The sequence continues at coordinate 168,585,439 of NC_072734.1, forward strand.
GTTACCATATGGCAGCAATCACAGAAGCTCTAAATATAAACAGCACTATGATGTGACAGAAATTAGGAAGCCCATCAATATAAGTATACCTTATCATTCTAAAGAATACAAGACAATCCCAAATGGAGTTACTTATCAGACGGAGGGGCAAACGCAAAGGGATGTCCCTGAGACAGCAACAAATCCAGTGAATCCAAGATATACTTATCCACCCAAAGAGCTAACTCAGATCGACGCAGCAGAAAAAGAATTTAATTATGGTTATCGTACTGAAAATCCAGTTACAATTCGCAGTCCGCCAGAAAAAAACAAAGACTACGTTCTAAACGATAAGTTTCCAGTTCAAAAGATCAATTTGAGAATTGCAAATATTAAGACAGGAATTGAGAATATCGGTAAAAACGTCGAAGAAATATTACAAAACAATGATAAAAATTTCAAAAACATTCGCGTTTATAAATTAAAGCCGAAAATCTTGCCTAATAAAAAAGATGATCAAAACTTAGACAGAAGTAAAGAACATCAAGTCTTACAATATAAAGGCAACGAACTAGTGCTAGAAACGCCTCAGCATATGACAAAAACAGAGCCAAACTATATAACTGAAAATCCTGCGACCTATGAATTTTCAAACAAGCCGGCTGAAAAACATACGTTGGAAAATGCACCTCACCAATCATGGTTGACTAAGGTTCTTTCTCAAAACAATCATGAGACACTGGTGATGAAACCAAACTCTGATGACGGAAATGGAGATATTACAACTATAGACAACGAACATTTACAAGGCAAACAAAAGTTCATAGTCAAACCACTAGCTAAACCACATTACATTGCTAAAAATAAGGAGCACGTGAAAAGGTATCCTGTAATTACGCGTGAAAAAGATCACCAAGAGCATAAAAATTATCAAAATGAGGATCAAATAAACAAAAATCCAAAGCAGTACACAATAAAAATGGTCCCTATATCAAAGGGAAGAGTAAATCCAGTTGTAATAGATAAACAATTCACGAGTCAGAAACTTGCAGAAAACATCAATCATGAAGACGTGAACTACAAGCCTGCTAGTTCCCTACATTCGATAAATGAACAAAATGATTTCATTCCAACGGTGCCAATGAAATATTTTTCAAGAGACAAAATTCCAAAGAATACCTATGCAAACGAATACAGTACAAGATTACAAGAGTCTGATGGAAGGAACACAAATAAAGTAATCATTATTCCACTTTTGCCTAAAACAAATGTAGTCCACCTGCAGAATTCGGGGCGATACTTACCAAATAAAGCTTTCGATAATTTCAACGAGCAAATGGACCATGGCAATAATGAATATCAACCACATCAAGAGGAAATTTATGTGCCACAAAGATATCCAATACAGAAAATAGTAAACAAAGAGAATATACACTTGAGGCAAAAAGAGCAATCGTCAAGTTCAAGAAAAGCAAAACCTTACTATATTATTCCAGTAAAATCTTTACCAAAATATGAAAATTCCGGACAAAGGCTGATAGTAGAAATCACTAAGAGGCCTGCAGTACTACATGGTAAAATAGAAGACACATTCAATCATCCAAGAAAACATTCAAATGATAAATACAAAACTATCAAGATAGAAACTGATTTAAGTGCCGATTGCGAAGAATCTCTGGAACACAACCGAAACAATTTACCTCCAGAGATCCAATTGGGCAAAAATGGTCCAATGAAAATTATTCCAGATCTGTACCGAAATTTGTATCCACAATTTCCAAAATCGACCGCTCAAGACCTCTCAGATGGAAGTCAATCGCGATGCAACGATCGAAGCACAGCACAGGAAGATACTGGAAAAAATACATTTGAACTGAAAAATCACCAACCGACCAAGCATAAAATCGAGAAAATCATTTATCCATCATCTCTTTTCATCAAGCAAATACAAGATTTCAAAAAGAGCACAGGATTTTTGAAAAACAAAGACAGACTAGGTCATGGAACAAACACGGAGTCTTTAAGCGGATATAGAAAACCTCTTCAAGATACATCTCATCGAGAATATGAGCAGCAAATTCACATAAAACCAACGTTGGTCAAACCAATCGTACGACAAAAATTAGTTTTGGAGGATAACTTAGAACATAAACATTATCCATTGCGTCAGCAAGCACTAAAGCAAGACCACAGGAGTTCAATTGAGTCAAAGGAACTGCAATCAAATGAGGGTTCAAAACCTATTGATCACGACTCACAGTCTTACTACAAAGCCCTTGAAAAAGCAGCCGAATTCAGAACTCAAAAAAGACATCCTGTGGTGACATCAACAAATGGTAAAAGAAAACCCACGCAAGCAGCAGTCATTAGGAAAGGAAGCGATGAAGAAGTAAGTCATACCTCTGAAGAATCGCGTGATGTTGAGGAACGCATTCCCTCCAATGAAGCTACCCGATATGCTGCCCTTGAAAAAGAAGCCGAATTCAAAGCAGAGAGAATGATCCGCAAAAAAGGTAGCCACACAACAAATCAAACTTAATTCACAATCAGATGATATCAAATTTATTTCAAATGTTTAGATCAGTGGTCTTCAAATTTTATCTAATCGGGAAACCCTTAAAGAAAGTTTGAGGTGTTTTCAGGGAGTTCCAAAAAGTGTTTTCAGAGACTCTAATCTCACCCTAAGGAAAAATGTTTCTCAAAATAATACTTGAAGTAGATCAATATCTTATATTTTTTATTCAGAACTTGAAATTGGTGTAAAATAGATTTAACTCGTGCTTCAGGTGTCATATATCTTTGCATTTATACATGGTGACCGAGGTGTGCTCGTATTTGTTAACACAAACTGATCGAATTTGCAGTCAAATATCATGTTCAAATTCATTTTGATCATTGCATGCTTATTCAACAGTTTAGGGTAATCACTTAAAACTTTTGTTTTTCCAAGTTTTTATTTTGACCAACAAAGTCCCTCAAAAAAAAAAAACATGGAACATAGTTTGTAGATCACTAGTTTAGGGAGTGGCTTAAAATATAATTTATTCGTTCGTACGGTCGGATCTCTGTTTAAAGAAACTCAAATGCATTGAATCGGATCTAAGTGTGTCATTTTCCTAAGCAACAAATCGAATGAAATTTATTTGTTGTTTTTATATTATTTGCTTTAAGCAATTTTTAGTGTCATAATGTTTAAACCCCCACACCACAAAAAAAAAAAAAAAAAAAAGTCGTCTCAGATCAATTCCTTTTTTAAATCTAACACCTCCTTCCAATATTCCTCCTTCTTCTTCGAAAGGGAAGTTCATCAGAGACATGGAAACATGAAGCATCAAGTTACAAGAGCATCATGGGATGCAACAAAAAATAAATAAATAAATAAGTACAATAAACTGCCTAGGAAAATGCGGGAAACAGAAGATATAATAATTAGATTTTATTTTCAATAAAGCAGTACATTTAAAGATAAGATAAATACTGATATAAGCGGAACAGATGGTTTTACAAACTGTTTGTTGTAGATTGTTATGATGAAGTATGCGACTGATTATAAAATCTTAATTGTAACAATATATACGCATTAAATGTTAAGATTCAGTATTCAATTGATTATTTACATCAAAAAAAAAAAAGATCTCTGTTATTTTTTTTATTTATTTATTTTTTTTTTAAGTTTTCAAAGAGGACTTAAAACAAATTAAAATAATATGTAATCTTAGATTCAATATCATTTAAGCAGTATGATGCACAATTTAAGAAATATGTAAAGCTGGAAAATGAGTATAATTTCAAATAAAAAGAATGAGGTGGAGATTTAATGTATTATATAAGACTACAATGTACGCATTAAGTATGAAATGCAACAAATTAAGTACTCAATATAATATCATTGCATTAAGAGAATAAATTGAACTATTTCTGAAGTTTAAAAGATGTTGCATAGTAATGCTTCAGAACATAGCAGTATAAAGAGAGCTTTATAATGTCAAGAAATTTTTGATGGAGCATACCTTGTTGAAAGGCATAATGTTATATACAGTAATTATAAATAATTTAAAATATTCATACTAATACAAGTATGATTCTGTCAGAAATTTTTCGTTTCAATGTATTGCATTCACTTTCAAGATGTGTGAGCTGAGATTTTTATATTTTCTACAAGTGTCTTCAAGAGTGTAAATATGCTGTAAATAAATTATTTTGTTTATATCCTTTGTGTAATAAATTCTTAAAGCCCTATTCTTGGTACAAATTGCACAAAGATTACTTGAAATCAAATAGAATATCATGAAATATACCATAACTCATAATGCCATGAAAATAAGTATCATTAAAACATTTTGATTTAAATTAAATATCTTGGAACACAGCAGAATAATCTTTTTGTTTACATTAAGCATTCTTGTTCATCACGTGGCGATTTGGAGCATCAACTAGGGTAGTAGGTAGGAGGAATGTTAAAAGAACTGGCATGATTTTGCCAATAGGAAAATATAAGTAACTCATCACTAAAAAGTGATTGCTTAATTTACTACATTCCAAATACGGACGTTCTTCCCTTCATTTACAAAAACAATGATTGTTTGAAAAAAAAAAAGACTTAGTACCCATTCAAGAAAACTACTTCAATGTTCAGAACAGTAAAACTCATTCAACAAAAGAAATGAAAAACAACACAGTAACCCTTCATGAACTTGACTCAATTTATTGTCACAGCATTCTACAATATCCAACAAACATTCACGCTTTTTAAAAGTATGGGGTGTTTCCTTCAGTCAAACGTACTACTTTTAGTAACTGAAATTGATAGAATAAGCAAAACCAATAATATGGAGGCAGAACATACTTTTATTTTCCCAACATTTAGTTTTTTATTAATATCTTTTTTAATGTCATATTTCTAAAGCAAAACGTTTTATTGTTGACACCACAAGTGGTAAAAACTATCTTGAATCGCAGCGCGTGGTAGTCTTTTCTGGCAAGTTATCATCTTTTGGTATTTTTCCCTGCAAGAAATTATTAGCAGAACAAAAATACTGCTAGTTAAAACAAAATATTCATTTGGCGAAGATTGGTAATGCCCTGAAAATTGGTTCTCGTTCTGGTAACCGTAGCGTCTTGTTCACTTGTGACGTCACCAGCGAATATGATAACAATGACAGAATCTTTTAAAATTATTTTTTTAAGAGAGAAAACAAGTCAAAATTAAGAAGAGAAAATAAATTAACCCGTGTTTTCAACAATGCTCTTTCTGAAGTTTTTATATTTTTTTAAATGGAAAAGAATTCAATCGTCAAAAAAGTAACTCCAGTAATGTGTTTTTCAAAAGTAACACAACCGCCAATGAGTTAATTTTAAAAAATTACTTTTTGAACTTTTGAATAGAGTACACCTTATTAAAAATGTAGCACAGTAAATAGTATAAGTAATAGTATTGTATAAGATTATAGCACAGTAAATAGTATTGTATAAGATTCATTCAGCACATGAACTGAAAATGCAAAATATCAACATTAGAAAAAGCATCGACCCTCTAACACTAATGGTAAAAATATCGAAGTAGCACCACTAATTCGTATGATGTTCAGAGTTAAGAACATAAACACAAATATTTTATAAAAGTCTTTATTTTACATAATATATATACATTTTTTTATCTAAGAAAAGAAAAAGGAAAGAGAAAACTGGAATGAAAATTTTTTTCATTTTTACAGGCAAATATTTCAAGATTCCACAGTTAGTCTCAAGACAAAGACTTTATACATTTGTTCCATAAGCTCAACAATAATTTCTAAAACATTTTAAATGTAAACAAGAAAATACAATACTACACATTCAAATGTGTTAATTAATGGAAAAGTTCAGAAATATGCTTCCAAACATGTCTTCAAATTTTAAAATCACCTTGAGAATTTTCTGCTAACGTATTTTTTGAAAGACTATAATTCTGTGCCATGGAGCAAAAACAACCAATGTCAGATTTTGACCAAATTATGATAGAAATACGTCCATGAAATAGCAAACTTGTCGGCGCAACAACTCCTAATGTAATGCGGTGACCTAGTATTGATTTATGGTAAGCACATTCACCAACGTTTTAAAACATTTTCATGATTAACTCATTGCAAAAATAACTAAACTATACTTTGGTTCCGTGAAGTATATGAAGAATTAATTAAAATTTTATGTACAGTCTTAATGTAGCATAAGATTATAACAAATTTTTAAAAGTGAGAGAGAACCAAAAGATAATTAGGAACTCTATGATCACTTTCTATAAAAGTAATATTTTTGACATTGGGTCTTGTTGTTTTGAAGAACAGAATTCATAAAGTTTAAAAAATAATAAAATGCATAAACAAATTACTTTGAAAATTAATTTGCAAAAAAAAACATAACGCAGTAAAACCTGTCTACAACGATACAGTTGGGGCATAAAAAAAAACATCGTTATAGACAGTTTGATTATTCATGCTGAAATTTTCCTGGAACCAAGGGAAATAACGTTATAGACCAGGGTTGGGCAAAAATCCGGGTTTTTTTTTTAAAAAGCCCATGGACCCAGGGTTTTTTAAATAAAACCCAAAAAACCCAACTAAAGCTGGGTTTTTAAAAAGAAATGTGGGTTTTTTTTGTCTTTTTTAGAGAAAATGTGGGGTGCTTGTAGCATAAGAATATGGACAAAGCACAAATATTGTCTTGGGGTAAAAGAAGCTGGAAAATTCAGCGTTTTTCTGAAAAAAAAAGTATAAAAGACGACGAAACCCAAGAAATAGTGAAGTTTCAGATTTTTTAGTTTCCATGATTACCAACAGTTAAGGCACAGTTACTTCTTGAGTGATAAAATCTATTGTTTGTTTGTTCGTTTTTAATTACATTTTTTTTTTTTTTTTTTTTTTTTTTTTTTGCATTTTACTTTATTGTATTTCATTTTGTTATGCAAAACTACTGCAGAACCTCAAGTAGTTTAAATCCCTTTTTACTGAATTACACCTTAATCAAGACATTTCTTTGAATTTTTATGTTGCCCGTTTTTTTTATTTCTGTGTACAGAGTAAGAAATATATTGAACTTTTTCGTAAGATAATGAAAATACTGTGCATCCTATTCCGTTTTCGCTTGACTGTTTGTAAAACCTGTTAATTTCTAAAAAATATACCTTGTTTATTCAAGATTAGTGATGTGTTGGTTTGAAGAAAATAATTCACATGAAAGCCTTTTAGCTAGAGTAGTTTCCTCTGTACAATCTACAAATATTGAGAAAATCAGATGTGGACAGGAGTTAGTCAAGATAAAGAAAAAAGTTAAATATTTTATTTAAAATCTTTGAAGTACTTATTAATGCCGTTAAGAGTTAAGAATACTGTTCAAGTTCAAAAATTCATTTTTTATGTCCATTGTCTATGATGAAGAACAAATAAAAAAGAAGTTTAAATTGTGAAAGCATTTGAATTAATTATTTTTTTTAAAAACTGCTCAGAAAATTTTAAAAAACTCAAAAGTGGCTAAATAATGGGTTTTTTTAAATGGGTTTTTTCAAAAAAAACCCATTGGGTTCAATACGGCCAACCCTGTTATAGACATGTTTACTGTTATAGACAGTATCGTTATACACAGGTTTCACTGTACTGTAATGCATAGTTAAATCGGGAAGAAACTGAATTACACCCTGAAAAGTGCTATTAAGCATATAGAATACAGTCAAAGCAGAAGCATGGTCAAAAACAGACAAAAGAAAAATTTCTCCATACCCTCTTCTACAATTTTTCATAACTCACACTCTGAACCTTAAGCGAGAAAAAAATGTAGTAAGCACTTTTAACGAAAAGGAAAAAAAATGGGATATGCTAATGGAGGAGTATAAATTATTAATGATACATTAAACACATTATAGAAAGTATTAATTAAATCATATGTATTAATTATGCTGGCCATTTTGAACATCCTTTTACAAATTATGGCAATCATCAAAAAATTTTTAGTTAAAACCAAAAATATTTCACTTATATGTGAAAATTATAAAAGGGTAATTCCACGAGTAACTGGACTGACATTTTTTAAGCAAAACCATATGCATTTTGTTACTTTTCAAGCAAAAAATACATTAGTTCCAAAATCTTTTTACCTGATTTACTTTCCAAGTTGAATTTAATAATGCAATTGAATTCCCAAAATAGTCTTTGGATGGTTTAAAAAAAAAAAATGGTATTTGACTGACATTAATGCAACCAGCAGGTCAGGCAGTTACAATATTTTTAATTATTTTTTTTAAAAATGATCAAAAGTTATTTTGAGAATTTAGCTATACCTTTAAATTTAGCTTAAAAAGAACAATTAAAAGAGAGGAAAAAGATTTTTTTTAACACATGAATATTTTGTGAGGAATGTGACAAAATGCATATGGTTTTGCTTTTAAAATGTCAGTCAGTTACCCGTGGAATTGCCCAAAAAGCATTCATATGAATAATTCCTATCATTTTACAATCACTGTATGCAGCACTACACACACTTTTTTTGATAGTGTGAGATGAGAAAGATTTAATTTTTGAGCAATCACGATTGCTTAATTGTTCTCCCACTTGAGTGTTTTGATGTCCTATCACTTTATTTTCCCGCCTCCACCCCTCCGCACCATCACCATCGACCGGTCTCCTCACGATGCTGCTCCTATAGCGGAAAGCCGTCTCCAGGTTGCATCCATATGCTACACAAACGAGCATACATACACAACTACACACACACGCGCACACATACACAACTACACACACTCACGCACACACAAACACAAACACACATACACCTACACACACACATGCATACATACAAACACCTACACATACACACACAACTACAGGGGCGTAGCTAAGGGGGGGGGGTTTTGGGGACAAAACCCTCCCCGAAAAGTTAGTCTCAAAAAAAAAAAGAGAAAAAGAAGAGAGAAGAGAAAGAAAAAAAAAGAAAAGGAAAAAATTCCAAGCGATTATACATATATATAAAGCGATTATACATATATATATATTATATACATATATTATATATATATATATATTATTATATATATTATATATATATATATATATATATATATATATATATATATATTATATATATATCTATATATATATTATATATATATATATCTATATATATATATATATATATATATATATATATATATATATATATATATATATATATATATAAAAGAAGTAACCCCCCCCGAAAGTCGGGTCTAGCTACGCCACTGCACAACTACCCACACATTCATGCCTGCACACAGACTTCATTCGGATGGCGCGCCCGCCGTCATTAGGAGTAGAGGAGATACCTCTTTTACCTGGTCACAGATAGGAACCACACATGCTTACACACACAGACGCATACCCCCTAACACAAACACACATACCCCCCACACACAAACACACATACTCCACACACAAACACACACGCGTATATACACACACTCGCGATTGTGAAAAACATAATTTGAATTCAAGATGTCAAAATTCAAATTATTTTTTTTTATTTCATTTGTTTATTTATTTATTTTTGTTTATTGAAACTCTCTAGCAGGAAATCACACATGGTTTTAAAGCCAAGTGCTTGCTCCTTCACTTTTTCAACTACGCTTGCTTGCTGCTTTTAAAATCATTTGTTTGTTGCAGTTTGTTTAAATAACTGTTTCACCAATTTTTCATAAAAAATTTGAAAAAGTCACAAGTTAAAAAATCATAAATTAAAAGTATACCAGTATATGGAATTTTAGGAAACTACAGGAATATAAAATTTAGTGTAACAGTAATTAAATGGATATTGTAAAAAAAACAAAGAAAATCCTTTAGAAATGGATCAGAATCATTTTCTAATACATTACGAAAAAGAAGTAACTTCATAACCTAAAATGAAAAAATGTGCTTTAAAATAAGTCCTTTTCAAGCCTAAAATAACCGAATGGGGCTGACAAATGAGGTCTTACTCACTCTGAGGAGGAAGAGGGGTTCGTTAAATTATGAGTTCTTGACAAGGTGGGGGGGGGGGGGGGTAACATGAAATTTGACAAAAAGTTTTTTTTTCTAATACAACAATATGTTCGAGAAAAATAGCGTTACATGTGACAAAAGGGGGAAGGGGGTTAGGTGAAATTTTGTGACAAAAAGAGGGAAGGGGGCCAAAATAATTGGAAAAAGGCATGACGTCATTTACCGACAGTCCCAAAGCACTAATGCATAAAATTCAATAATAAATAAATTGAAACACAAAAACATTTTTAGTCCTGAAAAAATTACTTTCATACAGAGCAGTTCAAATTTGTGCACAAACTTATAAGAAAAATCTAAAAATCCGAAAATCGAAGCAGAATAACATAAGAATGTATGGTATCAAAATCCTAACCTGAATAGCTGCAGGGTAATCGAAGGCAAAAGGCAAGTAGATAAATCTGAAAAAGTCACTACAGTGAAATGAAACAACCATAGAGTATGGACTATAAAGCTAAACCTGTGACACAAGGGCTGCATGTGGCCCAGATCATTGGGTCGAAAAAGGGTAACATTGGATTGAAATTGTCCAACAGCATGCTTCATTGCTAAGTGTGACAAAATAAAAACACTTTTAAAACCACTGGGCAAATAAATTTTAAGTTAATGTTATTTAAAAGATGCTCAATGAACATAAGGTGAGCTCCCAAAAAAGCATGAATGCTTAAAATCATTTAAAAACCAATATTAAGAAGTAAGCTCAGTACTCCATAATGAAAACATTAGTATTCACATTATTAGGTCAAGTTTACTAAAAGGTCAAATTTGTGCCTTAAAGCCAGACTAACATAATCACTAGGGCAGTTCAAAAATACATGTACAAAAAAGTTTTTCCTAGATTAAGAGCCACCCCTCAATATTTCTAGACTTGTGGATAGTAATATGCTGGAAGAATTTTAACTTCCTATTTCAACTGAAAGAGGGTGCTCAACCCCCTCCCCCAAAACTTCATACCTATGGGGAGGGGGGGTTAAAAAATACATTGAACTGAAAAAACAATGCTACATATTATAATATACACTAGTTATATGCATATACATTGAAAAAAAAAATATTTACAAAAACATAGCTGAGGAAATTAAATATTTCAAAACTTATGGCATTTTCCATACTGCGGTTAATGTTAAATTAAGGGCTCATTTCGAGCATCCCCTTTCAAACTTGAGTAAGCTAAAACTTTTACAACATAATACTATTAGCTTGTCTAAAAAAACAGAGGGTGGCCTCGACTTTACCTCAAATTTTTTTTTTTTTTTTTTGAACCACCCTAATAATCACATTATCACTACTTTGCAAAAGAGTGTGAAAGCGTTTGGTGTATAAACAGGTTGCCACTCGCGTTCTTAGAACATTGATAAATAATTATAAAGGATTTTTCTATATAATTTTGCTGTTATGACTCAAAGTGGGAATAAAATTCTATATGCAGTGCACTAACAAACGGAGAATCGCCATTTTTGGACACATTAGGAATCTATTTTGAAATACATTAGTCTGGCCTTGAGGTTCAAAAATTATAAACATACATAGTGATCACAATTAAAATAGAAAATAGTTTCACCTATAAAATTTTATTAATGAATATACAAGAACCAAATGCACCATAATGATGATTCGTCAATAGTCATTGTTAAGAAGTATAACACTGAATGTGTGTGTGTGTGTGTGATTTTTTTCCCTTTAATTATATTTATTCAATCACAAGAATAATTCAATATTATTTGATGATTTTGTGTATCAATTGATTAAAAAGAGGAAAAATAATTTCTAAGAAAGTATTTTTAAGGAATGCATTTAAGATTTGGAATAAAGAAGCACAACACTAACAAAATTCGCACAGTCTGAGAAATAATAATTTCTGTCCATTTAATCTGTTTTGATACTCTTAGTTTCAATATTTTGGAGAAACATTTATTTTAAATTGATATTTTAATTTTTTATTGTTATATCACAAATTATGTACTGTTTAAAAGCATATTTTATTGCATTAATCAAATTATATACTGGCCTAAAAAAGGTCCCTCATCACCAAAAAATAATCACTTTTTTCCTGCAATCAATAAATATAGAATATTTATAGTATACATTTCAGAGATAATTTCAAAGCTTTCATGTCTAAATACCTAACAAAAGAAATGCTTAAAAAACTTATGGATATTATTGCAAATTCTTCACAGCTTATGATTTCTATTCACTTAATTAAATTTTTAGTTTGATCAGCAGTTTTAATTTGCAATTTTTATTGCAAATATAGAAATACGATTTTGGTTTTATGGATAATTAAACTACAGGGTGTACTAGATAGGGTACAGGTGTACTATATATCTTTACCATTCTAGGTATTAATAATAAAAATACTAATAGGTGAAGTGAAATCCATAGTTTTTGCATCAAAATGCAAAATCCTCTGTGTGTGTGTGTGTATATATATTTGGTAATAATTACCTGGAGTAGATAGAGGGTGCTAGTTGTTAGCAGGGGTGTTCCCAAAGGGAATATACACCGTATATTCCCTTTGGGAACACCGTCTTCATATACACTGTATACAGGGTTTTTTAGAATTATAGCGTATACCCTCAAGCTTCAAAAAATTTTCATTTATGCTTCAGATTCTATCATTGCATTTTTAAATTTCCCTAAAGCAAAAAAATTATATATTTATGTTAATCACATTTACCCACAAGAAACCTTATTTTTTTATATTTCTTAATACTTAATAAATCAATGCCATTTGAACTCCTTATAATTGCATGCACATGTTGTGCATAAAGAATTACTGGGAGTATACCCTCAGAAAAAAATGGGCGATGGCACAGGAGAAAAACTCAGTGTGTACTATGGTTAACCAGACAAAAATCACCTTATAAACCTTACAAAAAAATTTCCAGCAGATGTACCACAGAGATTCATCACACTTGGTGGATCTTCAGAGTTGAAAATTTCTTTGCATTCTTATGGATGATTTTCTTTGGGCTAACCGCAACAAACACAAGGCTTTTTCCCATGCAGTTAGCGTTTTAACTTCTTAGCTCAATTGACTAGCACTCTCTTCTTCAGACAATTAATATTGGAAAAAACATGTTTCATTTCTTTTGCAACAAACTTCATTTCTCCAGTTAGTACCTTTGTTATTGAAGTTTAGAATGGTAAAGATATTTCTGGGACATGCTGCCTATTGCTATGTACTGGGTGGAGATAATAATTGTTGACTTTTGTTTATTCAATGAACATTTCATTTTATACTTGAATGTTTTATTCATTACAAATGTTATATCATATATATAAACTACACGTGTACTATATTTTGAGAGTAATTATGGAAAAAAGCTTTAAAATTCAGTTTCTTTTCAAATAAAACATTGGAAAAGAAACAAAAATGAAGTAGGGAGAATACAAGCCCAGTAGCCAGCTGTGGGGGGCGGGCTAGATTTCAGTTACTCCGATTTTGACTCCCTTGAATCGTGGCTATTCACAGGCATATCAAAAGTGATTTATTTCTGATAGTTCATAAATATTATAAATAAAATGATGTAAAAATTTAATTTGGAGACAATCGTGATATTTCCTCATAATCTAAAATACTTGAATTATAATGAATAAACACCAAACCTCCTTATTATCACAACTTCGTTGACTTGTATTTTTAGCTATTTTTAAGCACATTAACATAGTTTTGTGATAACCAGTAAATCACAGCAGTATTTTTGATAGTTTTTTGCTAAATATATATCATATTTTTGTTATTATTACTTGCATTTAAAATAAGCTGGCATTAGAATAATATTATTAACATCAACTAAATGAAACATTTTCTTTAACAAATAATAATTTATCATGCCTGAAAATTTTATAAATTACAAACTTTTAAATGAACTTAAATATATTTTGCAATACTATTGCTATTGTTAAATAAATTTTTACTGATAAAATTACTCCTATCTGGTATTTTAAAATTTCTACCTTTAAAAAGTTTTCAGATTCAAACAGCTGAAATAATAGCAGCTGTATTAAGTTTTTATAATTTGAGCGAATCATTAAAATCTTAACATAATATATCATTAGTATAAATGTAAAAGAATGTAAGCAATTTGATTTAAAATAGAAAAGATAGAAGTAATAAAGTCTCATTAGAAACAATTTTATATATTCTAAGTAGCGCAAAATTGAAAAACAGTAAACTTTGTTTAAAATTTCTCATAATAATTGTAGAATGAATATAGATCAATGCCTAAAACAGAATTTAAAATATTTAAGACATTCTTATTTAAAGAAAAATGTTTAACCATAATTATAAATTTTTCATTATTGAAATACTTCCTCTTTGTTTTTATAAAAATTGTCATTAAAAGGCAATGAATAATAAATGCAATCACACTTCTGTTAATCAATGCAATTTCAATTTAAAAAAAGACCTAAAACTGTGTCAGTAAACAATAAATAAATTATATGAAAAACTAGTAAAACAAACGATAATAATTTAAATGCCTCTACTTAGAGGCAAAAATAAACAAGAGAGATTTAGACAATATTCTAACAATAACAATAATGCAAATCCTTTACGACTAGTTTTTGCTCATAAACTGAGCGAGCTGACAATGGAGAGGCAAATAAATCTACCATCACAGTATCAATTCTCAACCATACAGTCCACAGTAAACAAACATAAACTTCTTTGAAGATCTTTACGACGATTCTTCTTGTTCAAACAGGTACTGCTGAGGATTAAGTATGTAAATAGTCTCAATTATAAGCTTTGTGGTGTCAAATGAAATTTTTCACTCTTCTTTTGGTACAAATGCATAGCATTTGTGGATAAATAGCAAGAAAGTGCTATTCCAAGTAACTTTTCCCCTTCTTTAAAGGGAAAGATATACATTAATTATAACAATGGAACTAAACAATTTTATGTCTTCTTTTTAACTAGGAGTTTGTGGAGGTTCACTGCTAAAATATGGTGCAGTTTTTTCATCTAGCAGTGTATGGCACACATTGCAGACTTTAAAAGGCCTTTGTTTAGGTCCACTATTTACAGTTTTAGAAGAACAGTCAAGGCAAAATATCTTCCCACAGTGCTTACAATGGTTCTGAAAAACGAAATTCAACACAGTTACAATTTATGCCGGCTAGTGTACACATACTTCAACTCATAGGCGCCCATATGAAAATTGTAAGGGGGGGGGGCTCAGATATTTTAATCATGGTTTAGCAGGATATTTTCCCTATGGAAACAGATTTCAGGACAGATTAGAGTCATTAAAATTTGACATTGTTAATTACTTATTCATTAATGACTGGAAAACAAATGTTTTTAGATTTTTGCAAATAAAAAAGTACTGAAAGCAAGGAAGTCCTAATTTCTAAAGGGGGGCTCGAGCCCCCCCCCCCCCTCTTTGCCCCCTTGCCCTTGCTTTAACTGTAAAATAAAGAATTCCCAGTCAACAAACAAAAGAAAATTGCTTGATAGCAATGGTAAGAATTACCTAAAATCCTTGCAATATATACCAAAGTTCAATTTTTTAAATATAAAATGCTGAAAAAAATCATGCAAGAAATATGAGAAAAAAAATCGCAGCATCAATGAAATCAATTTGCATGGTAAAGATATTTCTCGAACATGCTGCAGTACAATCGAGTTAATGTTCAAGAAATGTCACTTCCATTACTTAATTGTGTAAAAATTATGAATTATCTATCACATCTAAGATATGCAGGGTGTTTGTCAAGTCTTGCACTAACAAAGAAAATCTATAACACAAAAACAATTTAAGAATAAAACATTTTTATTTTCTTTAATTGTTTGATCCTTATCTCCCTGGTGTGCCTACCCCCCCCCCCCATTGGTACAATATTAACTAGCTTAAAATACTTAAATTCGCATCTATGGAAATAAAACTCCTAGGGGTGCTGCAAGTGGGAATTAGAGGGTTAAGCCTGCAGAACCTTCGGTTTAACACATATTGTCAATTCTATTATGAAAGTTTATAACCATATAAGCACTATTATGAGCAGCTCATATTTACCCCCTTCTCTCTCCTAGGAGGTAAATTTTAGCTTTGCTAGTGCTTGGCCTAAAGTTGAAAATTGACTAAATCTTCTCACAACTACAAAAGGTGTAAGGTAGAGGTTTATTAATGCAGAGTTTTCCAAACTGTGGTCCGTGGACCCCCGGGGGTTCGCAAGTCCATGCCAGAGGGTCTGCGGTGCTATACAGCTAAAGCGTTATATGTACGCTTCACTTGCCAAATCGATTAACTCAATAATACAAAAAGTAGAGAAAAGTGATGAAGAAGATGGCGTTATCCATAGGAGTATATTGGCCCTCGTGTTACATTTTCTGCCATCGCAGGATCAGAAATGTACCGAACCTAAAGTTTAATATAAATTCACATTCTAAGCATTGATTAAGCACTATTTAAGCAGAAATGAGGATCATTTCAAAAAGTGGAGTTAACTGATTAGGCAACTGAGGCATCCATAGATTGAGATTGAAGGACGAGTAATAGTATTTTAGTTCAAAAACAAAGCACATTTATGAGGAATAAAAAAGTTCTTGCTTAAGCACATGAAGGACGCAGCAGTCTTTCCCCCCCCCCCCCCCCTGGAACTCAACACATCAATTAATTTTGTGTGCATGACGTAACACACTTAAACTAGGCTAACAGTGTTTTGTTTACATAAAGCAAAGTTCATTTTTTTAGTAAACTTGTAGAAATTTAGTGATTACATTTTTATTCTTTATTGAGTTTCAAATAGAATTTTACTTCCATGACTCAAAATAATAATGTAAGAAATGAAAACCGGGTAAGAGTTCTGAAAAATATATAGAACAATGAATAAATAAATTGAAAGGGAAAAAAAAGCGCAAAAATATATTAGAAAGAAATAGATTTAACTGTGTCAAATCATTTTTTTTTTTTGCATGCTCCGGGAAGGGGTGGGGGTCCGCAAAGTTTGTAATTTTTTCAGAGGGGTCTGCAGAGGTCTGGAGTTTGGGAACCTGTGTATTAATGTAATGAAAAAAAATTTTTAAGATAAGAATTCAAATTAAAAATAATTATATTCCAATCCTCCTTTTTTTTCCTTTTAAATAATTATTGAATTTTTCTGTCCGTGAAAGACTTTATAGACACACAGTATGTTTGTGAAGTTTCATCTAAACCATCTGTGAATATTTTTCTGGAATTTACAACAGTCCATATGATCTAAACAGGTAACTTCAAACCAATTTACGGTACAGTTTGAAAAGTGAAGCTACGAACTGCCAGCCTAGCTGACCCAAGACAACAACAATAAACATTTGGCTAAAATTACAGCAGTCATATTAGAATAAATATAAGCAGAGCTGCCAACTTTTGAAAATCCAAAATCTTAGCAGCATTTTGCAGTGGGGGGGGGGGGCGTGACCGGTGCCGCCGATTCAAACAGTGATGAATTTTCAACAGTATAAAGTACAAAAACAATGATACTTAACAACTTTCAAGTATGATACAGAAAATATTAATACGGAATTTTAAAAAAATTATATTCTTCATGGAATCTTTTCCAGTTTTTCCGCTTTTTAGCCGAAGGTTCAATGACAGGATCAGCGTCGTGATCTAAAAACCGATCCATCTTTACACCATGCAACTTTCAAAGAGCGATGCTTGTTGCACAGAGACCGTTAGCACAATTGTAGAAGTTTGATTTTCTGAAATTACCAGTTTAGTTTTCATGCTGTTTTTTTCTTTTTGTGTGTATGTTTGGGATTTTAAATTTAAAAATCGTAGTTTTTGGACCTGCTTTCGTAGCGTCGTAGTTTAAAGCTGTAATTCATAGAAACTACGATTTTTTCGTAGCAGTTGGCAGCTCTGAATATAACTGATGTGGTCTAATCAAAGAAAAGGTAGCATATGAAGTTTCTGGAGAAAAGATTGCCTTCACTGAGGTTATTACAACACAAATGTTGGAATTGACTTTCCGAGAAATGGATGAAAAGTTTTGATTAACAAACAGTAGAATATGCTCCACTGATTCAAAAACTTACCTTTTCTTTACGGCTTTGGAACTGTTTTCCACAAGAATTGCACTTTGAGACATCTTCTTCATGCTGCCACCGCACCTCAATTTCAGATGAACGAAGTTTCTCTAGTTCCATCTTTAAAAAGCATTTGTTTAATTACTTGAAATTCAATTTTAATGAATCAAAAAGAATGGAAAATTTTAACTCAAAAATGTGTATAAATATTTTGGGGAGAAATTCCCTTTTTTTTTCAATAGGGAGTGCAGCTTCCTCCTCAGTCAATTTCGAATTCATGGTCTTTAGTACCATATTTTGCTCTTTAGCTCCAGGCATTAATTGAGTTGAGCCTAGGACTGTTCACTAAAATAGAAACCCTTATACCTGCTGTTTTGATTAATTGCAAAAATTAGAATAAGCTTTCTTTGATGCAGAAAAAAAAATCTCTCAAACAACAGAGAATGTTAAGGGGTGTGGGGAATTTTTCAGCACTTCAATAGGCAATTTAAGTGAAATTTTAGCTTGAAAAATTAATTCAAAAAAACTAAGTCAAAGTTTATAATAAAAAACCTCAGGGTTTCAAAGTAATTTTGTACAAAATTTTAAGGCTGTAGATGCTATAGGGTCTTCTGGACGCAGTCCTGCCACAGACATCCTTTCACAATTTCTTTGACGTTACCTTTTTTTCTTTCTTTTTTTTTTTTTTTTTTTGAGATAATATGCAGATACAATTAAATTTAAAAAAAAAAGTAAAGTACTATTGAAAAGAAGGATTCAATTTATCTCTTTAAAAAACTAAAAATATTCCGAGCTCAATGCAACACAAAATGGATTGCGAACACATAGCTTTTTACAGACTGTTTCGTTAAACAAAATCTACACCTATACGACAAACTTTTGCAATGAAAATTGCACGTACATGTTTTGAAGTTACGAGGAATTCTTCCCTCAAACTCAAGCGAATGGAAGTGAAAGGAACCACAAGGAAAAAATAAAAGCAAAAAGCTTCTTCAAACAGCCCATTTGCTTTCAATAAATACGAGCTGATGTGTGCATCACATGACTTCCTTTTACACCAATTTAATGTTATGTCTCCATTATTGGCAATTTTAATGTGATTCAATAATTAACTCTCTAAATATCACCAACAGTGGCCAAATTGAAAAAATTTAAAAAAAAAAAAATCGCCAAATTTGTCGCAAAGTTGATGACCAAAAGACTGGCGATATATCGCCAAGTGTCGGCCAAATTATAACACTACTTGAGTTTGCATCAAAATTAACAATGATTTCCCCCCAAAAAGGTGCAAAAGACACCATTGGAAACACTTGAATGCAAACAAAAAGGGAGGTGCACAACTAGACCTCACTAGGAGTCTACGTACCAAATTTCAACTTTCAAGGA
Source organism: Uloborus diversus (assembly GCF_026930045.1). Classification (NCBI taxonomy): domain Eukaryota; kingdom Metazoa; phylum Arthropoda; class Arachnida; order Araneae; family Uloboridae; genus Uloborus; species Uloborus diversus. Next base: position 168,604,855 of record NC_072734.1, read on the forward strand.
CAGACTGTTCTTGAGTTATGCGATGCACGTACACACATACATTCTTACATACAGACGTCATGAGAAAACTCGTTTTAATTAACTCGGGAATCGTCAAAATGGATATTTTGGCTGTCTATATGTTCTTAGGTATATATGCATGTGTGGATGGGTGGAAAGAAACTCAATATTCATTCGGGGTGAGCAAAATGGATATTAAGGTAGATTTTTGAGCGAAAATTTTTTCGCGATTACAATACTTCTTTTTTTGTAAAAGGAAGTAAAAAAGGATTCAAGGTAACTATCAAAAGGGAATATACAATTTTAAAGGCAATATTTCTGACAATGGTTTAATTCAATTGTGATTAGAATGTTGAATTAGAAATATACTTTGATCAATAAAACTGTATAATAATGAGAATACAGAAAACAAATAGCATGCATTTAATGAACAATGAAAAAGTTCCAAATAAGATAACACTAATATGAAATTCATAAAAAGATAATACATGCAGTCAGAGAGAAAGACATGCAAATAATTTCCTTTTAGTGACCTAAAAACTAAAAATGTTAGATTCAGCTTTTCTAAACCTAATTTCAAAATGCATTCTCGCTAAATATACTGATTGTCACTTACACACAGAGCAATAACACTACTAAAGCATTCTATCTTCTATTATTGAATCATCCTCAAAATTACCAATTGACATTATTGGATAATATTTAATTCATAGTTTGAAAGATATCTAAGAAGTTTTATAATGATGAAAAAATTTTACTTCACAAAAACTAGCAGAAATACATTTTCCGAGTTCAACGTTTAACAAATGAATTATTTGCAATCATAAAATTCAAGAAAGTGTACTACGAATTATACTCATAAGGTAAACACACCAGTAGTGGCCACTTCAAGGTTTATATTTGAAAAAATAAGATTCCAGGTCTTCCAATGGATTCAAAAGTGCATCAAACTACCTCCTGCACATTTGAATCCATTGGGAAGCCTGGAATCCTATTTTTTCAATTATAAATCTTGAAGTGGTTTAGCATCTTCGCCAAGAACTGTTGCCAACTTGGCAAGGAGAACTTTTCTTATAGTGGAGAGGAGAGAATGGAGTTGGAGGAAGGATCGCCATGATCCACGGAGAAGGCCTTTATGAGACTTTTTGTTTGTTTGGCGATCTAGAAAATGTCCATGGCTCGGCTTTTATTTCTAAATGTTGATGTTTGTTTAGTGTGTAGAATGTGTTGTCTGATATTGTGAACCTAATAAATGTTTTGTTATGAAATGGTCAACATTTTAACACCTCAGACACTACAGTGGCTACTACTGAAGTACTATTAAGCACTAGCCACTACTGGTGTGGGTTTACCTCAGGGGCGGATACAGAAAAATTTTTTGGAGGGGGCACGGAAAATTGGATATCCCCCCCCCTCCCCACCTTCGATGTTTCATAACAAAGTTTCGACGACTATTTTTAAATGTGCATGTTTTTTTATTTATTTATTTATTTATTTATTTTTTTAGGATTCCTTAAGGTCAATGAATCTACTTCTAAGTACTACATGAATATTATGCACTAATATAGTTTGAATGTGGACGGAATACATCTTTAACGTTTCAAGCCATTTAAATACTAAATCCAATATAATGTTACCAAGATGCTAGACAATGAGCGGCTTTACCTAGGAACATTGTCATAATGATTATAACACGAGGGCAAGGTTATTAAATAAACCCATACCTCTCTTGAGTTTTTTAAAATTAATTCAATCATAACTTCATAACATATATGTTTCACTGACGAATTCAGAAACTATTTCTGTGTGAATTTCAAAACAATTGCTGATTTGTTCTTAAAGCCATGATACAGTTGAGATAACATGTTGATACTACATGCCGTTTCTATTAAAAATCATGGTTTTTCTAAGAAAGTACCACATGATTTCTTTCATTTTGCATCTTTTATTACCTGAAAAAGAAATCTATTACTTCGCAAATAGGTTCCTAGATCAAAATGACTCTTTTAGGTGCGCCTACACATTTTCAAAAAAAATGTTAATTATTGATTCCATCAAAGAAAAATTAATGGACGAATCCCGATAATGCGGTCTCTTGAATTTGAAGCCAATGAGTTAAATGTATTCTGCAACTCTGGGCCTCTGACTCCAGTAATATTTCTTCAACAAACAAAAATGCTTTTATTCAAAACATGCTGTGTGTGTGTGTTTTGTGTTCTTTTTAATTAGGCTACGTAAAAAAAGTGCAAAGGAAAGGTCAGTTAAAAAGTAATAAATAAAATAGTGAAATTAATTAATCTTTTGGGGGGGCACGTGCCCCCTGTGCCTCCCCTAAAATCCGCTACTGGTTTATCTTATAACTGGATTTTTTTTTTATAATTGGTTATCTTGCACATTTTCAAGGGAAGTTCAAAGTTACTAACCACCTTTTTCTAACGGCTTGTTTTAAAATTTATGGACTAATTACTGGGGGAAAGACATTTTCAAATAATCACATTTTCTTGTTATACACAGCAGATATTTCACTTTAACTAAGAACAAAAAGAAGAAAACTTTTACTTTGAAAACAAAATAAGTGCACCACTACTTCAAACAATGAAATTCAATAAATTCATGCGAATAGAAAAGTAAGACTTTTGTTTAAAAGCAAAACCCACAGAAAAAATGATGCGTTAGAAAAATAGGCAAATTCAGAAGAGCAAAAATGCCCGGAGAGAGCAGAAAAGTGCATTTGCATGCATACCCAACAGATAGAAAGACGTTTCCACCCACATCACAAAAACTACTTGCCTGAAGAGACTGAGACAGCTTTACAAAGTCTCTCTGAACTGCTTCGCTGTTGTCTAAATCAGACTGAAGGCCCTGAACTTTGGATTTCAACTCATGTACCTCCTCATCTAATTTTTGCTGAGAAATAGAAATTACTTGCTTTTATAATTTTAGAAATAAAGTCAGCACAACCCGAAATTCACATGAAAAATAGATCAATCTCATTTGGTATTATTTAAATATAAACAACCCAATACTTACATTTTAATGCAAAAAAAAAATTCCTATTTCATACTATTTAAAGAATGCATCTCTATAGAAAATGCAAGTCTCTAGATGCTGCTAACAGGCATTTTATTTGACTTATTAAATACAGTCAACATTACTGATATTTGTCAGGCACATGGTGCTAGAATATTAACTCGTTTTTTGAAATTTGAGCCTGTTGATAATTAAAGTTGAATGCAGAAATCTAAATTGATTTCAATCAAATACTTATCATGTATATCTATCAAATTACTTACCATGCAAATGATGGTAGCTAACAACTTTTTTTACAGAAGAATTTAAAATATAATTTAAAAAAAAACTGTTTTTAAAAATTAGTAAATTTAGGATGAAGCAAGATATATTAATAATTGTAAATAACCAAACATATTAATGGTTTAAATAGTTGTTTAAAAAGTTTATAAACATCGTTTTAAATTAGCACTAAAAATTTTCACTTCAATTATTTATTTATTTATTTATGTTTTATAATTTATGAAGTCATAAATTGAGTTCTTATTTTTTCCTGGTTTCTACTGAATTTTTGTCAAAAATGCAGCACAATACAATGTCAAACTAAATTATAAACATTCCCTTTCTAATCTACCAACCAATTTAACTTAAAGATAACTTTTTACAAGCAAAATCTAATCTATATTATTTAACATCAGAAAAGCTATTATTTGTAACAATTAAACTCTTAATGCAAAAGTAGAAACTTATTTTTTTTTTTTTACTATTCTAACCAGTTCTATAATAAATTCTAATTTTTTTTTAATTTTTTTATTTTATCCAATAAAAAAAATCACAATTTGCTTTTATAAACTTCAATTATTTCTTTCAATTTCCAAAATTGTTGTACAATTAAGTATGAGTAAGCTTGAAAGAAGAGTCATACTGCATTCGTTTTCAACTTTTAGAATGTCAAAAGTATGACTAATTCAAAAAATACAAACTGAAAAAGAAGCTATAGATAAAATGATATATCCACAGAGAAACTCAAAATAAAGCAATAAATACCTTTGCAGTCATTAGACTTTCTAACTGAGATTGAAGTTCAGAAATTTTTTCTTCCTTTTCTCTCAATATATCTTTTAAAGATAGCAGCCGTTGTTCTCTTTCACTATTTTGCATTCGCTGTACTTCAAGCTCTTGTTTCACAGTTTCTAAAATTTCTATTTAAAAAAAATCAACATAACAATCAACAATAAATAAAATTTGCACAGAATCATCAATTAGAGAAAGAAAAGACCAATTAGACAACAAAAATGTTGCACTCCACGTCATACAGAACAGAAATGTATGACATCAATCCAAGACTCAGAAGGCAAGTAACACAGTGCTTAGAGTAATGAAAAAACTTAAAACAAAAAAAAAAGTTTAAAAAACTGAAATCTGACAAAAGGCAAAAAAACACTAAATGATATGAAACACGGGTGGTGATGTTTGATGTCATCGTCTTATTGAATAAAACAAGTCATTTAATAGGTTAGATATTCCTATTCATTTAATTCTATTGGAATTTGCTGCCACTTCCACATTAATAGCATTATAATTCAATTTAAATGCTATAGTCATTTTTTTTTCCTTTTTTTTTAAACTGCAGTTTGCAATGCACAACTACTATCTAACATTTAGTACAAGGCAAATTAAGCCTTTGTCAGAATTTTCATGTAATAAATATCTGTAAATAACTGACAGACAATACAAAATTACAACAGACTATCAGAATTAAATTTGTTAGTGTTTATTTAAAAGAGATGAAATAAAATTGCAAAAATATTCAAAAGTATTTTTGGAAAAAAAAATTTTAAATTTTCTCTGTGCATAGATAAAATCCTCAAATTTTTAACCGTGTTTTTTGAAACTTCATTGTTTAACCTATCCGCAGTTTAATTCAATAATCGCCATAAGAGTTTTAACTTTCAAAAACGGTCCTTTGGGAAATCATATGATAAGTTTTGCGTCAGTCATGTTGAAATTTTCGGTAATGTTTTCTTAAATGGACCTAAATATCTATAAATGGACCCAATTTTTATCTAAATGAACCCAAAGAAAATATACTTTAAATTGAAGGAGAGAAATCTGTCCGCATTTTTTTTTAAACAGATTTTTGATTTTGATAAAAAGTTAAACTAATGTAGTAAAAGTAATATTTTTATTCCACTCTTCTTTCTTTTTTTTTATTTTAAATGTACTGAGAATATAAATGCATGGCCCATAAATATATATTTTAATCAATATTTTACATTTTAACAACAATAGAAATTTTACAAAAAAAGTTTATGCCAGTAATATCATAGCAACCAATGATACAGAAACATACCAATTTGACACCTAAGACTATCTAATTCTTGAGTAAAAGTTTCTTCTAACTTTTCCTTGGCCGTTTGTTCAGAAGTCAACTGATTCCTTAACATTTGAATCTCACTTTTTAAGGACTCTTCTAAATCTTCCTTAGCTGCTTTTATAGTAATAAGATCTTCTAACTTTTGAAGGCAATAAAATTCTAATTCCTAGACAAAAAGAAAGAACCAAAATACCAGTAATGACAAAGGAGAAAGAAATTATTCTTTTTAATTATAAGGGAAAAAGTAGTTAATAAACTGATTTTCAAAACATGTAGATACACTAGCATCTCTGTTGCTATAACAGAGACACGTCAAAAGCATTTAATATTATATGCTTACATGTTTCACATGCGGGAATTTGAGGATGTTAAGTGACACTAAAATTATAACAATGTTTTCATAAAATTCAGAATGTAATAAACATTTTTATTCAAGTTAATATAATCAAACATAAAACTCATTAAACAAGATTTTAATATCTCTCAAACAAAATCTTGTATAGTAAACTTCTGATTATCAGCGCAAGGGCGTCCATATAGGGGAGCAAGGGGGGTTTGAGCCCCCCCCCCCTTTGAAATTAGAACTTCCTTGTTTTAGTACTTTTTTCTTTGCAAAAATGTAAAAACATTTCTTCTCCAGCCGTTAATGAATAAGTTATTAAAAATGTCAAATTTTAATGACTCTAATCTGTCCAGAAATCGGTTTCCATGGGGAAAATATCCAGCTAAACCGTGATTAAAATATCTGAGCCCCTCCCCCTACAATTTTGCATATGGGCGCCCATGTATCAACGGAATAGGGTGGCACAGTAACCGTGGATAATCTGAATAAAAGGTTAAATTATAACTAAAAACTAGAACATTGAATGTAAAAAATATACGTAAAAGCTAACTACGAACAATACCATGATAATAAGTTTAAAAAACATGACTATAATATTAATACCTATCTTAAATTTTTACAAAAAAAATGGATAAGCTTCAACTTATCTTTTTCTTTTTACGCTCATTACTGCAAAGTTCAACAACACTAATTAAAACCCCTATTTCAAACGGAAATCGGTAGCACTGCGCTTTGGATTGACGTCATGACTTCTACCTGAAACCCGTCATTGGTGCATAGAAAATTTTGCAGACAGAGATAAGGGATTCGTTATAATATCAATCCAAAGCAGAATGCTACTGACTGTTTTCCTGGAATAGAGCCGGAATTTTAGGGCCTTCCTGGAATAAGTGAGGTTGGACCAAAAATCACGTGGGCGAAAGAAGGGAATTTTTATTGAGCATTTGGTCTAATCCACTTAAAGACTGCAGGAGTTCAAATCAGGTCTCAACTAGTCTAGTTTTGGTGTCTTTGGAATTTTGATATTGTGGAAAGAAAGGAGAAGAAATAAATAAGAATGTCTAAAAGTAGATTTTTCACTTGCAATGTAAAATTGGGTGCATTTTTCTATGTTCAGTAAATCACCACAGTTAAAAAATTTAATTCTTAAAAATGTGAAAAAAAACCTACGGATGACTCGACTGAGGATAACCAGGAGTTTACTGTATAACATTTTTGTCAACATTTAATTGAGAACCAATTTTTTATAAAAAAAAGTCAATTCATTTCAAGCTATGGTTTGTAATTTAAACCAAAGGAACAAAGTTTTGAAATTTCTTAAAGAATTTTTCGAGAGCAATAAATAAAATTCAGAAATCAAAATTTTACATTGTTAACATATACAATCATTTGTTAGTAGAGATAAACCAATAACTCATTTTAAACAAGTAAAACACACAGACTGTATGCAATTTAAAGTCATAAAACATCATGAACCTCTTTTGGTAACAATCAAAAAGCAAATTATACATAGATTAGAATTGAGGCATTGACAACCAAACTGAGTTAAGCACTAAAAATTAAATTTTAAAGGAAAAGCACAAAAAGTTTTGATTAACTTCAATAAAATCTCTTTACACTACTTTGTTAAAGCCTCAACTATGACGAAATACAAAAAACAAAATAGAAGATTGCAAAAAATAATTCAAGACACATTTGCAAAAGTGAAATGAAACGGGGGGGGGGGGGTGAATTTATCAAAAAAAAATTTGTACTTCTATAAAAAAAAAATTCTGTTTTTATTCTCAACATCAATACCTTATGCAATCAACTGAAAGTACCAAATTTCATGTTCTAAAAACTTTAAGTAACTCCATAGAAGACTCATTTCTTACCTGTGCAGAGCTTGGTAAATTAATAATTTCATTTTGCATTTGTTGAGCTTGAGCTATATGTTTTCCTAACAAAAGACTATTTTCTTGCTGCAATTTCTCCAACTAAAGAGATAAAATTCTTTCAGTGCTACAAATTAATGAAATAAGAAAATCGAGCTATTTCTTGTACCTTAAAGAATAAATTTTAAAACATATTCCTGTTCATACCTCATGCTTTAAAGAATCTCTTTCAGAAGTAACTTGTGCCTAAATAGGAAAAGGAAATAAAAAGATTAGAAATACTCAGTGAAACAATATGCATAAACTAGACAGAAATTATTACAGTTTCATGTAGATATTAGTGGTACCCGCATGGCTTTGCTCGTAGTAGAAAATGAAAAGTTCATTTGGTTCGCCTGTATACTTACAAATAATGGATGATGAATTTCTCACCAATGTGCTATATTCATTTGCTTTCACATGTTACGGTTCCACGTTATGATAATTTCTAATTTATTCGTCCATGTTGAGATCATTTGTTTGGTAAATATTTTCATGAAAAGCAGCCGAACGGTCTAGGCGCTATGCGCGTCACAGAGATCCTGACAGAGAGAGATCCGGACATTCACACAGAGAGACTTTCAGCTTTATTATTAGTAAAGATATCTGGTGCTGTGTAGTAGAAAAATCATACTTGGGTGAATGCACCATTTCACAGGATAGATGTCATGGTTGATTAATTTTTGTCAGGTCAAAAGAAGATGTTTAGGTTAACTTATGCCTGCTTTAATTCAAAAGCCGGACATAAAAGCTCTTTTCGTGGGTTTGAAGAAAAAGCCCACTAATGGAAAAGTCCTTTCATGGAGGAAAAAAACGGTTAAAATCGAGATTTACAAGGTAAAATTGACTCCTTCTGTTGTTGAAGTCGGTTAAAATGTAGCCTATGTAACTCCGGCCATAATAACAAATTGATTGACACCTTATTCATAAAAATCGGATATAGCTTAGAAGTAAATACAAAAACTGCTAAAATCAAAAAAATCATCTCCTCTTATTGTTGAAGTCGGTTAAAATGTCGACTGTTACTCGGGGCCATAATAACACATCAATTGACATCTTGTTCAACAAATCGGATGAATATTTCAGGCACTATAGTGGAACATACATAAATACAAACAAACATAGACTGCAAAAATCATAACCCTTCCTTTTCACTTCGCCATTTCCTGGTAAAAAAAGGTTGTTTCAAACCAATTTACTTTACATTTCAATACCTTTTCAATAACAAACCAAATATTTCATGGAAAAGGCATTACCCAGCAAATACAGAACTGGACTTATCTCACCAGATATATAAATTATTGAGCTAGAAAATTTTAATTAAATATTGTTGTAAATGTTCAAAATTAAATTGCATTATATACTAGTAGACTCCATGTTCATCATAAAGTTCAAGCAATGAAACAAGGATTCAATGCATTTGGCATCCTTGGTGTTTTGTGCAGCAATTGAAATGTCAGATAAAATGGAATTGCACTTTAAAAATCAACTATACTTCAAAAATAAAATTTTTTGTGCTTCAAAAATAAAATTTTTTGTACTTCAAAAATAAATTTTTCTGAACTTAAAATTTTTAAAACTTAAAAACTGAACATATAAGAATGTGCAGTTAGCTAAATTTATAATACTGCTCCACGTGTTTGATAATAAAACACTAAAATCATTATTTCACTTTAAAAACTACTTTCAATAAAATAATTTGGTGTATGCATACATTATATTATTCATTACGATTTTAACTAGTTAGCAAGTATCTTATAACTGCGTGAAAAAAGTCAAACAAATCAAAGGTTATAAAGAAAGAAAGAAACAAATAAGGTGAATGAACAGTTTAATACAGTCAATTTGTGATAACTCAAAGTCTGATAACTCGAATATTACTATAACTCGAAGTTTTTATCAAGTCCCAACCTTTTTGTCTTTAATACCATGCTAATTATTCTGAATATTTCGAAGTTAACTTCCTTTACCTCAAAGTTTTAACAAGATGGCTCGAAATTTATTTCAAAAGAATGAGAAAAAAAAAGAAAGAAAGAAACAAGTGACTGTGAGAGAAAAATCATTTAATCTTCACTTGCAATTCCTGCACAATAGATCTCTAAAGCAAGAAGAGCACCAGTTGAGCAGCCAATATGCGTTAAAGGAGTTACGTGCGGAAATGAGTTAACTTGTTTTCTTTCGTAGTAATGTGCTGTTTACTCTTTGACATGTTGCTGGACTATGAATTTGCTGCTAAGCTGTCAAGTCAACTGATTGTACCTTTTTTCAAAGGCTGACCTCAGTTAAGATACATTCCTTTTCATTCTTCAGTTTGATAATTTGCAAATAAGTTCTTGAGAGACAGAGTGAGATTTCTTTACTGTTAAAGATGTCTAAGCAAGTACTCTGTCACTGATATTAAAAGAAGAAGAGAAACTAAAACGGTAGAATCCACGAATCCGAATGGGAAACTAATGAAGATGTGCACCTTTCCTGAAGTAGAATCAGCTCTATTCAAGTGGTTTCAGCAGTATCGAAATCAAAACCACGCTTTTGATTTTTTTCCTCTCAATAGTTTTGATTAAACTGTACATATTGTGCTTAGGTTCTGTAATTTTGTCTGTTATATGTACATATTGATTAAAATATTCGATGGTTTTTAATATTAAAGTGTCGAAAATAGAAACTAGCGGTAAGTCGAACTTACGATAAGTCAAAGTTTTTCGTCGGTTCCTTTAGATTCAAGTTATTGTAAATTGACTATATTAAATTTTCCAAAATGAAAATTAGAAACTTTTACATTATCTGGAACTTAAAGAATTTATTTTAAGTTGTGATAACAACCTTTATCTTCTTATGAAGTGAAAGATTGTCATTAGAAGAAAAAAATATGTACCAAACCCAAATGCTAAAGGTATGTAGATAGAAGTGAATAAAATGTTAAATAAGAGTAAGTATATTATGTAAGTTTATTTCATACCTGAAATTCATTTAATTCCATACGACAATTCTCTTGGTTGCTCTTCAGATGGCCGAAAGTTTTCTCTAAATCTTCCTGCACTTTAAATAACTCACTAACCTAAAAGTTAATTCCACTGATTACAAACATACATGTACCTAATAAAAAATAATTGCAAAAATTTAAGCTGAAAACTTACAACAGAAGTTGAAAATTCATTGCAAAAAAATAGAGGAGCAACATAGTCAAACACAAATTCCATCATTTTTTGTTTACTGAATTACGCCAATGTTCCCAATTGAAAATACCAAAGTTTGATAACTTACAGAAAATATATTTCTGATGCACATTTTTATCTATCATGTTTGTTCATCAACATGATCTTTATTTATAACCATTTTGAAATTTCATAAGCACTAGGCTTTTTTTTTATCAATCTCCATGAAAGTTGACAAAAATTGGTGCTTTTGAAAATTTTTGGGAGAAACAGAAATTATAAAAGTGAAAGAATTTTTCTTTCAAAAGATCAAGTCAACTTATGGTAATTGATAGAATTTTTTTTTTAATCTTCAAAAGCAAAACTTTTTCTTTTCAACAATTTTGTTATTTAATGTTCCCACTTGGGAACATTGGCATTTAAAAAGATAGCACACAAATCATGGAAAACGTTTGATAAATGTTTCTTAAGTAACATCTATGAGTACCTTTTGCTCACATTCTTTAGCAATTTCATTGAACTTTTCTTCCATTTCTTGCCGATATTCTTGCTCTTTGTGCAAATCCTTCTTATATTCTTCTAAAGTTTGTTCGGTAGCAGAAGCTTTAAGTCTTTGCTCCACTTCCATTCTTTGCACCTGTTGTAGTTGTAGCTCATAATTGCAACACATTTCACACGGCTGACCTAGCTTCTCACGAGCTCGTCGCAACTAGAATAATAAGTAATACATTTGTAGTTATATCTGTATTATGTTGTTACAGTCAAACTTAATTATATCGAACTTCCACACATAAAAACTTTTTATTTATTGAATTCTTAGTAAATCTGCATGTTCATTACGTAAAAAAAAACCTTTTTCATATACCAAAAAAATCTCTATGTATAGAAATTTTTTTTGGCCATAGTAGACATTTTGTTTGACTTTAGACCATTTGTTTCACAAAATTAGTCCGGCCATTAAAGTCAGGAGAAAAAGAAAGCTCAGTGATTGTCACTAGAAAACCCACAAGTCCGTAAGTTGAGGTTAAAGGGTGCACAAACCTACGGAAAAACTTATGAATTTTAGAACAAACAAAGAACTTGCTTTTGTTTTTCATTAATAAATCAGCCAAGCTTACAGTGAAAATCTAAATAACTTCCATGACATTGAAAATTGAAATGCTAGAGGCGCTTCAAACATTACGTCCTAGACTTCAGTTAGCAAAAGTGGTTCTGATGAAGCTTTTAATATATTCAATAAATGCAAGCATTTTTTGGTGAACATTTCGTAAAACTGGCTGTTTAACAAGACTTTCATTGTTATATATATATAATGAAACTATGATGATTGTAGTCTATGTCTGGATTAGTGTTAATCCAGTATAATGATAAAAGTAATAAACAATGAATTTTAAATATTAATTCTTTTTTAATAATCAACTTTCATCTAATGCAATTCTCAAATAAATTAGAAATAGAGTTTTGTATAAAAAATAGATTTAATGTTTTCGGAGTAATAAGAATAAAATTACACTCGCTTCTATCAATCAAAATTCTCTGCAAGATTATACTTTGATACATGGTGGAAATTCAATGCATGAAAGAGAAAAATGAACAATTCAACTTGTTGGATGCAAAGATAGCATTTTTCAAAGTAAAAAATCGAAAATATAAAGTCAGCAAAGAAAAGAATTTCTTAAAGTAAGGTAACCTTAGAATTGCATTTTAACATGTCTACAAGATGAGTTTTATTAATAAATAACCACAAAATCAAGAAAAATTTGAAGTAAGGAAAAAAAAATTACAGCTGCCAAGCTAAAAGGCAAAGTCAGTACCGAAATACAATCAGCCCTGCTGTAGTAAAAATAAAAATTGCATTTTTTTTTTAATTTATTTTATAGAAAATGAATTTCTTTATTTTTAATTACAGTCAAACAACAAAAATATTAGAAAAAACTACAAACAAAAAATTCTTGAAACAAAATAAAATTGATTTCAACCTCTCTTCTTTGAAATGATGATAAAATCAACAAATAACTGCTCTGAAAATTTGTCTGCCAATGTTAAGCCTATATCAACCACCTTCCCCTTCAATTAAAAAAAAAAACTAAGAACATATTTACTCTGCAACTGAGAACTTGCAATATAAAATTTAATCCAACTCAATCCATAAACTCATGTTAAATGTTTTTTAACTGTTCTAAAATAAATCAATTTAAAAAAAAATGTTTTAAGAAATTTTCAAAGGCAAAATGTGTTTCTGATAAAGTTTTTTTTAGAAAAAAAACATTTTGATTTCCTTTTTTTTTTAAATGAAACTTGAGACTAAGGTTTCACTATAAAGATTACTGGTAAAGAAATTGTTTCGTTCATATCAACAGACTGGTAGAAATATCTACATATTCCCTTTCCGTAAGCACACTTTTGAATTTGCAATGCCTTGATTTGACATATTCAATTTCAGCTATACCTTAACCAGATATAAGTCTAATTTGATGAACTTTATTTATTTCCATTATTTTCATTCTCCTGAACATTTATGAGAAAATAAACTAAAAATCTTCTTTAAAGTTTAAAAACAATGCAAACCTCTTCTTCCAGTAGCTGCCACTCATTTTCACTAACTAATCTTTTACCAACTAAGGAAAAACTTTCTTCTTCTGCACGAGCATTATCTAAAAGTGACTTTCTTACTTCCAGTTCAGGGGTCAAATCTACAATAAAACAAAAAAATGTAAATGCATAATCACAAAATAAAAATGCAAGCACAGATTAGTAAGCTATTTCTCAACCTAAGTAACAATTACATTCCCAATCTGAAATGGTTTACAACCAAAGAAATTCAGAGAAAACTGATAAATCTCTTTTAGGATATGCAGCATCATAATTTAACTAACTTTAAGCGAAGTAGCAGTTTCAAATAACTTTCTGAAGTTCAAAACACAGAATTTTTAACACGCGAAAATATGCCAAGAAATTTTAATAACACTATGGACGTATCCAGAGAGGAGCAAGGGAGAGCAGCAACCCCTTCCTCTCCCAAAGTAAATATATTTAAAATAAAAAAAAAAACTTAAATTAATGGTGCTTCAATTTCTAAATTTATCAATGAGTTCGGCTATACAGTAAAATCCCTCTAATGCGGACACTAACGGGACAAATTTTTTTGTCCGCAATATAGAGGTGTCCGCAGGACAGGGGTTTAATAATGTTATTTGCATTGGAACTGGGAAATTAAAAATTGTCCACATAAGAGGGGTGTCCGTCTTTGAGGGGTGTCCGTTAGGAGGGGTTTCACTGTAGTAACTTTATCACTGAGTTAAAAAAGGTTATACATCTTTGGGAACTCATTGAAAACTGAAAGTTATTGATGTCAAGTCGCTATCACTTTAGAATTACATTGCTTCCAAACTCTTGGAGGAAAAAGGAGAAATAGACCAGTTCCCTAATTGCCCAAATGATGAACTTGACAAGGGGTGCCCCGAAACTTAAATTTTTGGGAGGGGAGGAACTGTCAATCTGCCAAAAGGAACTCCAAATTTCGCTGAATGGAATTCCATTTTGCAAAATGGAACTCCAAAATATCGCCAGATGATGGTAATTTTGCGGAATAGAGTTCCAATTTTTGCAGAATGATGGTATTTTTGCCGAATTGTCAGACAAAATTTGCCGAAAAAGGAAAACTTAGGGAAGTAACAGTGACCTAACATCCATGCTCCCCTGGGACTGTCTCCCCTCCCCTTCCTTGTTGAGCTGGATTGGCCCTGGAAAAACAACATAAGGAATATCACAGTATGAGAGTTTAACAAGTTCATTTTATAGTCCTTCCACCAAAAATTTAAGAAATAAATCATCATTCAAGTTCATTGTTTACAAAATGGCATAGTTTTGTTTTTACCCATGTAAAATTTGATGCTGTTAACCAAGTTGAAACCGTAACTGAAGACAATACAACTGGGTCTGAGTACATTTCTAGACGTCCTTAAAATTAAGAGAATAATAACAAATTACAATAAAAATTATTAGAAAAATGAAAAAAAAAAAAAAAACTAAATCGAATAAAAATATTTTTCAAAACAAACATACCAGAAAGTGCTTTGAGTTGATCTTGTGTGAGACTATGTAATTTTTTTGGCGTGGATGGGGTCATTTGTGCTTCTTTGACAGGTGGAGAGTTGATGGGAAGCAAAGGAGAAGTTTGACCTGAACTTTTTGCCATTCCATTCAGAGCAGAACTAGACAATGATCGTTTCTCATTAAATGCATCATTATTTGCCAGATTCAGATTTGCTGGTATGCTTCTAGCTCTCTGAAAAAACAAAAGAAAAAGAATATGCATGAAACTACATACACAAACCATTAACATGTATATGTTTCTTAAAAAAGAATTTTATTTAAAAAAATTATATACTGCCAGGGGTGGATCCAGAAATTTTTGTTTGGAAAGTCAAATTTCAGTTGTCAGTAAAGAGAACAAAAACAAAGCATGATGTGAACCTTCTTCCAAATATAGGATATATTGCACATCAATTAATATTTTTTATGACATTCCATTAAATTACCTACATATGTATTGTAATAAAAACTATTGTTGTGAAGAATATAAATAACTATTTATTAATTGCATAGTATGCTGTTCATATTTAAATTACAAATTTTTTCAAGTAATAGAATTACATATTTTTTATACTAAATATTTTCAATGAACACAAAAAAAGGTCTAATTTTTGCTACATTAAAATTTTCTACAACAACACTAAAAGAAGTATGCAAAATATTTTAGACACACGTTTTGGAGTTAGCATTATAAAAAAGAACTAAACAGCAGTTTCGCCTTATTATGCGTGCTTGTACTCCTTTAAAAAAGTGTACCATCACAGGGGGGTCAGCTGACCCTTTGACCCTTCCCTAAATCCACCCTTGTATATTGCAAAGAGAAAACAGAAGGAAAATGACTTTTCACTTACAGCAGAAACATTAATAGGGACATCCAATTCATCACTCAACTTGCTACTGCTTGAGAGAAGCTTATGATTGGACACAGGTGAACTTTTAATGAGCTTAGCTGAAGATGGCCTTGAAAAGGGAGGTAGTCTTCGTTTACCTATAAAGATTCCGGTTTTAAAATCCTTTCAATTTCTAGAGAAAATGTCTTGCAGTATGCTTTAAGGGATTAGATGCATTTAATTAAGTTTAAAACAAACAGGATATGCTGACACCTCTCTTAGTTTATTTGCTTATGTATTTACATGCTAAAACCATACAACAGTAAATATGGCGGCAATCAGTGCTATAATAAATGCGTTTACATTAGCACTGTTACAAAATGTAAATACCTGTGAAGCTCTATATAAAATGTTTGGAAAGCTCTAGATTAGAGGTCGCCACTTATCAACGGGTGACCATTTCAATGAAAATGGCTACCAAAGAATCAAGTTCCAGTTGCCAAAAGTGGCAAGCTTCTCTCGAGTCTCTAGTAAGCATTATCTAGATTTTGTACACAATGTCTCCATAGAACAACAGTAGGATATCTTACAGCTGTTTCTAAGATTACATACCTTACTGTTGCTCTAAGGTGATAATATAAAATTTAAAAAAAAAAAGAGTTTGTTCATTTTAGACAGAGTATTTTCAATTACAGTAATAAAAACAATGAATCCTCATATTTTTACATCTACTCATATTTAAAAATGGACTGCTTTTATGATAGCAATTTTTTTTTTTTTATCGTAAAGGGTTCATCTTTGTGTTTATAACCTCTTAAAAGTGTAAATTCCCAGAAAAAACATCATGCTAGGTGACAGAAATTCTTTAACTAGTAAATAAATCAAAGAATGTATGAGTTCTCAAATTTGCCTTCATTTAATTATATATTGCCTACATTTGGACTGTATTTGAAAATTTGTAAAATGTTTATTTTTGTTGTATGCTTATATCTTTAAATTAAAAAACATATCCAGTGAAATTCTGTCTGTTGTTTTCGTATGTATTTTA
Organism: Uloborus diversus; assembly: GCF_026930045.1. Taxonomy (NCBI): domain Eukaryota; kingdom Metazoa; phylum Arthropoda; class Arachnida; order Araneae; family Uloboridae; genus Uloborus; species Uloborus diversus. The sequence continues at coordinate 168,621,625 of NC_072734.1, forward strand.
ATTTGTTGTTAATATTACTAATAGCGAATAGGTTTTTTACTTTTTGCACTGTATACATACTTTATTTAAAAAATGGTTACCAAAAGTGCAAAAGTGGTACCATTTTTCAAGACTTTGATAGCCAGTGGCTACTATTAAGAATACCTAGTCTAGAGCAAGGCTCTCCAACTTAAGGCCCGGGGGCCAAAACTGACCCGCATTCGGGAGATATCACCCCCACCTCCGTCTTTCTTCTAATTTAAAGACAGCCAAAGTTTTTAAGGACTTTTGGTATCTAACTCTTCTTCTTAAGGAAAATTTGCATGCATCTCAATTTCATTTTGTAAATCACTAATTTTTTTTTTTTTTTTTAAAGTTTTATTTAATTGGAAACTGAAGCAATATGGCTGACGTGAGGCTGATGTGTATGGCGGATCTGAGGGGGTAGTCAATGCACAAAAAGGATAAAAACCTCTATCCTGTTGTGCATTGCCTTGCTCCTCTCTGAGTAATTTCTGGCTAAGTTCATGCTACTGAGCGTTTATTCAAAAAAAATCGTGGGTGTATTGGGGGGCAAGGTAGCCCTAATGAAACCATCTAAACTGAAATAATATTGCTGAGTTTTTTGGTTTGTCTTGTGTCCAAAAAATTTCAAGGTGGCCCTTGAGTTAAAAAGGGTGGAGACCCCTGGTCTAGAGCTTTAGGTGCTTATCTTTTTTAATGCAGATTTTTCGGGGAAATTGGAAAATTTTAATTTTTACAAATAAAAAAGGCTTTTTCAGTTACATTTTCTTTAAAAGATGAAGCAAAAACGCTAGAAAAATCAGAATCTTTTGAGATTTGGAACATGAAATTTCTGCAGAAAATCAGCAGAAACTGCCGATTTTCTACAAATATCTTCTAACTCAATATAGAATTTTGCACTAACTCTTCAGATTTCTTTAAGCTTAAAGTAAAGCTAAAGTTCCTGCAGATAACTTTTCAAGTTCAATATTTTTCGCAAGCTTTCCGCTAAATTGTTGTAATTTCCTATAATTTTAGATTTTCTTCTAATTTAAAGAAATTTGCAGAATTTGTACAAAATTCTATCTTAAGTTGGAAGATATTTTCAGAAAAACAGCAGTTTCTGCAGAAAGAATTTCACAGAAATCTGTGGAATTTCTGCAGAGAATTTGTTTGAGTTTTCCTCTCGCATTTGAACAGAATTTTTTCTGCAGTTTAGGCACCTGTTCTGCGACGTACGTCGCAAATTAAGTAGTATTCTGCTTTGGGGAATGTATGCAATCCATTCCCATATTTACTTCTTCTCAGGGTAGGGTTTTTTGCCCTGCAAAAAATACCTTTTTGCCGGGCCAGTGGAAAAAACCATGGAAAAAATGGCAAAAACCTAAATGCAAATAAAGTAGCATTATAGTGTTAATCAAGAAATAGTGACAATACAATATAAATAATGCACTTTAATATTTTAGTTATGTCTCTCCATGTTAATTCTAATTTATAAGGTGAAAAATAAATAAAAAACAAATGTTGGGATTGCAAAACTTAAGATTTTAAATGTTTGCTAAAACAATTTTTTTCAGAATGAGCCAATTCCTTCAATGCTAAAACAAAGAATGTTTACTTAAGCTTAGTAAATTAATAAAAAAACTGAATTCTAATTATATATATATATATATATATATATATATATATATATATATATATATATATTTAATCAATCACTTTTTTTATCCCACTAAGATTTTTAAGTTATTAATTAATAACAGAATATTTACTTGAATATAGAAAAATATTAACTTTTCCTCACTAAAGAAACAATGCATTTTTTCTCACTTACTGGGAAAATGGATAGCCAAGAGAAGAATTTAGAAAGAAGAAAAAAAAGCTGATCAATATGTGCATTCTATATTTACTCTACTTTTTAGTGATACTAGCTCACTCTACAGAAAATGGCAAAGCCTTTTATCAAAATCTTTTCATGCTTTTACTTTTATATAAAAGGAAAAAAAACTGTCCGTAAGTTGTTAACACAAAATCTATTTTTGCCACTTTGGCAAAAAATGGCAAAAACCTATTTTTGCCGGGCGGTAAAAACCGTGGTTTTTTCCATGGTTTTTTCTGCCTCTGGCAAAAACTTGCCAACCCTGCAACAGAGATGAAACATTAACAAACAGAAGCAACAGATGATCTCTTTCAAAACGCAAACAATTATCCATCTTGGTTAAATCAATCATTGGACAAATAATTTTAGATAGGATGTAATTTTCGTTAATTGTCAAAAAAAAATTTGTGACAGTAACTTAATTTTCCTCATTTTTATTTTTAAATAAATTTCAAATATTACGACAGAAAATGAAAATTGCTTTTTTCTTAGCTTTTGATGTCCATTTATAGGTTTGGTTGATATACACTCAATAAATGGTCATATAAACTTAAATATGTTTACTAATGAATGTTATTAATAATTTACTTATGTGTAAGAATTAAGTTCTTGTAGGGAAAACATCAAATAATACTTGATGCACAAAAGAATTAACTTGTCATAGAGCTCCGTGCTTTTATCAAAGTAAGTTGTTTTCATGTGTGATCACATTAAAAAGATATTTAAAGAAAAAACATTAGAACGTAAAGATTATAAGTCAATGTGAATTCTTTTGTGTTTGAAGTCTCAAATTTTTCAATTTTTCCAAATAGAAATAAACAACAGCTTTGAATAGAAATTAACAACCTTCAAAAAAAAGCCTGACAAAAGGACTCTCCCCCCCCCCCCCCTTCAAAAAAAAAAGTTTCAGCTTAAATGAAAATAACAACATTAATATAAGTGAGTTAAAAACAGTTAACAATTTTGAAAATAGTATATCTGAGGTTCTTCTTCAGTTTGCGAAAGTTCTTTTAAGCACTGACAAAAAACTCGCATATCATAAAAGTCTGGCAAAAGGTTCACTTTTTCACTTTGTGAACTATTAATGTATTACAGCACTGATATTAGCTTAATTCAACAAGTGCCAGCTTTTAATTAGATTTAACTATGATTTTCTTTGCATTATTGTTTTTTATACATAAACTAGCATTTTTTAAATCTTAGAATAACAAATACACTTAACATGCTTTTAAAAAAAAAAGGCTACATTTTTTTTAAAGAATTTTTTAGTTTGTTTTTTCATATATAACACCAGAAATACTTTAAAAAGTGAACTTAATACATTTCCACACTCCCCCCCCCCCTTCAAATAAGTGTAAAAATAAACAAAATAAGTATTAAAATGAAATTTCATACCTTCACTCACTTTAGTTTCTTCAATTTCCTTCTTTTCAGATCTTTTGACTTGCCTTTCAAGCTCTAATTTTTTGTTCATCTTTCTTCTTAATCTCAGCAATCTGTCTCTGTTGTTCTGATGTTAAAACACTTTGCATTCTTCTCATGTCCATGATTTGCAGTCGCTGTGCTTCTAAAAACTGATCATTTGCCATCTGCCATGTTCTTTTCAGCTGAGCATGTTCCTTCTTTTCTTTTTCAAGCAACTGACAAACTAATTAAGGAACAATCAATAAAAATATGGCTCTTTTAATTTAAAATTTATGATACAAAACAATATTTTTATTTTAAAAATCCTACGGTAAAATGAAGGAAAAACAATTTATAGAAAGATCCAATACAAAGCAAAAGGTAAAAGTAATTTCAAAATCAAAAACAGTAAAAAAAATTCAAAACATTAAAAACCTTACTAACATAAGTTCTGGAACAGAAGAGTAAAAAATATTTGCATGTGTAATAAATATTTAGCTATTCAGCAATCAGATTCTAATTCTGCTATTTAAGTAATAACTTCCTTTAAGAACCCCCCCCCCCCCCAAAAAAAAAAAAAAAGGAAAATTGCAGACAGTAGGAAAAACCTGAAACAAATGAAAGAGAGCAAAAAGAAGATAGACAACAATAAATCCTGGCCCATTGTGAAATTCTAGAAAATGATGCGGCTGCCCAATTAGCAAAAATAAGGAACTAAAAGTAATACAAACGCTACATAACAAAATACCTTTCTATTCAATATCAAAAATCATAAAGAGAAAGGTAGATTTGCAATATGAAGGGAGAAAACTAAGCAAAATTGAAAATAAAGAATGGAAAAATGCAATTACTTCTGTTCCTACAACAACAAGAAGACCAAGCATGGGTGCCCATATGCAAAATTGTGAGGGGGGCTCAGATATTTTCCCCAAGGTTTTTCCCCATGGAAACTGATTTCAGTGCAGATTACAGTTATTAAAATTTGACATTTTTAGTAACTTATTCATTAACAGCTGGAAGCAAAATGTTTTTACATCTTTGCAAAGAAAAAAATACTAAAAGCAAGGAAGTTCTAATTTCTAAGGGGGGGGAGGAGGCTCAAGCCACCACTTGCTCCCCCCCCCCCTCCTCCCTATGAGAGCCTTTGAGACCAATAGTTGCCTTATTTAGACTTGCCACAGGATACGACTCTGTAGCCAATTATCTTTTCAAATTTGATATTCTTGAAAGTCAAACTGCTTTATTTGTGGAGAAGATCTAATACTAAATACACAGCACTTTTTGCTGCATTATCAAGTAACTGTTTATCCGGTAGGTATTGGGAGGCCAGGGAGCATATAGAAAAAGCCTAAGTAATGAATTTTCTGTTGACAGTTGCCTTTATATTTCTATTATTTCGTTAGTTGTTACATTATTGTTTAGTTGTTTTGGTGGCATATTCAGCTACAGTGCAGATAATACTATTAAACTACAGATTTAAAAAAAAGAGGTAAATTAATTTATATTTGGTTATAAATTAATATAATGCGTCACAATTTCTTACTTTCCTGAAATTCCAACTTTATCTTGTCCATATCTTCATGCATCACAGCTTTTTGAGTATTTAACACAGCAACATACATTTCTAAATCACTTCTAGAAGCTTTTTCAGCCTGAAGTACTTGACTTAGTGTAGTAAGCTTTAAAAAGAAAAAAAGCTAATGAAACTTTTAAACATTCCACTCACAATATGTATAAATTGTGTAACTTTATAGAGGAATTCAAAATAGCAGCTAAATTGCAAATCATATTAACATGAACATTTCAAAAAGAAAACAAAATGCTTGCTTATACAGTGAAATTTGATTATTCAACTTTCCTTTTTGAAGATCTATCCTACACTGAAGTTGAAATGAACTCTTTGAGATAAATGTTGAACTTTTAATTTTTAAAAAAACATTAAATAATCATTGAATAATTTAAGAAATGATACATTTAAAGACTTTTAATTTTCAAAAAACGAAGAGTTATTTTTTATTTATTAAGGATATAAATCATGGGTCTGTCTAGGAGAGACTTGGGTTGCTAATAGACCATTTACAATATGTTTTACTAGAAAAAGAGCCTTCAAAACGAGTAATAAATATCCATTTAAATATGCAGATCATTGTGAAAATTGCAATTTAAAAAATAGCAATGAATGTACAGGTTTTGGAAGCACAATTTCTGTGCAGGTTTTGATAAATAACTGTAAAATCAGAATGTATCAAGCACCGGTTTACTTAATGGTAAAAATTAAGTAAAACGTCGACTTCAATATAAAAGTGACAACAAAAAAAAGGGTCAAAACAACATGTTACACTCATTTTTAACAGGTAATGCATACAAATTAGCAGGAATGGTCATGTGTTAGAAGCATGAAACTGTTAAAGCCATCATGTAGCACAAAAGGTAGCGAAATTAGATATTTTTACTTTCAACTAAGATTCAAAATTTATATGAAATGAGCTATCTTCCATACAATCGTACAATTTAATTAAAATTCGTAAAGTGTGTGGGAAAATCATACAAGTTTGCAGTTTGCAGCTCTGCATTCAGAATGAAAATAAACATTAAACAGTAATTACTTTTTCATCCAAGTGCTCAACCACTTCTGCCGGTCCTTTTCCTTTTATCATCTCGGCTAAGGAATCAGATCCTAAACCTTTTACTAAATCCGCAAAAGCTGTTTCATATAACCTCAATTGCTCATCTGTTGTGCGCAATTTGTCCTTCAATGCCTTGATCTCTTCCTCCAGAGGGACAACTAAGCTTCGTAACATTTCCGTTTCTTCCTGAGCCTAAAATTGTTTTCTACATTAAATACATATTTGCTTTTAATATATAATTTAGTTAACAGAAGAACTGGTTCCGATGAGAAAACAAAAGCCCTACTGCAGTTAACTTAGCGCCACAGTTAACTTAGTAGATTATTTGCCCCATACATTTAATTGATATGAAAATAAAAGATTCATTTGGTTAAACAAATTGCTACAATTAAGAACACTTCAAACACAAACTAAAACATAAACTAAAACATAAAATAATCATTTTAACTGTTATTCATCAGAAGGAAAATCATCAAAATGAAGCACATCAAATTACTAAGCAAAAAGGAATTTAAAATTTGTCTTTTAAGAATTTAAGATGTATTTTTTGAAGTAAAAAATAAATGCTTCTACTCCACTTTATATATGCATTACCTTTCTCATACTTTCTTCTAAATTTTCCTTAGATTCACCCGTACTTGAAGTAAAAGGAAGAGGAGCACCTAAATTTCCAACTCTCTTTAAAGACTTAGTTACTGTTGCTAAAACACCTTCTCGAGATAAATCAACCCTGGAAAAAAAACCTCAACTTTAGAATAATACGAAAATTTACACACATGTTCATGTATATATATATATATATATATATATATATATATATTTTCCATATTCAATTATATAAGTAAAATATTTTTTCAAATTATGATCACTGAAACAAAAGCAAGCAATTTTAAATTATTATTATGTCATTACATTATGATGATAAAACAATGTTAAGTTTTCCACTAAACATGAAGAAAATAACTCAACATTATGCCAAAATTGTAACTTCAAAATTGATTTTGTTTGAAATGGGAAAATCTTATCGAAAATAAGTATTGTTTTGAGAATAAAAATATTTTTTGGAATTTTCTAGTGGGAACATTAAGTGCATTAATATTTTCTCAATCTATGCCACTGTTATTGAGAAGGGTTGAACAATGCCTTGAAGAGGGGTGCTATTTCGTCCACTTTTAATGGACAAATTTGGACGAAATGAAAATGAACTAATTTGGCATGCATTTGATGCATAAATTTATTCTTATGATGTCATAAAATTAGTATATAAATCGTATACTTTATCTATTGTCAGTTAATCATTTAATAAAAATAGAATGAATGTATGCTTCAGACTCTAATGAACCAAAAAAATTGTAAATTATACATTGATGTGACTAATTTTAGATTATATTTCACTTAAAAGGAATAAAATTCAACAAAGGGGAAGAGCTATTGTCTGATTACATTATCATATATTACAATAACAGAAATTAAAATCAATGGAACAGTCACAATAAATGCTTAAGAGAAATGCATAAAATACAAATATTTTTTTGAAAATTATCAATGAATTTGAAGACAAAATAGATACAAATAAAGAACATAATTAATAATATTGGGTTACACAAAGAAGGGAAACATTGAATTTCTCTTTTGAAACCTGTCAGTATTTCATTGGATGTGCTACAAAAAAATTTCTCACCTATTGCATACCTAAACAATGAATTTTTGATGCTTTGAAAGCTGAAGAACTTAAAATTCATAGCAAGTTTCTACTGAAAAGATATGATGGCTGTACCACCCCAGCTCACATTGCATCATTATGTTGCATCAGAAAGACATGGGGGAAGGACTTACCAAGAAAAAATAGCAAGGCATGGCTGAATGACATTGATAAAAAAAATCTTGCCAATGCTTGTTACATTTTCTATTAAAAAAATCTGCATTTCCAGCAATCAAAGTATATTCATATTTTTCTGAGGCAGTGTTGCTCCGAAAAAGTGGGTGGTCAAAAGAGGCATAGGGGTTGGGGGGGCGCCCTTGAAAGTCCCCCCCTCTCTTTTTCGTAAAATGGAAATTTATGTTATTGGATTTTCACATAACCTGTTAAGTGACCTCTAAAAAAAGTAGATTGTGGCTGGACAATCAGGACAGGTGACCACCGTAGACTCCCCCCTTCGAATTATTAAGGTCAATCAATAAATGAAGAGACAGAAGCTATAAAACTGATTTTATTCGATATTCATCAAAAATTCTGACCAAAATTGTTTAAACACTTATCCCACTGGAAAATTAGTCGCATAGTTCTGTACTCAAAAAAGTCATGGCTGCTGCTGCTGGCACCAATCATGCATGCACTTTTTTACTTCATCGTCCAAATGAAGTCATTGTCCCTGGAATGCCTTCTTGAGTTCCCCAAAGATAGGGGATCACATGGGGATAGTTCTGGACTATAAAAGGGGTAGTTCAAGATTTCTCACTTAAATGCCCAAAAAGTTCTTTTACTCCATTAGCTGTGCAAGGTCCACGTAAACTTTCACGGGCTGTCATTCTGTTGCACGGCAACACTAGACCACAACAGTCAATGCAAAAAAAGAACTTTGGTCAGAATTGTTGTAGAGTATCGAATAAAATCAGTTTTATCGCCTGTCTCCTTCTTTATTGAATGAACCTAATAAAAGTTCCATTCATGAGAAATAATATGAGAAAAGTGTATTTATCTGGAATTTTTAGTTTTTATTTTAGTGAAATAAATTATCTTAACCAGTAAAAACACATTTTTCTATCTATTGTTAATTTAACTCATAAAAGAGAGGGGGGTGATGCTCCGATCCTTTTGGAAGTGAGGAGGCAATTGTTCCTTGTACGAACCCCCTGTGGAGGCAATCAAAAACATGATGTCACCAGCAGAATAGTGGAAACTAGCGAAGAGATAGTGATTTAAAAAGTATTTTCAATTCTGCATATCAACTTTTTCATTGCGTAGCCTCATCAGCAAGTACTTAACTTATTTTTTCAAATTTTGTCATGATACAAAGCAAAGTTAGAAACAAGCTTGGACTACAAACTGCATCAAAATTGGTGATGGCATATGAAAGCTTAAGTTCTCATGATAAGCAGCTTACTAATAAAGTATTTGACGACAATGAAACATTTTTTAATCTATGCGCATCAGGGTTTCCGCTACGGTCGCATTTTTCGCATAATGCAAAAACACTATCTGAATTGCGAAAATAAAGCAATGCATTTTCGCTTTTTTGCTCAAATAAAAAATAAATTTAAAAAAAAAAGAAATGTATGATCCTAGAGAGGAAGCATAAATGACGATAATCAACTTAATCTTTTTTAAATCTTAGCTAAATTGTTTCAACTACAATTAAGTTCAATAACTATTACTCTTATGCAGCATTATGTCTCCCCAATACCCTGCTTTATTAGGAGGAAGAAAACACGATTGGTGCAACGATTGGACTGCAACGTTCTAAACACCAATCGTGTTTTCTTTTTTTATTTTATGTTTTTAAAAAATAGCTGTTGTACTTTTTTTTTTTTCAAAGATGTCACAGATGAAATATGAATTGTATTTTCAACTGGAGATGAAACACACTGAGAACATATATAAATGTATGAAAATGTATAACATTTTACCATTTTGCTAACATTTTCCCCTCAATTTTAGCTTTTATGCTAAAGAACTTTTGAACCCAACTTAAACCCTGATGCGCATTGAATACCATATTAAAATTTCACAATATAACTTTTATGCATTGCTGCAAAAAAAATTTTTCTTATTCTCCATCATTCAATAAATTTAACTTAAAAAAATTTTATTGTTACATTGTTTAAGTTTTTATTGATGTCACTCCATGGTAAAAATTTTGTTTTTATGTATATGTTAATATTATTACATAACTAAGTATTACATAAAAACTAAACATTACGTAAGTTTGCATGTTTTAACAAATATGTTAATTTCATAAAAATTAGGAAAATTGCTACTTTAGTGCTTTTTTTAAGTAGGCACCAAAGAGGCTGTAATGAGCAATGGGGTAGATAGCTTTAAAAGATTCACTGATATTTATTGAAGACTATTAATTGACTAGGAATAGTTCAAAATGGTAAACATTAATTTTAAACAACGTGATACAAATAAACAAACATAAGACATTTTTCTACTGATGAGGATTTTTTCGTACACTTAATGTTTCAAGACTCGAAACTTTTTGCTTCTTAAAGATTAGCAATAAACATTTATATATGGTATCTTAAACAGCAAAGCACACAGTCTAATAACCTATTTCATTTGGTCACCCTTAAAGTAGGAAACCAAAAATAAGAATATAATTTGACCATTTTTACTTCATTTTAAGACGTTAAGAAGATATTCCTGCCCCCCTCCCCCCCCAGTATGATGAATATTGAGCAAAATGTGGATGTGCGATTTAAAATTATATAAACGGGCTCAGATCTGCGTCCCCACAGTGCTTGGGGTCCACATTCTTAAGGGGTTCAACAACCCAAGAAATTGAAAAAAAATAGTACTAAGACACATTAGCGTTGCAAATACACACTGCTGGCACCTGGTGAGGGGCCCTACAGATTTTGTTGCAGGGGGAGCCAAAAGTTATTGATCCAGGCCTGTATATAAAGCTATTTGCCAAATTATTTAAAGACAAACATCATCTTGGCTAATGCTTTTGAATTTTTGCCAGCCAAGTGTGATTAAAAATAGGTTAGTGGTTTAGCAGGCAACTGATTATTTTTTTATGGTGATCTGAGGCAGATTGTACTGGTCTGGGACCAGTATTAATTTCAAACGATGGATGCATCTACACACAACTATTTATAACAATGGAGCTCATCAAAATAGGCTTTGTGATAGTCAAAATGGATTCTTTGGTTGAACATGAAGTTGTACGTACATAAATTCTAACAGACATGATGCAAGTAAAAAATCATTAGGGATAATTTAAATCAAACTTTGAGTATAAATTTGGTTGGGAATTTTTTTGCAAATAAAAGTCTTTACTTTGTATACAAGGAAGTAAAAATTAACAAAACTTAAAGAACAGCAGTGGCATGAAACTTTAAAAAACACAAATCAAATTATGAACTTATACAAACTTTTCACGATTCTTTAGTTCTTGCAATTCCGCTTCCAATTTTTCATTCACTTTTTGAATTTGGCTAAGCTTTTTCTCAAATTGACTAGATGTACTCCTCACAGCTTCTTGGACTGCTTCTGTTGATTTAAAAAAAAAACATTCTGACTGAATTGAAACAGATCACATAAAATACAAATATTATTAATCTCAAAAATAAGTGCAAAATGTATACTTAAAATTTGACCAACCACTTGTCCAACTTTTGTATTACAGGTGGAATAACATGCACCTCAATTAAACGCTTCGTAAAACACCAACTTAAGATGCATGTGGCCACATGAAGTCAAGATATAACACATGAAATAATAAAAGTAGCCATAACTTAAAAGTTTGCTGGAAAAAAATGCCAAGATATAGTTTAATTCCCTTTTCTTGAATCTATCATTTAACTAAACTTTAAATTAGAGATGGCACAAAGCACAGTTTGGTCGCCGCGCCAAGTACTAAAGCTTTAGCCAACTAATGGTCAAAGCTTCAGCTGCTGTACATCTTGAACGTTTTAGAATTGAATGTATAGTAACTGTATATAATATGATCAGTGCTCGAAATTAGCGGTCGTTAGTCGTATTTTGCAACTGTAAATTTCATTTTGACGACCGCGATTTGAAACGTAGTCGTCACTGTGACGCCTAGCTTTCCCCCCTACTAAGCTTTCACTTTCCGAAGATTTGTCTCCAAAAACATCTGCGTGCGTTGCGATCGCGGAAAATTTCCTGGAAGTATCGCTTTCAGTCGGAAAAGCTTGAACAATCCCCCCCCCCCCACCTTCGCCCGCGAACTGTAGAAGCCAGTGTCATTGCAAGCACACCCCTCCATTCCTCCTCTTTCTGGAGTAATCTTTTCTCCCCTTTGTTCCCTTAGTGTTGTTTACCCCCGATCGCCCCACCCCTCCAAAACCGGACTCATCTGAGGGTTGTTTGAGCAGATAGTCTGATCTTTTTCATGTTTCAAGTTCGACCCCCCGTCGTAACATGAACGCACGGCGAGCACGAGGATTCCTTTTTTTCCCACAGGATTTCGCTCATCTTTTTTTCTTTCTTTTTTTTTTAATCATCGCTACCATCATTTTTTATTTGTTGAAAATATGAGTAAACGTAACTTAAAGTCATATTTTACGCCACTAAATACTAGCGGAAATAAACGGCCAAGGATTGCCGATGAAGTCGAAATAGAAACAAATAATGACGAAGTAGATACGACTTATAAATGTACACGGAAAAGTGTCAACGCTGCAACTTTCATCAAGTGGCAAAAGCAGTTTCCGTGGTTGGAAAGAAAGGGTGAAGACCTGATGGTATGTGAAGTCTGTAAAGAAAGATATTTATTAAATTGCGCTTAATTGTGTTTCAAAACACATCATAAATGCAATTTTCAATACTGAACACGTTCTTCTCGGAATAATAGTTCCGGTGTTTGATATTGCAATCCTTTTGCATCTTGCCGATATTATAATACTTTTAAAATATAGAAGTTATTTTTACATATGCTACGATTAGGTTAGCTTTTTTTCTTTTTTATTTTAATTTATAACATATTATTTTTTCAATACATGCGGACAATGAACACGTGCTTTGCCGGAAGTTTATTTTCGCTTTTGACCTTTCAATCCTTTTGAATCTTGTAAATATATTAATATTATTTGGCAATTGGACACATGCCACTTCAGATTAACTTGTTTTCTGCGTTTGTTTTTCTTTTTGATGAATAAATTTATTTTCGAAATCATTCCAACACTAAACTTTTACTTTGAGGAAAATTGCGTATCGTGTTCGAGATTGCAATCCTTTTGCATCTTGTCAATGTTTTAATACTTTTAAAATCTATAAGTTATTTTTACATATGCTACCTTTAGGTTAGCTTATTTTCTTTTTTATCTTAATTTATAATATATTATTTTTTCAAAACATGCGGACAATGAGCACGTGCTTTGTGAGAAATTTATTCTCGTTTTGGACCTTTCAATCCTTTTGCATCTTGTAAGTAAATATATTAATATTTTGACAATTAGTCGCATGACACTCAGATTAACTTATTTTCTGCGTTTGATTTTCTTTTAAATGAATAAAAAAATTTCAAAATCATTCCAACACTAAACTGTTTTTACTTAGTGGAAAATTGCGTATCGTGTTCGAGATTGCAATCCTTTTGCATCTTGTCAATGTTTTAATACTTTTAAAATCTAGAAGTTATTTTTACATATGCTACCTTTAGGTTACCTTATTTTCTTTTTTATTTTAATTTATAATATATTATTTTTTTCAAAACATGCGGACAATGAGCACGTGCTTTGCGGGAAGTGTATTCTCGCTTTTGACCTTTCAATCCTTTTGCATCTTGTAAATATATTAATATTTTTTGACAATTAGTCGCATGCCACTTCAGATTAACTTATTTTCTGCGTTTGTTTTTCTTTTTAATGAATAAATTTATTTTCGAAATCATTCCAACACTAAACTTGTACTTAGTGGAAAATTGCGTATCGTGTTCGAGATTGCAATCTATTTGGATCTTGTCAATATTTTTAATACTTTTAAAATCTAGAATTTGTTTTTTTTTTTTTTTTTTTTTGGTTTTATGTCACTAAATTAAGTTAATAGTAATTATGAAACTTGTATAAACTTAGCAGGTGATTCCAAAATGCATTATTTTAATGCATTGTACATATATATCAGCTTGTTTTCATGCATATTATGGTTTAGTATAAATTTCAGCATGTTATTGAACGCATTTGCAAATTGCAACCAAGTAAAGCATAACGGCACCTAAGAAAAAAATATTGGTTGCCAATGGCACCTAAGTAGCTGATGCTAATTTCGACCTCTGAATATGATACTACACTCTACCCATTTTGATATTCCTAGTCTCATACAACATTTTTAGATGGCTATCGCTCCTTTAAATAAATTTCTCTAATTAATTTATTTTTTTACGATTCTTTTTTTAACCAGCCTATCTCATTCAGTAAATTTTTTTAACATTTAATATGTTTAATTTTGAAACTTATTATTTGAAAAAGAAATTTTCTTTAAAGTAACAAATGAAATTAAAACTTGATACCTTTTACTTTTCTCTTTTGGTCATACAGCAGTGTTCATTTTGCATATGACTTTAATTATCTGAAGAATAAATATTTGGAATTTAAATCAAAAGTGGATGTGCAAAGCATGGACACTCTCCTCATATTTTGGTTTATGAAAATAAATAATAAAAACTCAGCATTTATTTGCCTTTCGATTACTCTTAGGGTGTTTTGAAATCATGAGTCAATAATCTTGATCGATGACTATGAAATGGGTTGAAATTTGTCAGGGGACTAATGTATTTTTTTTTTAAACTCAAATTTTATACCTATAACTATTTACATAATTTCAAAAGAAAGTCCTTAAGGATGCTCATTACTGGCACAACTGTCCCATAAGATATTAAAATGGATGCTATTTCTTAGTAAATTTCTAAGCTAGAATTTTTTAAAGAATGCAACAGACTGTAATAGCTTCATTTTGAAGCAACTAAAGTTATGTTCATATAATTATTAACTAAATATAATATAATGTCACTTATTTATCTCTTAGCAACTCTCAAGTTAAACAGAATACACTGTTAACTATTGGATAGTTTGTGGTTCTAAGGGTTTGTTACACACAGACTTTTTACTTAAATATAATTCTATACTATGCTCTATTGTGTGGTGCAATTGCGTATAACGTGTAGGACAATGTTTTACATACAATACTTATAATAATAAAATGAGCATTCCAAACAAATTATTAAGGCTGAAGTGGCCAAATCACACCTCATGATTTGCAGTCTTGCATAATATAGATGAACGTGCGAACGTCGTTCGCAGAAAATTTTTGGCTCTGCAGAAATTTTTTTTCAAACTGCTAACATTGATTTAAAAAAAAAAAAAAATTATAAAGGGAATTTTTAAGAAAATCCCAGAGTTTATTTCTGTTAAAACCTTTCTCCAAAAGCCTTTTAAAGCACATGTGTAACAAAAATAATGGTTTTGGCAGTTTTCTTCAGTTGGTGAAAAATAAACACAAACTATATGTTATTGTAAAAATAAAAAATAAAAATTAAATGATTTATAGTACTTTTTTTTTTGTCTCTTTCATATTTGAATATAAATTTAATTTTTTATTCAAGGGTCAGTTAGGCAAAATAATTATTTGCAGAAAATTTTCCAGTTAGGATTTGTGTTCGTAGAAAGCTTTTCATTTTATCTAAGTCTGATGATTCGGTCAGGATGAAGCATTGCCGAAGTGGTCGGAACTTCGTTCCATCTCTAGTTTAAATTACCTTGCATTATCCTTTCAAATGAAGCACGTTCTTCTTCATGTTTTCTTTGTTCCGTTTCATAAACATTTTCTTTCTCACATTCGGCAACTGTGACTAATGAACGATATTCATCTAATTCCGTTTGAAGCCTTCTCAGTTCCGCATTCAGTCGCTTTATTTCTTCAGTTTCCTCTCCAGAAAGTTCATTCACTTGCAAAATATCTTAAAAATAATTGATCAACACACTAATGAGACAAAGGTTTCAAAATTTATAAAGTAACTTAACACTACATTTAAAACAACTCTTCATTAGCAGTTAAATAAAAAATAAGAATAATTCAGCTACGAAAAGGTATTTGAGGATAAATATTGCAAATAAATACGTGTGGCAATACCTTTTCTTAATTAGTATTGATTGAATTAGATAATTGAACGATAGATAGCAGAACGATAAAGAAATCAAGTCTAATATGAATTATTCCACATATTTAATCACTTTTATGGAAAAATAAAGACAGTTATTTATATTGGCAGTTCAAAAAATGAAGGTGTTTTAAAGTAAAAGCTGAGAGTCTTGTTTTTAAAGGACATACATGAAAAAAAAACTGTAAAAGCAGAAGTGCAAACTTCTTCAACAGTTTACGGCATAAATCAGGATAACATTTGGGAGGGGTTTGAGCTCAATTTCCCCTTCAATGGAATTAATATTGAAAGACCGAAGAAAATGTTGAACTTATGCTCGAAATTCAGAATTACACAACTAGTAATAACAATGAAAATATAGTAACAAAATGCACATACGATCGGCGTTTTCGTATACTCTCGTAATCGATTCTGGAGTTTCCATCATTATCGTAACGCTTTTGTGTAGAATTATTTACACATTCGTCCAATTTAACCTAAAGTATACTATCCATTAATCATTTCAAATACAAACAGAACCAAGTCCATAATACGGCAGTAGATAACTGTTGCCAAATTCTCTTTTTCAATCAATGTAGCAGACGTATCTGTAGTGATGTTGCCATATGCAGTTTTGTTATTTTGGAATGATATAATCCCCCCCCCCCCGCCCCCCGCTTTGGTTAAAAAAAACACTTTTGCTCGGGAATTTACAAGGAAAATTTTGAAAATTTTCAAAAAATTCAGAATATTTTAAATTTTAATTCAGTATCCTAAAACAGCTTAAAGTTGCTATTTTCTACCCGAATGAACTTCCTTATTTAAATCACGTTAATGCCCGTTAAGAAATGACGTTTCTCCGTAGTCTGAGTGCAAATTATAAAAAAATATTTTCTAACCAGATCTGTCACTTTGGGGGGGGGGGGGGTTACGAGAGAAACTCTCCCTGTGCTTTGAGAAAACAGTGCATCTACACATATTTAAGCTTGGTTGTTGCTGATAATATGCATAGAGTATGCAGGGGTGTCTCCCCCCCCCCCCCGATCCACCCACAAGAGCAAGGGTGAACCTTTCTCTCAAATTCAGTGAAGAGCTCGAAAAATTGATCCCCCCCACACAAAAAATAAATAAATAATAAATTTAAAATATAAAAAAAAAGAGGCTACGCCATAGCCTTCCTCTTCTTGGGCACCTGTGGAGTATAAGTGCAGAGGCGTAGGAAGTATATAAACGTAGGGGGAGCTGGGGCTCATGATAGGGATCCAAGGCACAAAAGCAGTAGCGCCACCAGATTTTTTTTTTTTTTTTTTTGGCGTGGGAGGGGCCCTACTAGCAAAATTTCTTGCATCAACCTTGACAGATCTTGATATTATACTGACGGCGTCAATATTGACGTGTTTCATACTGCATAAAGCTTGCATAAAGATTAAAAAGCAATATTACAATAACAACACGTATGCAACATTGCATTCATCTTAAAAAATCAATATTGATATTACCTTACAATAACAACATTGCGTACATGTTGTCGCCGTCAAGATGATATTGATTTCATGCTGTCGCCGTCAAGATAATTAGTACACAATAGAACAGGTGGACCTTCGTTGATACTTGCGCATGCGCATGCGCACAGTTCTGTCTACCCACCGTCCCTCGCATTGCTGGCACATTCTTCCTGCTTTGACCTCAATCGGTTCAGAGGTGTTGCACGTGGCGTTGCATTCTTTTAGGCTTCGTTAAGTTGGTTGCTTAGTTATTAGTGTGGAATAGTATTGTTTTAGAAAAAACTTATGAATGACTGATAACTGCATTTGTTTATTAATATAGTACTAAACAAGTCATATCGCAGACGATGTGCGATCAATGTTAGAAATGGCCGAAAATAACTTTTTTCGTCCCTAGACTTCGAAACAAAGGGCATGAAGCCAAGAATTTCGTATTATCACTTCAATCTCACGTAAGATTAATTTTATTCAATGGTATTTATGTTATTCTTTAAGATAAATTCATATGTTTTGTCCATGGGATATTTTCAATGCTGACATCCATTTGAAAATGTACTTTATTGTATTTATTTATTTATTTATTATTTTGCTACCTTTACTCTTAAATGTGCCATAAAAACTTCCGCAATTATTCCTAACTAGGCATTTTATGTCTTTATAATACAATTAGAAGCATGAATTTAAAAAAATAAGTCAAGTATTACGCAAAACGAAGAAACTTTCATTTTTAAAATTAAATTGCGAGTACTATTAATATCTTTATATGAATTTCCGATCAGATGTCAGCTTTAAGAAAATATTCTCAGGCTAGAAAACTATCTTGAAGAATAACAGAAATAATTAAAGAATGAAATTTAATTCTCGAGTTTGAAGTGAAAATAATACGAATAAATAAATGGATAAAACACCTTGCAAACGTGCTGATTTCATACTGTCATGTCAATGTATCCTGACATTTTCCTGTCATATCAATACGTATGCAATATTACAAAAGGAAGATCATCTTGCCTAGACCTTGATTTCATGCTGTCATGACAACATCTTGATATTATCCTGTCATATCAATACGTATGCAATATTACAAAAGCAAGATCATCTTGCCTAGACCTTGATTTCATGCTGTCATGACAACATCTTGATATTATCCTGTCATATCAATACGTATGCAATGTTACAAAAGCAGCCTACCTTGATATTTTCCTGATATTATGCTGCATACACCTTGTCAGTCAATATTGTGGCAGCCTGCTGACAGCATAAAGGGAGTAACATAACAACATTGAGGCAGTATTAATGCAAGATGATTTTTCTTGCATGTCAACCTTTATGCAATACTGAGGCAAGATATTTTGCTTACTGGGGGGGGGGGGAGCACTTGAAAAAAATTTTCTTATTTGAAATGATTGTCGATCCCTTCGTCTTCCTCTCCCTTTCCCAGTAATGTTTTCAATCATATCTAACATATAAATTGAGGCAGTGAGAAACAAAGGGATGTAAGTGGATATTTTCAAGTTTTGAGTAAAACGCGTTTAAAGATAACGTCTCAGGTAAGCCTTCATTGATATTTTTTCTAAATCATGCTGTACAGCAGCACCAACCAGCGCTACTAGTATTATCTCTCACTCCAAGACAGAGGAAAGGTTCCTCTACTATTTGTACTGGTTATCTCCAAATTTTTAAGTTTGCCATGTACATCCTCTTGCTTCTCACCGCCTCAATAGTATATGGAGAGAATGAGGTGATAAAACTTCTGGTTTTTTTTTGGAAGGGGATCGGTCAGTTCTCGAAGATGAGCACAATATCAATAGGGGCGTCCTGGGACTTCAGCCCCGGAAAATTTCCGAAATCTTAGTTCTAAAAACGTAGTTTAGACGGTCTTTGGTAATGTTAAGGAGAGAAAATATTCGAATGCCCTCCCTGGAAATTTTTCGGAATTTATGTCTTTAAAGCGCGAATTCAGACCATATTTATGACGTTAGGGAAAATGATATGACTCAAGGATTGTCCTCAATCGATTTACATCTCTTTCCCAATATTTCAAAATTGAAGTTCCAAAAACGCAATTGAAGACAGTCTTCAATGATGTCAGGGAAAGGGGGAGGTTCTAGGGCTCTCAGGACTTTTTTAGAAATTGAAGTCTTAGAGAGCGTTCCTCAATGAGGTTATTGGAAAAGATTCCTTCCCCTTAAAGTTTTAGAAATTGTAGTTTTAAAAACTGAATTTTCATCCTTCTTTTTTGATATCAGATAGGAGTTTCGGGTGTCGCTCTCCGAAAATTATTCGAGATAGATCATATTTGTTAATGTTAGAGGCATAGCAATGTTTTGAAATTGAACGGAATATTATATAATCTATCATATTGTAGAGGGCAAGGTGTTCAGTTATGGGTTCTCTTCCGCGAATTTTCAGGGCATCGCTCTCTAAAAACGAACATTGCAACGCTTTTTAATAATTTAGGAGGTAGGGGAGGGCTTCTGCAGCGTAGCATTTAGAAGACTTTCTTTTATGAGAACTAGAAACAGAGGAGAAGAGAAACAGTGCGCCTGAAATGTGTTAAAATAAAACGTTCGTTGTATAGTGCAGATAAATGTTAGTAAAAGTACTTCAGAGAAACTATGAAATATTGTTGGTGCTTTTTTCTAACAATAATAAGTGAAAAGGAACGTTTTTAATCGTGAAAATGGATATGAAAAGTTTCCCAGAACCTCAAACATTTTGAGGAGTGCTCAAGTGCTCTCTTCCACATGCATTTTTTTTAGCATGAAAACATATCTGTGACAAAAAAAAAAAAAAAAACCCTTAATTTTGAGAAAACAAAAAAATAAGAATAAATGTAACTTCATAAAGTCTAAATGTTCAAAAAAATTTTTGTTTTCAATAAACTCGCAGTTTTTAACATCGTAACAGTGTTTACAATTATTAAAGTTCTTTTTTTTTTTTTTTTTTTTTTATAAATATTCTAATGAAGATTTCACTACCGATTTTGATTAGTGAGAATTTTTGTTTCTGTGTTGTTACCTTAGAATACCTTATAAATGCCTAATATACCTTAGAATTCTTTAAATTATATTTATCTTTGCAAATTTTTAACTTCATGAAAAAATTAATCCCTCATGGTTTAAATATAACAAAATAATGGATAAAAAGTTTTTTTTTTTTTTTTTTAGTTTCTACCGTGGAATAGTTCTGGATTTTTTTTTTTTAATCACAGCAATGATATGTATCCGCAAAAGAAATTTCTGGGTATGTTACTGATTTAGGTTGTTTCTTCTGACAATATTTTCAATCAAAAATAATAAATATAACTTTTATAGAATTTTAAAAATTTGTTCGAAGAATATGTATATCAGGCTTTTAGTCTATGTCCCCTGACAGAAGATCACTTTTGCTTTCGATAGACCATCTAATAATGATATTTTCGCAATCTGATCGTATCTTTTGATCGAAACGTGGAATTTAACACCCGAAACAAACGATCATAATCCCTCGAAAATTAGTTTAGAACTATTTTTTGTTCTATAACTACATTGCTAAACTTTTGAGAACTCGCTAAAGAATTTTCTTTGATCGGGGCTGAACTTTTTATGAAGAAATGAAAAAAATAAAAAAGAGAAAGAAACGATGGATAAAAATGCTAAATAAATTTGTTTGTAAATTGGACTTTTTTCTTTTCTTCCTCTGCATATTTTTTTTTCCCCTTTCTTTCTTTCCTTTTCTTTTTTTTTTTTTTTTTTTTTTGATAATTGCAACAAACAAAAAATATTATATGACCACTCAGTATTTTAATTTAACTTTCGTTTCATATTTTGCAAGTTTGTTTTAATAAACGAATTTAAAAGGATTCTTCGGAGATTCTTTAAATAGCGTCCGGAAGGTCAGATGTTTTTTACCTTAGAAACCCTCTTTTTGATACGTGTCTGGAGCACCTTTCATATTTAAATACAAAACTGGCTCACGATTATCTCTTTTTAGTGGAAGTGTGAGATACAATTGGCATGGAAAACTAAGAACATTAAACTGAGCTACAGTGTAATGTGTAATACACTTGCGAAAGACGAGCTCAAAGTGGAGAGGGCGGAAAACACCCCTATGTAGATAACTTGTCTTTAATACTTTTTTTTCTTCCGGGAATCGAGAGGTTTGAAAAGAGGGAAACACAAATGTACTGACCGTACTGACCACTCAATCTCTCCCCTTTCTTTGTTGGTTATTATGTGGAAACTCCTAAAAAAGGTAGATCTCGTTTTTGAAATCAGGTTTGAGATAGACAATGTACTGCAAAAAGCTATACGGTTAGAATTTTTCCGGGGGAGCTGAGCCGGTCTGAAATATTATAGAGGGAGCTCAAGCTCCCCCAGCTCCCCGCTTCCGACGCCTATGTATAAGTGTAACCTTTTACCAGGCCTATCATTTGGGCTATCGGAGGGGTTTCTTTATCGCTTCCTCCTGGATCTGTAAAACATATAATGTGTGCATTTTGATATTCTTTCCGTGTAAAACTTCGAGATTTGCTACCCGTCCCCCTTCCCCTAGGAAATCTTTGAAATGGTTGGCATACCTTTGACCCCTTGGAAAAACTAGAAATGACGGGCTTTTCGAACAAAAAAAAAAAAAAAAAAATTTAAAAGGTTCAACTCAAGTTACCTCTCACTTCCATTTAAACCCGAGTTCGAAGCTAAACTTTTTATCTGAACACATTCTTGAAATTTTCTCAAATAGGAATTTAGACTTTCTGTAAATATTACCGACACCCGACATCGACTCCCCCCCCCCCTGCAAAGTGAATATGAGTCGTGACATCATTCGTTTGGTTCACTATCTAAAAGGAATGAAATACTATTGTATCAACTATCATACGCTGTTGTTGTTTTCATTTGGAATTTCTATGCTCTGTGTAGTTTTATCCTCTTTCCATACATAGAGTACACTAAAAAAATCTAATATCTTTTTAAATAATATCATAATACAGGAAGTAATTATCAAGGGGGGGGGAGTCTATGCGTTAACAAATGTGCCTATTTACAATGAAAGGTGCAATCAAAAAATTGTAATACAGAAAAACGTGGGCGGCTGGTTCACCGAAAAAGTAGGGCTCAAAAGAAGTGGGTGAGGTTAGGGGGCGTGACTCCTAAAAATGTTTTTTCTTATTCTTTTCTTTCCTTTTATTTATTTATTTATTTTTTTTAATTTTATTTATTGTTTCGAAAAAATGGGCTATATTCAAGGCTGTCAACGTTAGGGCACATTCATTGATTACGTAAGGATGATTTTGGCAACTTTTGTCCCCCACCCCAACCCCTTATCCACGTAAGAGGTTCCGTAAGAATTTTCAAAGCTCTCCCACTCCTATCCTTACGTAAGATTCCACTTCGTTTTTCAAAACAACAAAATGTTGTTAGAAAACGATCAGTTACACTAAAACTCCCAGTTTGACGAAAATCAAAAAATTTTCTTTTTCAATATAATATATGAAGCGATACTAAATATGATGCGATAATAATACATAATAATATAATCATATATGAAAATTTATTATGCGATACTAATACATGCCATGCGATTCTTTAATTTAATTTTGCACTATTCATTCTTTGTTAAACAAATAAAAAAATAGTTTATCCTAATACTTTTTTACCTACCAGAAGCAAATGAAATATGATCTATTCGCGCGATTTCTGATATAAGATATCGACTTGGAAAATATTACGTAGGAATGGGTTTGACCCCTCCGTCCCCCCAAAGTGTGGGGGTATGTAGAGATTTTTGTAACTCCCCTGCCCCTCAGGACCCTTACGTAATTAAGGAATGGCCCCTTACAGATTCCATGACCTCCAAAACATGTGGTATATGGACTCAAAAATCGAGACGGGTGGCCGCCGAAGACTTTCTTCTTCCAATTCGAAGTTCCATTTTTATGAATAAAAGGAGAAAGTCAATTTATTTGGAATGTTTACTTTTTACTTTCTTGAAATATATCAATCCACCCTATAAAAAATAATTTTTCAATTGATCATTAGTTTTTAACTGTGAAAAGTGAGGGGGTAAGGCTCTTTTAGTTTTAAAAGTAAAGGGGCAGTCGCTTCCCTTGCCCCCCCCCCCCTCCTCACGAGCTGCCTATGCAAAAAATGCTATTTATCTCAAAAAAAAAATAATAATAACAAAAGTTCGAAAGTGAAAAATATATCGTCACCTCAAAGCAACAGTAGGATGT
The DNA here is from genome assembly GCF_026930045.1 of Uloborus diversus. Classification (NCBI taxonomy): domain Eukaryota; kingdom Metazoa; phylum Arthropoda; class Arachnida; order Araneae; family Uloboridae; genus Uloborus; species Uloborus diversus. The sequence continues at coordinate 168,645,060 of NC_072734.1, forward strand.
CTTACTGTAATGTCTCACTACACAAGAGAAGGAAATAACACCCAGGGTACCGGTGGGAATCGAACCCATGACCTTTGGCTGAGAAAATGAAGCTTCTGCCACTGAGCTACGGAAGCCCCATGTTCAAAACTCGCATTGAAGAGCAGGGCCCAGTTAAGATATCCTGGGTCCTAGCATGGGCGCCTATATGCAAAGTTGCAAGGGGGGGGGGGCTCAAATATTTTCCCCGTGGAAACCGATTTCAGGACAGATTAGAGTCATTAAAATTTGACATTTTTTATAATTTATTCATTTCTGGATGGCGAAGAAATGTTTTTACATTTTTGCAAAGAAAAAAGTACTAAAAGCAAGAAAGTTCTAATTTCAAAGGGGGAGGGGCTCGAGCCCCCTCCTTGCCCCCCTATATGGACGCCCTTGGGCCCTAGGGCAAATACTTTTTTAAGCCCCCCCCCCCCCCCCGAATTCAAACTTCCCGATATTAGCTACAGACGAAAACAATTTTAGCCACAGACTGAAGTAATTTTAACCATTTGGGGGACCTCTAGGCCACGGCCTAGTTGCCCTATTCAGTAATTAGGCCCTGCTGAAGAATAAATTCTCCAATTTTCGGAATGAGTGTGTGTGTGTGCATAGGCGGCTTATGCAGAGTGGCAAGGGGAGAAACGGCCCCCTTACTTCTAAAAGTAAAGGGGCCTTGGCCCCTCATCTTTCAGAGAAACAAATTAATGATTGCTTGAAAAATGGTTTTTGACAGAGTGGATTGATTTATTTCACGAAAAAAAAATAAACATTCTAAATAAATGGACTTTTCTCGTTTTATTTCATAGGAATGGAACTTCGAACTGGAAGGGGGAACTCTGCGGTGGTCTTTCGTCCCTATTTCTTATGCCACATTTTAGAGGTCATTTAACCAGGTGGACTGATGTTATAGCCAAATTTTACAAAAAAAAAAAAAAAAAAGCTTAAGGGGCACTGCCTTCCTCCCCCTCTTCTTCTGACTCCCCTTCCCCCATTTTTTTGGTGCACCTGCCGCTTATGTGCTTGTGCGTGTGATTGTGCGTGGGTGTGTAGGCTTGTGTGTGTGTGTCGGCAGTGTGCGTGCGCGTAGGCGTATGTGCAAGTTTGTAGGGTTGTGTGTCTGTGTAGATTGTGTCTGTATAAGCATGCGGTGTAGGTGTGTATGTAGGAATGTGTATGTGTATAGGACATGGACGCAACCACCCAGGAGGAGCGGATTCCGGTGTCCAGTGCTGCTGGTGGAGACGGTGCTCGCTGGAGGAGCAGCAACTACTGGGTCTTGTCGACGGTGGTGCTGCAGAGGACCCGTGGGCAAAAACCAAATGACGCGGACGTCATTCAGCGGTCAAACTTTAATAATAAGCAATTCGAGATTGCTTGAAAAAAGAAAAAAAAAAGAAATGAAAGAAAACGGCACTCCGGGAGTGCCGACAGAAGCGAAAACTTGAACAATTACGTGGGTATTTTCTGAAAGGTTAGGAAATATTTTTTGGATTGTCAGGAAATATATTATTGTGCAGGAAATAATTTTTAATGAAGTGTTTTTTTATAATCATTATTTCAAACTACTACTAAAAAATAATATTACAAATTTCATGTATTGCGCTATTGTGCATGGAAAAATAATATTATTTACATTACATATTATTTACATGCAAAAATTGCGCAAATTTAATACATGAAATATGATATTGAATTAATTGGTATTCTTTGAAAGGAATACCAATGAAACATGAATTTTCATCCGAAATTTCAACAACTCTTCCATCACCATCATTATTATCGTTGTATTCCAAAGCTTCATAGGCATGCGCAGGGTTTCAGAAATGGGGGTGTACCACTGTACCAGGAGGTATTATGCTTGGAAAGGCTCCACTCTCCAATACTTGCTCGTTTAAGGGAAATTTTCAAATATTGTTAATAAAAAAAGCATTTTTAAATCCTATGAGGTAAGAAATTAATGAACTTAAAAAAGTAAAATTTTAGCAACTTTTGTATTAACTTTCATTTCTATGTGCTAATGCGGTACCGCGGTAACCCTGGTGACCCCCATGCCCACGCCTATGCTAATGCTAAAGGGTTATGGTAACTAAAATAAGAAAACGAACAATTTTGATTCGAATCTGTTTAAATATCTTGTAAAGACTGCATCATTGTAGTTATATATCTCGCTGTACTCGATCGACATCGTCATTCATCGGTCAAGTGAAAACAAAAAGCAATTCGTGATAACTCAAAAAAGAAATCACAGGTCCGCAGAATTTTTAAAGGTTCGTGGGTCAGAAAAGGATGAGAAACGGTGTTCTAGGAAGCTGTTGAGTGTGGAGAACTTGAATGTGGACCGAGTTTAACTTAGGTTTTTCTCTGAATTAGAAATGCTTGTAACTGTAACTTGTAACCTCCTGTTTTGATGCACAGTCGACTCTCGCTACAACGCGATTCGACTTACGCGATATGGCTACAACTCGAATTTTTCCCGAGTAACTAATTTTAGAGCTAACGCGAATTTTTCGTCCACAACAGGATTTTTTTTTTTGGAAGGAATTATCGGCTTCGTTATTGGCTACAAAATATTGATTTCGTAAATGTTATTACATCCCTTTAAGCATCACTGACAGCGAAAATTCTCACACCAAACTAATCTACGCATCGCGTTGTTAGTGCATCAAAAAACCACTCAGCATCTTTCATTTATTCGTTTTTTTTCATTCTAAATATTAAAGTTGATGAAATTTCTGGCACCTCAGTGGCACCTTTATCTAAAGTTTGTGAAGATGGGAAGAAAAAGAAAGTTTCTGATTTAAAAAAAAGGTTAAGATTCTCGATATGCTTGAACAACTGCAAAACACTGACGGTAGCACGACATTAATATGAGTGAATCTTCCATACGTACAATTAAAAGTCAAAACAAAAAGATATCCGTAAAAGTTCAGAACTTAGATTACTTTCAATATTGAAGCTTGCAGAGCAGTCTAGCAAAGTAAATATCATTAAAATAGAAGCTGCTCTTGTATTGTGGATAAAAGAGATAAGAGGGGCTGTTGCCCCAAATTGAAACGATATAAAAGAAAAGGCGAAGCAACCTTATTTAAAAATGCATTGGATAAGAATAACGATCTGATCATGGAGCATAAAATCATTATCTTCATTTTGTAACTCATAAATATTATTACTGTATCTACTGTACAGTACAGTGCAGCATTTTAATATTAGTAACTTTGCGTAACGTGTTGTTTTATTTTATGTCTATCCCTCCCATTGATTTTGTGCATCTTAAAATATTTCATGTTGAATAAAAGATTTTTTATTTATTAAATACAGTAAAATTTCAGTTCTTTATTTAAGAAACTAGTGTATAGTTAAGGAATGTTTTAAAGCAGTTTGAGGGGTGTTTATAAGTGTCTAAAAGAATTTAGTATGCTTTTAAAAAATTGGTATACTTATATTTTTACACAACGCGAAATTTCGACTTACGCAAGGAGTCTTGGAACGCATCCCTCGCGTAAGTCGGGACTCGACTGTACTGAGCAACTTGAAATTAACCTCATTTTGTGCATAACAAAAAGTTCTTTCAACTGATACATAATGCAAAGACGTGTGACAGTTTTTCACCCCCTCTTCCAGACACTTAATGTGAAAATTAAGCTTAAAAAATTAATTACACAAAATCCAAATTCAAAGAGATCGCTTCGAGGGGCAGATCCCCATAAACTTTGTACCACATTTCAATTTTTTTAGTGCTACTGATTCGTCTGGAGATCGTTCAGCCACATACAACTTTTTTTTTATTCAAAGAAATAGTACTGTTCGTTTTTCTTTTTTTTTTATGTGTGTGAGTGAGTGTGTGTAATGCAAACGCTGTGAAAATATCTGTCATTGGATTTATCCAAGGAAGCTGTAGTTGGACAAATTTTTAGACCAGTGGTTCCACTCTCGTTTTCACTCTTTTGATTTTTCTTGACTTATTTCTAGTTTGAATGGCTTCCCATAATGTCTGCTGAGAGTTCAATAAAAATTGATTATTAAAGCGAAGGATTTCTAAAACTTCCCCTCATTCAAAAGCGATTGTGTTTAAATTATCGAATACAAAAGAATATAAATAAGTAAGCAGATTTTATTATCTCGAAGCAGGAAACCTGCCATCGATCGACATCGAGTGCACTGGAGTTTGCGTAACATATGTCCAATTTCCGCAACTCATTAGGATGGAATGACGCAGCGCCCGTTATGCTCGTGACAGTCAGTTGAGGGTATTTCATACACGGTGGCGGTTAGTGGGTCTTTTAAATGGAGATGATCAACACAAATTTCAAAAATTAAATAATCAGATACGACGTTACTTGCAAGATTTTTTTTTTCGTTTACTTATTTATTTTTTATTGATTTCAATCACATTGCTTATTATTCTCATTTGACTGTTTTGAATTCCTATGATTTTATTTTCCCTCCGCCTCCTTCTGCAGCACCACCGTCGACCGGACCCTCCTGATGCTGCTCCTCTAGCAAAAACCGTCTCCAGGTTGCGTCTATATCTTACACACACCCATACATACACACACCTACCCACACTCACACACCTACACGCACACACCTACATACACACGCACACACCTACACACACGCACACATCTACACACAGACACACACACCACACGCGCATACATACACACCTGCACACACATACACAATCATGCCTGCACACAGACACAAGCACACACGCATACATACGCACCTGCACACACGCACACAATCATGCCTGCATACAGACACAAGCACACACGCATACATACACACCTGCGCATGCACACACACAATCATGAATGCATACAGGCACAAACACACACGCCTATACACACACACATACTTACACACTCATGCCTGGACACAAGCACACACGCCTACGTACACACACACACACACACGTGATTGCAAAAAACATAATTTGAATTCAAGAAGACCAGAATTCAAATTAATTTATCTTTATTTATTTATTTATTTTATTTATTTATTTATTTATTTATTTATTTTATTTATTTATTTATTTATTTATTTTGAGCAATCACAGTGCTTATTCTTCTCATTTGACTGTTTTGAATTCATATGATTTTATTTTCCCCCCACCTCCCTCTGCAGCACCACCGTCGACCGGCCTCACGATGCTGCTCCTCTAGCGAAAACAGTCTCCAGGTTGCGTCTATGTCCTACACACACACGCATACATACACACCTACACACACACACTCGTGCCTGCACGCAGACACAAACACACACGTGATTCCGAAAAACATAAATTGAATTCCAGATGTCAAAATTCAAATTAATTTTTAAACTTTTTTTTTATTTTTTATTTATTTTATTTTATTTTATTTATTTTTTCTTATATTTATTATTTTGTTTATTTATTCATTTATTTTGCAAAAAAAAAAAAAAAAACAGTTTTTTTTTTTTATTGAACTCATCCATGTCATTTAACGCGCTTTTTTCCATGTTGCAGCGCTTAGTGCGGTTGTTTCCTTCAGTCAAAAGTACTGAAGTTGATAGAATAAGCAAAAAAAAAAACATGGACCCAGAAAATACTTTCATTTTCCCAAGAGTTATTTTTTAATTATTTTCTTTAAATGTCCGATTTTGACAACCATTCGTGGTCTTTATGACGTCACAAATGATGAACGTTAGTGTCATAGGCACCCATATGCAAAATTTTAAGTTTGGGGCTCAGATTTTTTCCCCATGGTTTTGCAGGATATTTTCCCCATGAAAACCGATTTCATTACAGATTAGAGTGTTTAAAATTTGGCATTTTTTATAACTTATTCGAGAAGAAATGTTTCTACATTTTTGCAAAGAAAAAAATGCTAAAAGCAAAGAAATTCTAATTTCTAAGGAGGGTTTGAGCCCCCACATGCACCCCTCCCCCTTCCCCCATATGGGCGCCGATGGTTGGCGCGTATTCCACTGGCGCGCTGAATATTTACGTTTGCTGTCTACCGCGTTTCCAGGTTATGATAATTCAAAAGTGGATTATTGTGCTGTAAGCTTGCTATCAACCATATCGTTGCCACTACCTATGAATAGAGAAGCAAATTATATATTGCGATCTGCGCTAATGGAAACAATGAATGCCAGTTCATCATTTGTGATGACATGCGCGGAAGTTTAAAAAAAAATTTGGTCTGCGCACCGATTTAAATATTTTTTTAAAATAAAAAACTTTTTAAATTATTTAAAAAACGGCTAAATTCTATATTTTTAAGCATGCATTTTCAGAAAAAAATAATTTTTAAAATTTCGGAAACGACCCCATTAAAAATAAGAAGTAACAGCGTTTATGCGCAAAATTGCAGATTACTGCATGCACGTGTTTCATGATTGCAAGGAACCCCTTTTTCAAAATATGTGAGGTTTATGGATGAAAAGACATCCTACAAGCCACCTCCTAGAAGTTGCCCCCCGGAACAATAGCCATAGCTTCCTCCCCCCTAGATCCCGCACTGCCATACTGCCTTGCTAAGCACAAAAATCGTATCTGCACTTTTTATCTAAATTGAGTCCCGTCACCAAGCCATTCTTTGTCACGTGTTTCACCCAAATTCAATGTTTTAATGGTCATATGTTAATCGAAAATATTTTTTAAAAAGCTCTGAAAAGTTGCATATGAAATGAATCAAATACAACATGGAGGCGCAAAACTTGAAATGGCAATTGCTCATTTTGAACTCGGCTGCAGATGAAAATGAAAAGTATTTTACCGTTTTCATTTTCATGTCACACGCGGCTCATTTAGTTTTCGAAGAGGTATTCCTCATTTTACAACTACTTACAAGAAAAAAAAATCATTTTGTTGTTTTGCTGTAGTCGTTATTAATTGCTGCCGTATTTGCTTCAAATTAGTTTTTTTACTAAAAAATATTTGTATTTTCGAGTCTTGTAAATATTTTGTATTATTTTCATTACTTTTTTAAAATGTTTGAATTTACTATATAGCTAGTGTTTAATACAACCTTACTGTAATAACAAGAAAAACGCCATAAGCACGATTTTTGAAAATGAAATACCTTCTAAACTGCGTAATAAGGAAGCTAGCTCTTAGATGCTGTTCATAAATGATGTCATACTTTTTTTTTCATCGTATTTGACTCCCTCCCTCCTTTGTTAACATGTGTCACTCTTCACTTAACCCACTTTGCTCCCCTAGTCACGTGTCACATTGTTTTTCATAGCTTATTATTATTATAAAAAAAAGTGCTATGTCACACTTCTTGTTTCCCCGTCCCTCCCCCTTGTCAAAAACTCCCAATTTCAAGAACCTCTACTCCCCCTCCTTCAAAGCGTGACATTATTTGTGGAACACCACTTAGTTATTAACAAAATTATGGAAAATTTATTCTTTCAAACAGTTTGAATATTTAGTTATAAGAATTACCGCAACATTATTAGATAAAGCTTTAGTAAATTTCAGCTTAATTCCTCGGTTCAGTAGATTCTCTCTATTCTGAACATTCATAGAACCAATCGGCGGCTGGTGTATGAAAAAAAAGGGGGGGGGGGTGACAGAAGTGTACGGGGTAGGAGGCATGTCCCCTGAAGCTGGTTTATTATTATTATTATTATTTATTTATTTATTTATTTATTTATTTATTATTTATTTTTGTGAAATTGGGCTATATTACTGGTTTTTAATACTACTGCTTAAATAACTTGTAAAAATGGAAAATGACATCAAAATCGGGACGAATGGCAACCGCAGACTTTCCCCTTTCGTTTTTGAAGTTCCACTCTCACGAAATAAGATGAAAAAAGTTCATTTGTTTGGAATTTTTAGTTTCTACTTTTGTGAAATGAATCAATCCATCCAATAAAAAACCATTTTTCAACAGATCATTAATTTTTAACTTTGAAAAGTGAAAGGACAAGGCCCCTTCTCTGTTGGAAATGAGGGGAAATTGCTGTAGAGAAACCTAAGTTCTATGCTCCTTCCCGTCTATTATTCCAATAGAGGGCGCTGCAAGCGCTTATTGAATTAAGAAAGTAGATTATGGAAAAATTTAGTGGCAACACTGACAGTGGAAGAGATGGAATAGAATTCGAAACACGAGCGCAAGCTCCGTGGAAGCGAGTAATTCGCTGTTTAGAATAAATGATTTGGTTTAATCACCAATATGTAAATATGTACATAGTCTTCAATAAAGATGTTAAGTTTTCATTGAGTCGTGATAATATGAATCTACCACTGAACCACCGGATTGACATAGAATTGCACTTTTTTCCCACAATTGCCTCCCTTACCCAGGGCCTGATTATCCAAAAGGTTCAGGAAGCTTGAGCTTCCCCTCCAAATTAACAGGGGGGCCCAAAAAAAAAAGGCTTAAAATTTTCAGTTCCTGCTTTTGAATGTTTTTTTTTTTAAATATTCAAACATTAGAACTCGCTAAATAAAAATTTTGAAGAATTGTAAAAATTCAGGACACAGTTCATAAAATGTGGCTATTTTCATCTGTGGAATTTGCCCAAACGTGCTGCAATATACTTTTATCACACTTGCAGGGGCGTAGCTAAGGGGGGGGGGTTTGGGGACAAAACCCCCCCGAAAAGTTAGTCTCAAAAAAAAAAAAAAAAAAAAAGAGAAGAAGAAGAGAGAAGAGAAAGAAAAAAAAAGGAAGAAAAGGAAAAAATTCCAAGCGATTATACATACATATATATATATATATATATATATATATATATATAAAAGAAGTAACCCCCCCCCCCCCCGAAAGTCGGGTCTAGCTACGCCACTGCACACTTGACAAATTTTATGAAGTGATAAATCTGAAACAATTAACCACCCTCATCTGCAACGAATGGAAGTACAAAAAATATGTAATGTACAAAAGTTCAATATGTCTGGGGGAGGGTTAACTTTAATTGGAAGTCTGCTAGGGCCGTATAGCATTGGTGAGTTTTGTTTCAATGTTCGTAGAATTTTTAGAAAATATGTACTGGAAACAAAAAGTAGGGGGTCCAGAAATAAGACTTAGCTTCCCTTAACTTCAGAGGTTAGTCGGGCCCTGCCCTCCCCCCCCCCCCCATTTTCTTACGAGCCGCCTATGATGGGACCGAAACAAATTGTTCAGATTATGAGGGATTTCATCACAGAGGGAGAACGGGTAATGGACATGGGTGGACTGGCCAGGTCGGCTAGTCCAACTGGACCAACGGCAGAGTGGGCCACTTTAAGCAGTTTTTTATTGAACTTAATCCATTTAATTTACATCTAACATTTTTTAAAGCGTAATAATAGAAGAAAAAATTAAATTTGCTCAATCTATGGGAAAAAGTGTTTGGAAGCAGGTTAATTTTTTTCTCATCTTTAGCCCCGGGCCAAAGTAAATAGCCGAAGTTCACAGGTGCGAATACTTTCCTCTCTTTGTCAAATTTCTTTCTAGTTTTTAGAACTCTGGAGTCCATGTCTCCCACATTGAGAAAACGGGAGGGGGCAGAGAAATTAGGGTCCGACGTGGCCTGAAAAGGACCCGGAAAGAAAAAAGATCTTTCAAAAATCTTATATTAGTACGTCTATCAACAACAATTGGCCTGCACCACTAGACAAAGCGGCCCCGGCCCTGCTATAAATGTGTGGGCCATGCTTTGGGGTGTTGATACATGAGCAGCGGCATGCACAAGGTTGGGGGGGGGGGAGAAGGAACATCTGTTGGCCCGGTTCCGAGCCTGAAGGAGGCCAGAGATTTTTTAAATGAGGGGTAAAATATACAGTAGGAACGTAGTGGTAAACAAAATGGAGGGGAGCCTGTAAAAGTCATTTGTGACGGGCCTGAAAAATTTCTGCACACGTCCCTGGCCTGATATTCACTGGTTGCGGCAGATTCAACTAAATGCTGTCAGTTGGCAATCGATTTCATTGGTCTAATGTAATTTATCGCTATACAAGTATTTTCATCTCAGAATCGCATCGGGAAAGCAAGTCTCGACTACGATAAACTGAATCAGAAACAGAACAAAATTTCAACTTAGGAGGGCGAGTTCCTGAACATAGGCGGATTTAGGCCTTCCATGGGAGGCAAAAAAAGGGGGGGGGGGAGGTAAGATTTTTTTTCTCTTTATTTATTTATTTATTTATTTATTTATTTATTGAGCAACATTAGTTGTAATCAGGGCCAGACTTAGACTTAATGGGGTCCCAGGGTTGCCAACCTTGGAGAAGCAATTTGAGGAGTATCTGTGCTGATTTTGAGGAGTAATTAAAAATTTTGCGGGGCAGTTCGGAATTTTGTATAAAAGTCAATAAAATTAACTAAAACCACTTATCTGATTTTTTTTTTTTTTTTTTTTTTTTTTTTTTTAGAGCTTTAACAATTATTTTAAGCACTAGTATGAAAATAATTATTTACAAATTAATAAAACAGCTTTATACACAATTTCAAACTTTGAGTAAAAGCATCTTTAATTTCCCTCATTTACATGTTTGTTATGATGAAATAGCAAAATTTAAGCTGGAAAAATTCGGCAGGGAAATGCGAAGCAAAAGAACTTCTTTGCGGAGCCGCGGAGTTTCGCCATTTTTGCGCAGCAACTCCGCAAAAAGCGGAGTAGTTGGTAACCCTGGGTCCCTATGGTATTTCAGGTATGCGATCCCTTTGCAGTTCTAAAGTCACGATAGTATTAAGTCTACAATTGAGGACTTTGATGCCCAAACTTTTCCATTTTTAAAAATTCATTTTTACGTGCGGAAAATTGGTTGTTCCGACTGGTGCAACAATGTTTCACAAATATAAGATTAGACCTCTGCTTTGTAGTAAATAATGTAGGAAAGACATTAGCCTTTCGATCGGACACTAATGTTATTTATTGGTCTTACCAAAAATGAGTGAGTCTGTACTTACCTGGTTCTCGGTTTTTGCATCAAGGCCCAAGGAGGAAATTGTGTATTACAGATTTAAAATGGTCCGGGACACATTTTGAAAAAAAAAAAAAGTATTAAACTATTTAGAGTTTTGAAATTTTTTTGCACTGATTCACCATCAATTTGATTCGCAAAATCATAAAATAAATATTAAAAAAATATATTTAAATGTAGTTATTGTTTTCTAAAAAAAATGCTTTAAATTGCTAAAACTCAAAATATTCTATATCAATTTTCAAATTTTTTTCAAAAAACTATGCACAAATATCTAAGTTTTAATTTTTATTCGACGATTTAAAGAATATTAATTCAATAAAAATAGAAAATATTTGAAGAAAAATTTCGAAAAATTCAAAGATACTTTTAAAAAAATCATATTTTTTGAAGTAATGATTTTTTTTTAATTCACAGTGTAAAAATCAAAGTAAACTGTTTGAAAAAGATATGCTCCAAATTTCATTACTTTATCTTTATCAGTTCTTGACATATGAGTTTGAATGCGAAAAATCGGGAGAAATTGCATCATGGAGAGAAACGCGTTTGAAGTTTTAAAGTTAAATATAATGAAAGAATGCAGCAAAAACAATTATATCTTTCGTTCTAATTAAGATAGAAACAAGAATCAAACGCCCTTTTAAGCAGAAAAAGACGGAGAAGTTTTTTAAATGATAGGAAAAAAATGCAAAATTTGACACATTTTGTTTCCCGGACCCCTTTAAATATCGAAAAATTGCCAAAGTCTTCGAACCCTAGGCATTCCCTTAAAGTCACTAAAGATAGCTTAGAATTTCACTTATAGAAAATTTCATGGGAGAGCTTCGTAAACCCTTTTATTTGCACTATAGCCAAAAATTGATTTCAGTTTCAGAAAAAAATGCTCAGAGAGAGCTAGTGTTCAAACCAGAAAAGGGGCAGTGCGCTTTCAGATAAAAGGGATAAAAGGATAGAGAAGTTTTGTTGAATAAAAAAGGTGCTTCTTTTACTTTTTGGTATACTAGGTACATACAAAGTTCCAAGTGTTTTCGATAGTAATTATTTTTAAAATATTAAAAAGCTTTTTGATGTTTAGTTTTAAAGATATTGCAAAAAACATTCAGATACATTCTAATCAGATTCTTGTAGATAAATGATTGAAACGAAAGAATGACGTTTCAAGGACAGGGGTCAAAGGTTAGATTAAAAGCGGAAGGGCACGGTGCCCTTCTAAAAAATCTTGGGGGAAACCTTTCTCTTTTCATTTCAATGTTTCCAAACATATTATAAGATTATATTTTTAAAATTTCAACGTCGGAAAATTTCGAAGGAGAGTCTCCAGATTCCCTATAGTAACGAAATGTAGTTTAAAATTGGGTCAAGTATACTTCAGTTTTTAAATACTTCCAAATGAGATCACTAACTCTCTTTTTCTCTCAAACGTGACCAAAGTTTGTTTTGCGTTTTTTAATAGTTCAAACTCTAAACGTTTTTGTAGAGCTATTGTAGCCCCTATGCTGTTCCATTAATTTTACTAAGGGTAGCCTAAAATTGCATTTCTAAAACATCCCATTTCGGAGAATTTCTGGGAAGAGTCCCCGACATTCTAGTGTAAACAAAGATAGACTAAAATAGATTTCAATTTTGAAAAAAAAAAAGTTTAGAAAACAAAATTGTGGGGGAACCCCTTGTTTACTTTCTCTTTTAACGCTACCGAAAATTGTAAAATTGCCTTTTTTTACATCAACTTTGAAAATATCGCTTAGAAAAGAACTAGAACCCCGTGCCCCGATTCTTTTCTTAGGGCTATATAGATCAACCAATTTCAAAAAAAAATCCGAGGGGATTTACCTGGTTCCTCATCTCTTTCCTCGTGTCCTTCCTATGTATAGAAGCCTAAAGATGTGCCTTTTCAGGCTTATAACCATAAGTATCCTTTCTAGGCATATAAAAAATGTGTTAGTGTTAGCTATATTTTACGTTTCGCAAATTTCTATTTTAGAACTTTAAATCTTGATTTAGGAACTTAAAGAAAAATAGGAACTAGTAGTAGTTTAATGTCTTTGCTCGACTAATTTACAGAAGTGGGCCAAAATATTCTTTTGCCGACTGGGCCAAAGTCAGCCAGTCCGCCCCTGGTAATGGATATATGTATTCGCCGGTACGATCAAAATGTATTCAGAATGTCGGAATGTTCACATTAGGGTGTATTCTGATAGAGAGAGTCCACTGTACTACTAATACGGGCTTGTAAACGATGAGCAATTTATTTTCAGAATGGAATCTTTTACTCCTTCGCACATCGAAAGTCATCTTACCAGAGCCATACTGTATTTTCTTTACATTCAGCGTTCCTGTGTTTAATTCCATGTGTGGGAAGTGGGAGGGAATACTTATTGCGAGGCTCAACCTTTATCAACGATAACTGATCAGTGGCGGATCCACGGGGGGGGGGGGGGGCTATGGATCCGCCACTGATCAGTTATCGTAAGGTATGAAAACACGGTACGTAAGTAAGTATGAAAACCTTAGAAGGTATGAAAATTCAAACCTTTTCCGGGAGAAGACCACCGATCCCCCACTACCACCCCATCATCAAAAAATCGCCTCCAGTTGAGTTTTGGACTTGAAGTCCAAAAATTTTCCAAGGAAGAATCCCATCTCCCTCTTGTCATCGTTAGATCATCTAAAATTTTCCGCTCTTGGAGCTTCATTTTCAAAAAATCGCCTAGGAAGATTCCTTGAACCTATCTCTTCCCATAACATTAGCAAAGTCGGATTATATAATCACGTTTTTTAAGACTCCAGTTCCGAAAAAACTCCGAAGGAGGTCCACATATTCTCTCTCTGCCTAACATCACAAAAAAAAATCTAAAATAGCGTTTCTGGAACTTCAATATCAACGCATTTCAAGGGGAGAGTTCTGAACTCCATGCTTTCGCTTAGTGTCACAACTGCACTTTAAGACTTTATTTCCGAATTTTTTTATAGGGAAAAGCCGCCGAACCGCCCTTTCCCAAGCTTTATTAAAGGTCCTCTAAAAAAGTATTTCGGAGTTTCAAAATCGAAATGTAACTGAATCCCAACTCTTCCCTTCATGTCACCAAAGATGACCAACAATTGCACTGTTGAAGCCTGCCGCACTTATCCCCCTCCTCTCCCCCCCCCCCACCCCTTTTTTATAATGTTTTAACTTTTCATTCTTTGTACTCAAAGCACTCATACATTCAATGAAACTCTTTTAATTGCAAATATTGTAAAGATAAAAATAATGAAAAAAAAAATGTGTGCTTCAGTTTTCAAACTTAAAAAAATATTTTAGTTAGTCACTCCCCCCCCCCCCCCCCCATTAGTCATTCGCCCCTCCTAGCAGCCTCGTCTGGATCCGCCACTGTAACTGATCCATGTTATAGGTTGAAGTTGAAAATAAAAGAAAGGCATGAAAAAAACTAAAAAATAACGCTGAACTTTCTCTTTTCGTTGTAGATAAACCAAAAGCGACAAAAATTGCTCTAACTTCTAGATTCCACTATCTGAGAACGTTTAAATCATTACACATATCATTCTATCAGCAAACACATTTTATCTGACGGACAATGAAATAGAATAAATACATTAAAATGTTACAACTGCCGTTTATTAAAATTAGAAATGGAAAATAAATACCAGAATTTTTTAAAAAATACTAAGCACTTTTCATAATGCACTCAAAAAGCCAAAATAACTTTTCTGGGTCAGAAAGGACAATTTAAGTATTCCTGTAGTTTTCGAAAATTCTAAGAAAATGACACCACAAACGAAGAAAAGTGCGGCGGCTCTATAGTCATGAAGAGAATTTCTTATCATTGTCAAACTTTCAATCATAACTTTGAGTGTTGAAACATGTATATTTTTTTTATTGGGAAAGTTTGGTTTGTAATAACTAGAACCGCACTTTTCTTCGTTTGTGGTGTCATTTTTTTGGAATTTTCGTAAACTACAGGAATACTTAAATTGTCCTTTCTGACCCAGAAAAGTTATTTTGTCCTTTTGAGTGCATTATGAAAAGATCTTAGTATTTTTTAAAAAAATCTGTTATTTTATTCTTTTTAGTGTAAATGTATTTCAGAAATAGAATAACTTTACCCTCACGAAACTTCACCTTATTTTTCCATACATAAATGCTCGGTACTAAAAGGGGAAAAAAACCTATATACGTGTCTAAACTTTAAGCAATTGGCACTAAAATTTAATCCTTGTTCCTCTCTAGCATTTATGCTTGCTAATTTCAGACTTGCTTCAGAGAAACCTTGATTCAAAATTTTCATTATGATTGCTTTTAACATTACTGTTGCAAGGCAGCAAAATTTGTAACAATAGGTTTTATATTTAAACTTTTATTGGAGAAAGTACTTGAAATTTGCTGTTTTTCATCCTAACCGAAATAACTATTTTATTTTAGAACTTTAATTTTTCAGCTCTAAGTTGTACCTTAAGATGAAGCAAATCATTTAGTGAAAGTCTTTAAGTGATCTAGTTGCAGAGATATAAGGAAAACCAGGCCTCAGATTACTCCGTGACAAACAGGCCCCAAGTATAATAAAAATGCTCAAAAAATGATTTCATAAGAAAAATCTTATTATAGTGCTCGATTAAAACATTGTCGTGAAAGTATTAATTAAATTTGAATTGGATTACTCACCGGCTTGCTAAAGAATTTGGTGCGCAACTCCTGCAATATCCTGCAAGGTGTATTCAGCAAAAATAATGAAAATAGTATTTCTCATTTATTCTCATCAAAATAGTTCATCTAATCTGCGAGTGATAAGTTACAAACTGATTAGCTGCACGTCAATCTATAGCCTTATCATTACTATTAAGATCTGAGTAGCAGCAATTACTCATTTTCGAAGGAAAAATAACAAATTCTCTTCAGAATTCAACAAAACTCGGCTGAACACACTGACCGTAAGGCTGAAAGCGAACTGAAGGGAAAGCACATTTTCCTGTGACGTCACTTTCCAGCCATTGACCTGATGATGGCTGTAATTTTACTATTCAGCAGAGCGTTGTATAAAAATAAGACTCGTTTTTTAACTATTTTCACTTTTCTTTTCCCTCAATTAACAATCCTGAGTTAAAATGTATGACAATCTATTTAGTGAACAAAATTCACCTTTAAGTGACACATTAAGCGCATTTTCGTTTCCTTTTAAAATGGCTTCACTGACCCTAACTCGAAATAGGTTAACCTAATTTTTGGAGAGAAATAAAAGAAATTATTAATAACTAAAAAGAGAGAAGGTTAATAAACACTGGCGCATCCACAATTTATCTGAGGGGGAAGGTCAGTGCACAGCCAAGGGGGGCCCACTGGGCCCGGGCCCCTCCTGAAATGATCGTTATTGATGCGGTCAGGGGTGCCCTCCTAACAGCAAGGGTGTACCGCCTTAAATATCGCGAAGACCCTCCCATCAAGCAAGAGCCTCTCCCCAGAAAAAGAGGAAAATACCCCCCCTACCCGCCCCCCGTGACTCCCTCTTGCTGGGCACCTTTGGATGCGGTAATTCTTTTTGTGTGTGAAATTATGCTTAGTTTTTTATGTTTTCATTTCATTTCAAATTTGCATTTAAGAAAAGCAAGTGTCACCCCCCGAGTTTTTTCCAAAATAGAAGTCAAATTTAAACTATCTCTGAGGATATTGGAGGGTTTGGCAGCGGTGGATTTACATGCTTGAGAACCCGTCGAAATGTATTTTTGGGTGCGGCTTTGTCTATTACAGAACTTTGTATAACATTTATCATAAACATTTTCGTACACCATTCGAGACCCTGATGGTCGTGGCGGCCTCTCGCCTCAATTTTTCAAAATTGAACACTTAAAAGTGCAATTTCCGAACATTTTTCGTGACTTCAAGGAAATAGAGAAGATTTGAAGAGGTTTCTCAGGAAAAATTTCGACATTGAAGTCTAAAAAAAAACGTTTTAGGCTATCTTTAAATACATTAAGGAAATGAAGAGGATTCAGTTTCACTTTCTGCAATTTTTTTGGCATCAAATTCTCAAAAAATGCAACTGCAGATTGCCTATGAAAAACAAGTTTCTTCTTATCAACAGTGCAGAAATAGTATAGGATTTGCTCTCATTCACCGCTTATAAATGTGTTATTTTTTTAGATATGACTTTTTCATTAAAAATATTTTAAGAACGTCGGAAGCAACCATTGGCGGAGCCGGAGAGTGACCAAACATTTTTTTTTTGGGGGGGGGGAGCACCCGGGCCGTCGCAAAAAAGGGTTTTGCTACTCCCCCCCCCCCCCCCGTTTCATTTTAGTGATGAAAAAAAAAGTAGAAAGGAAACCTTCGATATTTTAAGAACATTGAATAGAAATAATAAATGAACAAATTGAATAAGGGTGTCAAAAAGGGTTTTTTTTCTGCGAAATTGTGAAAGTAAATGCAATCTTAATCAGTACTATTTAGGAACATCCAAGGTTCTGCATTATGATTTACCTAACTGAGGGACGCTGAAACAAACTTTTCGAACATTTTTTAACGAAAAGAATGTGTTTAGTGTATATTAAGTACAAACTTAAATCACAAGCGTCAGTCAAATAAAAAATGAATAGGTAAACAAACATAACTTCATAGGAGCTACCGGCATTTTTAAATTTCAATGTTTTTTTTTTCCTTTCTTTTTTTTCTTTTTTTTTTTTTGTGAAGAAATAACATTATGAAAACCGCGGTTAAACAGAGAAAAATATATGTGCCGCCGAAATACGTTTTCAATAGAGGAAAAGTTGAAACAGAATAAGGCAATATTTAAAAAATGTCACGACTATAGTCACACCACTAGTTTTAAGTGTTTAAATATAAAAGGCGAAATAAACAAAATTTTTATATCGATATTCAGGAGACATGACATTTAAAACAAAAGAAAGTGTAAAAACTAAGATAAGTCTGAACAGTACCATATAAGTTCAAAATGTTGACAGTTTTTTTTTTTTTTTTTTTTTTGACGGGGGCCGCAAACGCTTGTATGTCAAACAAATAAAAAATATAAGACTGGAAATTGAAAATTTCATTATGGAAAAACCAAAGCACTCAAATAATTTTGGAAAAGAAAAACTAGCGGAGAGTTTTTTTAGAACATTTTAATCAATAATTTAATCAAGTAAAAACGATAGTGACATTGCCAAAGAAAAGGGGGAAGGGAGAGAGATCCCAAACTCTATCTCCTTATTTTACGCCATCAAACTGAGCCTATTGAAGAACGATTTTGAAACTTTGATTTTGAAAAAGTCTCCTTACCTCTCTCTGATCGCCATCAAAAACGGCTTACAATTACTTAAGAACTTCGATTTCAAAAAACTTCTAGGAGTGCGCCCCAGCCCAAACCCTCGAAAAACAGCCTGCCCCATCATTAAAGATCGTCTAAAATTCCGTTTTTAGGACTTTGGGAAAATTCTGAAGGTCCCAAATTTTTCGTACCTCTAATATCTCCAAAGACTTCCCGTTTAGAACATAAATTCTGATAATATTTCCGGGAAGAGTCTCCAAACACCCTGATAACATCATTGAACATCTTATATAATATTTCTCTAGCCTGTTGTTCTGTCGCTACAGGAGATTTAATTTATTCATTTATCAAATTCCATGATTTACCCCATCGTTTTGAAGCTTATCATATCTGCTAATGACGAAAAAAAAATCCATGGTGTAAAAACTGCTTGGTTATTTTTGTCAAAAAAACTGCTTTTTTTCTTTCTTTCTTTCTTTTTCATTTTCTTTTTTTTCTTTTTTTTCTAAATCAGTCATTACTTCAATGAATAGCAACCGAGAGGAAGACACACTGTCTCGATTGGATAAAGCACTGTGCTAATGAGGGAAAGGATGTTCAAATCTTGGTCGCAAAATATCGTTTCAGTATGTTTTTCTTCAGCAGAATTTTCCATTAATATGCAAAATTATACTCATAGCAGATTTCTGTACCTCAGAACCAGAAGGACGTAAGTCCGAAAATTGCGATTTTCTGTTTATTAGTGCATCTTATGTAAAAGCCTATTCGCATTGAGCCATGAATGTATTTTCTTACACATAAATATCTTTCAATTTTTTATCAGTGAAAAGAGCGCGTGTCCCATCAATTTGCAGAGAAAAAAGTTTTTCCTCTCTACTGTAATATTATCATAATGTGACTTACGTTCCTCTGTCTCTGAGGTATAGAATCCTAAGATGTATACTGTTTGCCTCAGAGAAGTTGAGCTGTGACCTTGAGCAAGTTCATTTCTTTCAAGGGAGAGCAAACAGTAAGAGGAATTTTCCGCTCAGTGTTGGGCTACCATCAAGCCTTTCGACCTTCAGCCATTTTTCCTCACCCCTATTTCAGCAAATGGAATTGTTTAATCCGCCGGCCAACAGAGCTCAACCAACCAGAGGCGGGCAGTATCTGTTGTTGTTAAAATCAGGAGAAAAAACATTGATTTTAACAGGATAAATCGCAGTTTAACTTTGTAGAAGCGTAAGTTTCAATTTATTTTGCTGCTTCACTACGCATTGTTTCAGTCTATAGCATCTCGAGGTTACATTGGAATCAGAAAATTCCCCATTTGAGAGCAAATGCTTCGCGTGGGTTAACTAGTTATCTAAAATTGCGATTCTGGAATTTTAATATCGGAAAATTGCTGAAGACCTCTCGTCCGAATCTCTCGTCCCAGTAACATCACCAAAGAGCGTCTAAATTTCCGTTTTAACAATTAACTTCGAAAATTTTATGAATGAGCTTCCACCCCCCCCCCCTCCCCCTCGCCAATATAATTTAGAATAGTCTTAAATTTCGTTCAAGGCCTTAAACTTCGAAGAAGTACTGGGGTAAAGTTCCCGAAAACTCACCCCTAACATCATTAAATGTCGAATGAAATTGTTTTTGGTACTCCAATTTCGAAAAAATTCCGGGAGGAGGCCTCTGGATTTCTTTTCTCCTTAACATCACCGAATATCGTCTAAAACTGCGTTTTTAAACAACAATTTTGAAAAAATTTCGAGGAAAAACCCCAAAACCCGAACAATTAACGTATTGGAGAAAACATAAAAATTGTGGTTTTCAAGTTTCAATTTCGAAAAATGGTCGAGGAAAGCGCCCTCCAGGTCGTTTTTCCACCCTAGCATTAGCAAAGATTGTCTAGAATACATTTTTAAGACCATATAAATTAGAAACAAGAAGCTGTGTCCAGAATTAAACGAGCCTACTTTCCCGTATACCAATATCGACTCTCTAGTATCTGATCAAAATTCTCAAAATTAGCTAAAACTGCAAACTATTTATACCATATTTTTAAAAATATTTAAAGTCGATTTCTAGAAATGAAATATGCCTTGCTCATCTAAAGAATTAGATGCGTAAAAATAAATAAACGAACAAATAAAGTAGCAGTACCTTTTAAACAAAGCAGCAAATACATTATATTCCATTTAAAAAAAAATAAAAAATCTTTAGCCGCTTTCAAAAAAAAAAAAAAAAAGAGTTAAAATTACACTCCTGTTTGTGAAAATTGCAACACCAATGAAGGAAGCATTATAGTTGAAAATTTAATATACAGTTGAGGGGTAATGGTACTAAATGATTACATTTTCATACCAAACAAACAATTAAAAGAGATAGAAATTAGTATTTTGTGTGGCCACCACGCGCCGCAATAAGAGCTGCTACACGACTCGGCATGGAGTGAAACAAAGTTTGAATATCTGCCTGCGGAAGAGTATTCCATACTGTTCGTGGTGCGCAATAAAAGGTCGTCTGTCGAAGCAACAGGACGAGGATCACGAGCGAGACGCCTCTCAACGAAATCCCACACATGTTCAATCGGTGACATATCCGGAAATATGCAGGCTAAGGAAGAAGTTGTACCTGCTGCGAATCAAGGTAGGATTGACAGTCCTGGCGACATGTGAACGGGCATTATCCTGCTGGAATACAGCCGCTGGAAATGCTTGCAGGAAAGGAATAGCTTGGGGCTGTAAAATTTCGTTTATGTATCGGATACTGTTCAAATTGCCCATAATTCGTAGCAATTGTGATCGTCCATGATATGCGATGGCACCCCAAACCATAACTCATGGTGTTCGTCCACTGTGGCTTTCGATAATGCACTCCGGAATGTGCCGTTCACCGGCATATCGCCTGACACGAATTCGGCCATCATGGTGTCACAAATTGAAGCGGGATTCGTCAGAAAAGACGACCTGCTGCCCATCAGCACGCCAGCTCCTATGCACATTGGCCCTTTGTAGCCGCAGGCAGCGATGGTTTTGCGTGAGAGGAATCCCGTATAAAGGAATCCTTGCGCGCAGCCCACGCTGCAGCAGACGTCTTCGAATTGATGAAGCACACAATGAAACACCTGTAGCTGTTGACCACTGTGCTGTCAATCGTCTGGAAGAAGCTGTACGGTCCGTCAGCGCCATACGCACCAGGTGTCTGTCATCGCGAGCTGACGTCACATTTTCGGGTCCACTCCCGGATTTCCGCGAGCTGTCCGACCCTCGTCCGTCCACTGCTTCCAAACACGCATGATTGTGCTGCTGTTACGCTGCACACGAGCGGCTACCGCACGGTAAGACAATCCAGCTTCACGAAGACTGACGATTCTGCCTCGTTTAAACTGCACAATTTACTTAAATTTCGCTTTGTTTCGTCGAAGAGGAAGAGTAAAGATTTAGTTAACGTTTACTCTAGCATATAACCACCGATAATCATACACGCCTCGCTACAGCCGTCTATTTATATTTGGTTCGATCCGCCGTTCAGAGGGCGCTGCTCAGCATACGCATGCGCTACCCGTCTGCAATTCTAATTATTTGCATATCATGCCCTACTTTACATTTCCTGCAATTTTCAGCTCACTCGCATAAGTCCTTCGTGGTGTTGCAATTTTCACAAACAGGAGTGTAATAAACTCAAAAAAATAAATACATCATATCAAAAAAAAAAAAAATCGTTTGTTTTTCCCCCGTTGCCAAGAAGTAATTTTAAAAATGAATTAATAAAATTTCAAAAAGAAATATAAACAACAAAATGTCAACTAAAGAAATAATTTTCATTGTCGAAAAAAAAATCGTACTGCGCATATTTTTAAGTAGAAACATAAAGGACTCCGATTTTCTCCGCCAAAAACTGAATACATAAATTAAAACTTTAGAGTGAAAATAAAAACAAATCATATTAACAATAATTATTCCACAGTAAATACCATAGCTGTGGAGTCAGTGTCGGAGGCAATCTCATTTTGGGATAAAAGAGTCAGATTCGGGGGGTCGAAAGTAATAAATTCAAAGACTCGGAGTTGGAATCGGCCATTTCCCTTAGAGTCCGCAACTCTGCCAATATTTGCGGAGTCGGAGTTGGACTTATTTCGGGATAAAGGAGTCAGAGTCGGAGTCGAATATCCAACAGTCGGAGTCAGTCATTTTCTTCCGTGTATAAATTTTTGCCAAAGCTACGAATTCAGAGTCGGAGTCCGACAAATTTTCGGGCACAGGGGCCGGAGTCAGGTGCCCCAAAATACTCGGAGTCGGAAGTTTGTCGTCTGGAGCTATTTCTAACAAAATTTGTTTGAAGTAAATCCGCCTTCAAGTGCGGAATTGGCATTGACTTTCAGTTTTCCCGTAGGCGCTATAATGTTAAGGCATTTGAACTGTTCAAAATTGAGCGGAAAATTGTTCAACTCAAAAAGATATTTTATGTACATGTTTTCCATCAAAAGCTTTTTCCCACAAAGTTTGTTTGAAGCAAATTTGCCTCCAGTTCGGGATTGCCTTGAATTTCCTCGTAGGCGCTAATGTTAAGTTTCCTTGAACTGTTCAAAATTGAACGAAAAATAGTTCAGATCAAAAAGTGAAATATAGGAATCAGGTATTTTCGCCGAGATCTTTCGACCAAAAAAAATTTGTTCGAATCGGACTACTCACTCAAGGGGGGGGGGGGGGACAGACAGACAGATCGACAGACAATTTTCCCAATCTCAATACCCTACTTTCTAATTTTTAATTTTTCGATATTTATTTAATTATCATTATTATTATTATTATTATTTTTATTTATTCATTTATTTATTTTTTGAACAATCACGATTGCTTATTGCTTTTATTTGACCGTCCTTGATATCCGGTTCCTTTTTTATTATTTTATTTTTTTTGAGCAATCACGATTGCTTATTGCTTTTATTTGATCGTCCTTGATGTCCGGTTCCTTTTTCAGAATGGACCAGGGGCCTCTGCAGCACCGCCATCTACCGGAGGACGGAGCTGCTCCTCTGATCCTATCCTCCACTAGCAGCACTGCCCACCGGAATCCCTTCCTCCTAGGCGGTGGCGTCCATGTCCTGCATACACACACTCCTACATACACACACGTCTACACACAAACAAGTCCTTACACACATGCACACACGTAACCACCCAGGAGGAGGGGCAGGCTTGGGAGGACATGAGCCGTTTCTAGAAACAATTGCCTCCAATGAGTAGGATCCTGTCGCAACTCGTGACTGCGAAAAACATAATTCGAATTCAAAGTGTCAGAATTCAAATTAGATATATATACACACATATATATGTATTATTTTATTTTTTTTTTCTCGCAATATTTTCAAGATGCATTAAGCTTTCTTTCAAGCTTTTTTAGCCTACTTTCCCAGTAAAAACCAGAGAAAGAAGAAATTAATATTCAGCTTTCCAGTCTTTAAAAAAAGAATTGGCTTTAGGGACACCGTCCACCTAATCTCCCTTCCCTCTCTGCAGTTTATTTGACCCCTCCTCCCTTTTCTTTTGAGGAATCACAAATTGCTTATTGTTTTCCCTTGACAGCGGTACTGTCCACCACTCCATCAGAATCCGATCCTCCTGGATGATTGTGTTCATAATACACATACGCGCATAGGTGATTCGTACGTGAGGGGGGGAGGGGGTAACCGCCGTCACCTCACGTTCGAAAGTAAAGGGTTCCTACTTTTCTAAGTTCGAATTTAACGATCGATTGGAAAATGAGTGTTGATCGGTTCACGTGTTTAAAGAAGGAAGAATATACGAAATAAGCGCGCTTTAAATATTTTTCTCATGATTTTATTTCATAAAAATTCAAGTGGAACTTTGAGTTGGAAGAAAGAGAGTGTGAGTACTGTGACGACCATCCATTCCTATTTTGAGGCTCTGTCTCCAATTTTTTGAGACATTTAATCCTTAATGACGTTGAAATCCTACAGTATACTCAATTTCCATATGAAAAAGTTAGTTTTTAAGGAACTGCCCACCTAATTCCCCCTCCTCCCCACCCGCATTACTTTTGAGAACCCACTTTTTTGGTGCACCAGCCGCCAATGCACACACACACTCGTGATTGTTCTTTTCTTTTTTTTTTTTTTTTTTTGGTGCACCAACCGCCTACGGAGTTGTGCGATTCCAAGTAAACCGGCAGCTTTTTTTTTTTTTTTTTTTTTTTTTTTTTTTTTTTTTTCGAATATACCCAGCATGTCACAAGAGGCAGATGTAAGCCAACTCAAAAAAGATGAAGAAGGCAGACTTTTAGCCCTGTTATCTTCAATTAATAAACCTAAATTTATTCACATTTCGTTAAATGTGTGGCGTACGGGTCATCATTACGTGGACGGTGGACGATGTGGAGGATTGTCCGGGTCGGAATTTGAACCACGGACCTTTGTGTTGCTAACTGAGTGCTTTAACCACTGAATCAAAAGGACCTCAAGGTTCGGGAAGAAAGTTAGGATTTGTGCTCTCTGACGTCTGACGTACGCCACAAATGTTATGCTGCATCATTCAGTATTTTTAAAAAGTCTGGTCTACATCTTCTTACTTTCGACTTTTAAACTACTGATAATCACTGCAAGTACCCAATCCTTTTAATATAATAAAACTAACAAGCAAAATAACCTTATAAGGCAAGGCAACTTTCGATAACTCGAAGTCCCAAGGGACCGCCTAAAACGTTTAGAGTTATTGGTAGTTCGAGTTATGGGAAGTTTTCACAACTGTTTCAAGAGTTTGGGATCCAAGGAAAACTTTGTGATAAAGGAATAGTCGAGTTATACGCTTCGAGTTATCGAGATCCGACTATTATTTAGGTTTACTGTTTAAATATTCCACTTTAGGGAGCCCTTCTGCTTAGCGAAAAGATACACAAAAATCAGATGCAAAAACTTGCTCATTTTTTCTGAATTCAACACTAAATATTCATAGTCGGTTAAAAATGTTTTTATTGTGCCCTTTTTTGTGATTTGAATTTTAACTTCGGAATATAATCGACTAGCGTCAAGCCCCATGCACCAACGATGTCATGCATAACATGCCTACAGCTATCTTGGCTTTTGCTTCGTTTACGTTTGTTTCCTTCTGCGTCCATGTTTGTTCCGAGAAGAAGAGAAAGTTATATTAACAGCTTGAGAAGCTAGAAGAAGAAATCTTTTAAAGGCTGGTGGGAAATCTAACTTTATGGTAATGTTTGTTTATGTTTTAAAAAATAGTTTACAAAATTGCTGTCTATTTGCATGTACGGTATTTCAAGCGATATAATTTAGCATATTATTTCCAAAAGATGTCTAAGATGCGCCAAATTGTTACTCCTCCTATCTTATCCATGTGTGTTGAATTTTTGACAAGTATGAAAGAAGTTTAAATAACTGGAATGATAAAATATCTTTTCAGTTTTAAGCATGGTAAGTATATAAACTTATCTTGATGCTTTTGCATGGTCATAAGTAGTGTTAAAAAAGTTGCTTAAAAATTTTTTTTTTAAAAATCGTAAGTTCGGTAGCCAATAATTTAAAGTTCACAAAGCTCGAAAATTGTGATAATTTTTGAATTCTAGGGGAGCTAGGAAAAAAACTAAATAGATTGATATTTAGACACCTGAAAATATTTTTTACCTATTTTCTTCGATCGAATTCAAATTGTTTTTTAATCATCAGCGAATTTGAAAAAAAAAAAAAAAATGTGTTGTAAGATTTGCTTGTTAAATTTCGTTCGTGTGTTGTAAGTTCATAATTTTGTTGCAACAGGAAGTTAAACTATTTTGAGTCAATATTCGCTGGAATCTCTGCGAAATTCATTTTCATTCATCAAATTTCTCCAACTAGAATTTTTCGCACATGAAAACAAAACTCCAACTTTGAAATTAATTCCAATTTCTCCTAATTTTATGAGCTTACAACTTTCTAGGAATTTATAGCTCACAGCTGAAGCATTGATAAAGAGATTTCTTTTGTCATTGATTATGATTGTGTAACAAATTTGAAATGTAAGGAATTTTTGGAGGCATTCCGTGCTATCATCGAATATTCGATTAGGGCAAAAAGCGCGTGCCAAGAAGCTATATATTTGGCCCATTGTTAGATTTTTGACATGACATAGTGAATACTGAAAAATCGGATGAAAACATCAAAAACGTGAGGAAAATGGTAATCACCTGTCAAATACTGACATTATTCAGTAAGTTATTGCCCTATAGCCAGGGGCGGACTGGCTATGTGGGCATCTGGGCAAATGCCAGAAGGGCCGGTCCCTCCGAGGGCCGCCGAACAGGTGCGAAACTTTCGGGCTACGGCCCCAAAGGGCTACCGGTGGTAACTCGGAGAAAGGTTTTAGAGCATTGTGGTGGACCTACAATCTTGCATAATATAGACGAACGCGCGAACTGCGTTCGCAGAAAATTTTTGGCTCTGCAGAAAAAAACTTTTCAAACTGCTAACGTTGATTTAATTTTTTTTAATGGAATTTTTAAGAAAATCCCAGAGTTTATTTCTGTTAAAGTCTTTCTCCAAAAGCCTTTTGAAGCACATGTGTAAAAAAAAATAATGGTTTTGGCAGTTTTCTTCAGTTGGTGAAAAGTAAGAACTAACTATATATGTTATTGTAGAAAAAAATAAATGATTTAAAGCTTTTTTTTTTTTTTGTCTCTTTCATATTTGAATACAAATTAAATTTTTTATTCAAGGTGAGTCAGGCAAAATAATTATTTGCAGAAAATTTTCCAAATAGGATTTGTGTTTGCAGAAAGTTTTTCATTTTATCTAAGTCTGTGGACCTAAAAACTTTTCGTGGGGCCGAGGTAGGGGTCGACTAGAGACCATGTCGGCCAAGTCGGAAACACAGGGCCGCCGAGAGCCAAAGCGCGCTCTTTGTCAGTTTGACCACTGGGACCCCAGAAAACTTATCAAACTTATACTACTTCCATTCCGATCCGGACCCTTTCTAGGGCCGGATCTCTGATTTACGACTAGGCTGACATAGCCTCTTGCCGATCCTGCGGAAACAAAGGGACCTAGTTTGGAGTTCAAGCAGTAGAAATTTTACAAGTTTCATGAAGGGAGGGGTCCGCCTCGACTCCCGCGGCCGTGGCCGGGGTCTCCTTATAAACACATCTTCATACATATATGTGTATTATGTGTGTGTTTGTACGATGTATAGTTTTATATTTTTTTAATGAGTTTTATGACAACCTTTGCGTTTATTTTATTTTTTTTGCTGCTATTTGAGTAAAGGTTGTGTGTGTGGGGGGGGGGGATATTTCATGTCATTTACTCTGGGGGTTGATTTAGCATTTGTTTTATTTTTAAAAAGTAAATGCAACTTACAATTTAAATAAAACTAGAACCTCTTTTTAGTGTTGGAAATCAAAAAAAAAAAATCTCTTTCTTTCAAAGAAAAAAATTTCTTTCACATCTGTGTGAGACCTCTACTGCTTCGCTTCAGGGCATTTTCACAGCCGCTTTTCACGGGTAGTCGTTTGTACAATCGAGCACTTAAAACTTTCACTTTCTTGCGGGGACATGGTGTTAATCGAAGAGACGTTCCTCTTGACAAGAAAGAAAACGGTAATAAATAAGAAACAACAGGAATGGAGTGAGGTCGTCGCGTAACTTACTTTTTCTTATTTAACTTGACGTTCACTTGAATCAATAAAAGCAATAAAAATCCCCTTTTTCCAATTCCCTTCGATTCATCTGAAGTACAAGATATCTTCTTTTTACGATGGTTTTTTGTCAAAATACTCATTTTAAAGCGACCAGTACTAGTTAATCTTATCTAAGAATCTCACTCTCAGAAGGGGAATATAGCACAGGGCCTTAGGAGCAGAACTGTGGGAAGTACACACCAATACAAAACAGCGGAAATGCCAAACTATCCTTTTTCTACAATTAAACGTCATAAAGCTGTCGACAATGTGTCTTTTCCCAGGCCCTGATTTTTTTCCCTCTAGCCTAGGGGAAAATCGTTACTGTTCCAATGGAATTCATCAACTGCCGATAAATTTGGCGGTCTTTTTTGCGTGTTGTGAAGAGAGAGGTTAGGTCTCAGAATCATTCTCTGATCTAAATAACTTTTAGCTCATACTACTTACTTTTTTCTGCTAGTTTTGCTTTTTTTTATTTCATTCTCAGGATATTTTTTACTTCATCATGTATGACTTTAAATGAATTTTAAGATATGCAAAAAAAAAAAAAGAAACATTTCGAGCTGTATTTCGAAAGAGTGCCGAAGACTGCGAAAACGAATCCCAACAATTTAGCAGGTAAGGCATTTGTTTTTACAATTTTAACGATGTAATACAAATTTGTTGAATATTTCAATTTTTCTCATTCTTGAAGAAAAAGAAAAATAAAGCAGATTCAATTTGTAGGTCCGAAGGCTACCGAATTTTTCTTTAGAAAATGTAAGAGTTTTTTATTTAAAGACAAAGTGAGTTAAAATCAAATAAGAAGTTTTCAACTAAGTTTCAAAATATTTTTTTCTCCCATACAATATTTTAACTATGCTTAAAACATCAACGTCAATAAAGTTAGAAATCAGTTATTTTTAAAGTCTATTTTTCAGTTCACGTTCTCCCTGCGGTTTGCTTCTGGTTCTTAATTCTTTCAAAGCTTAAGTTAAGTGGTTGCTTGGTGAGCAAAAAGTTTCCCGCCAAACAAGATAAACAATTTAAAAGATCTATCCATATTTCTGAGGAGTTGAATGTGGGAGGAGGTTCTAATGGAAGTAGCTGTGATGAAAAAGGAGAAGAGGGAGGATGATAGTTTGGCAGATACTTGGCGGGCAAACTAGATATCATAACTTTTTATGGCTGAGGGTTTTTGGGTTTAGGATGCAGGCTTTCTTTTTTGTGCGGAAAAGTTAAAGGTTTTCTTGGCGGGGAAATTTTTACAGCAGGGTTGTTTTTGATGAGATTAAGCTTACTCTTTTGTACTGAAAAAGCCGCCTTGTAGCTTGTAGTCCTCGTATACTTAACACAAAAACTTTTTTTCTCATTATTATAAAAAGCAGCAATCAAGATAGAGAGCTGAAGGCTTATAAAAAAGTCTTTCTACTTAAGTTTCTAATTAAAAAGTCAAAGTCATTTCATATTCGAGCCAATACAATATACTGTAAATATTCTCTTACAGATCAGCAGAAATTATTAATATATGTTCGTACTATTTAAATACACGTCGTTTGCAGGGTTATTCAAATTTGAGAGTGTTATAGTGTAAATTTTAAAAAACAAGTTTAATCTTTAGTTTGTTATATTTTACTTCCGTTAGAAGATTAAATATTTTTTTCGGGAAAATATGTGATGTAAAAACTCTTTGAAAATATTGCACACTGATATGAGTTATAGTTGATACATCAAAAGCATGTACATCATTGTTCTCTACTGCTTTTACCACTGGTTATTGTTAATTGAAACTTAAAAAGCATGCTACTTCAACATTTTTTTTTCATGTAACATTGATTTATTTTAGATACTACATAAATAATAATAACATGTATCTAGGACCCTTCTCCAGGGGCGTGCAGAGTTGAAATAACGTGGATATCACTGCAACTAGGTCCGTCATTTAGGGGGGTCGGGGAGAGAGCAATTACCCCCCCCCCCCCCCCCCGCCCTCCTTGGTTTTAAAAACAAATGCTTTTATATATAAGTGAACGTGGTTTTTGTTGTTTTCTGATAAAATTTGCATTGAGTAAGCAAAAGGAGAGAATAAATAAATATTCTTAAACAGCTAATAATTCTTGCAAAGTACATCTGGAAAGTCTAAATGGCAAAAAATCTTCACAGAGGTGGACTTTATGTAATAACTGAGAAAAAAAAAATAATGTTATTCTCTTTGATAACTATGCATTTAATATTTCTTTATTTTGTTCATAATGCTTTTTAATCATTTGTTTTAAATTTAATTGCATACTTTAAAATGGTTCAAAAAAAAAACCAAAAAAAAAAAAAAAAGAAGAGGAAGAGAAGCCTTTCTTTTCTTAAAATATGTTATCCTTCTCATGTTTAATCAATTTAAAGGAACACAACATGAAAAGAATAAATTTTCTTTTGATCCAGCAGTTAATGTTAGGCATATAATGATATAATTAATAAAATTTTGTAAATTATAATCGTAAAATTGCAAAATTGCTATTGCAAAGCTTATTTACGGTATTTACTCGCATAAGAATGCAAGTTTTTCAGATTCCCTGCAGTACCCCCCCCCCCCCCCCCCCCCCGTCAAGGGCCGGTTGATTTGACAACAGCCAGGGCCGAATTTCCTCCCCAGTCCGCCCCTGCCTATAGCCAGGGCTAAAGCAAAAATACCGATGCCCACTCAGTCGATTCTAGCCGAGGACCATTGGCGTAAACTAAGAGGGGGGGGGGGCGTTATATGGGGCAAGTGCTCCCCTAAGTTTTTTGAGCCATGAGCAGAGTTATTATTTTTCCTCCCTAATTTTTAAGCAAATGATTGTTTTAAATTGTTTGTCAAATGATCTATATTTTATTTTCAAACGATAATAAAGCAGTGGCGTAGCTAGACCCGACTTTCGGGGGGGGTTACTTCTTTTATATATATATATATATATATATATATATATATATATATATATATATATATATATATATATATATATATATATATATATATGTATAATCGCTTGGAATTTTTTCCTTTTCTTCTTTTTTTTTCTTTTTCTTCTCTCTTCTTTTTCTCTTTTTTTTTTGAGACTAACTTTTCGGGGGGGGGGGGGTTTTGTCCCCAAAACCCCCCCCTTAGCTACGCCCCTGTAATAAAGTGTAATTTGTATATTACCAATGCAGTTGTTATGAATTATATGCAAAAGTTGTATCCTTGTCTTCAACCACCAATCAGTAATTTCAACCTATAGTTTATATGTTTTTAAACTGCACCACAGCATTTCGTCTTTTTTTTTTTTTCAATCTAAAAATAAAACACGGTCAAAATGCTGCTCCTCCGAAGTCCCCCCCCCCCCCTACACACACAGACACACCGGAAGCATTATGTAGCATCTGAATTTTATGTTTCAGATCTTCAATTTTGCGAATTTTCCAGGGGAAAGCCCAAAGTTACTGAACAACATCGAAAATCGCTTAAAATTTCATTTTGAAGCTTTAATTTCAAATAATTACTGGCCATAATATTAAAAAATATGACCTTACAATCTCGGTTTTAAAATTTGAATTTCAGAAAATATTCGACCAAGGGTCCCTATACCGTCCTCCTCCAATATCATAAGTAATTAGGTTTTTTAAACTACATTTTCAAAAATTTTAAGTGATAGCCGCAGAATATAAAACATTGCTTTAGTTTTTAACACCATAATTTAAAAAATTTTACCAGGTAAGAGCTTCAGAACCTATGTCGAACGCAGGGGGGAGGAGGGATTAATTTCGACCTATAAAAAAAATCAATCGGGAACAGACCTTGAGCTCCATCCGTTATCATGACATCGACAAATATGGCCTATAATCACGCTTTTAAGGCTTCAATTTCTAGAAATTCCACTGAGACCCCTGTACCTTTTGTCCCATTAGCATCAGTGAAGAAGTCTAAAATTGGGTTTTTAAAGCTCAAATACTGCAAAATTTTTGCCTGAATCAAGCATATCTTATCAGATCTACATTTTTCTTCTCATTTTCAATGTGCCCTCTTCCCTAAAAACTTTTTTTCTGGTTGCGCCTCTGAAATAGAATATCAGTTTGGTTCAGGGAATAGGTCACTTATTACAGGGTGTGTACACTGTACAGATTCTTCATTCTGAGGATCATGGAAAACAACTTCTGAAGAAAAAAAAAAATCATTTCCAAAGTACTTAGAATTCCTTGAACTTTCTAATTCATGAAGTTATTCGTGAATTAAAGCCAACGCAACTTAGAAAAAGGAATCTGTACTTTAGGATTACAAAACCTAAGCACAACTATTTTGCATTATTTTAGTTGGATGGCAGAATATGAATCAAATTTCTCTTGGGAAAAAAAAGTCCCCCCCCCCCCCCCCACTTCAGGAGGCCAAGTTACGCCTCTGCCAAAAACAAAACTGCAATCTTCGGCTGGAATTGACTGAGCTGGCGGTGTATTTCATGTACTGACATTATTATCAAATACAGTGAGTATATAAACTCATAAGATTTCCTCATGCTGATAAAATACTTTAACCATAATTGGCACATCATACTAATCAAGTTAATTAAAAATTAAATTAATAAATTTAATTAAAATAAATTTATAAATTTTCCTTTCAACTAATAGGTACTGTGTGTAAATAGAAATGGATATAAAAACTGTTCAATCCAGTTTCCAAAAATAACTAAAACAATAATCTTTAAGCATTTTATCAATCTAAAAATACTTTATGGCAGGCAGGATTTAT
The DNA here is from genome assembly GCF_026930045.1 of Uloborus diversus. Lineage (NCBI taxonomy): Eukaryota > Metazoa > Arthropoda > Arachnida > Araneae > Uloboridae > Uloborus > Uloborus diversus. Next base: position 168,677,620 of record NC_072734.1, read on the forward strand.
GTGCCTTTTTTTTACTACATTGAGTTTTCATTGTTTAGGTACTTATGAATTATCTAATTGTATTTGATGTCACTTTTTTTTCCCTTTTATAATTAACCTTTCCGTTAAACTAATATTATTCTTCGTTTCTAAATAAGCCAGCCTGAACCGACCTAATTCATTTAAGTTTCATCAGTCATCTTCAGGGTCATTTTCAGAAAAAGAAGGAAATTTGCTGCAGATTTAAAAAAAAATAAAATTTCTCCTAATATGTAAAGTATTTAAGATTGAGTTAGATCTATCCTAAAATAATAATGCTATTGTAGTGATTCAGATCAAGCGAGCAAACAAGGGTGCCCATAAGGGGAGGGGGGGCAAGTTTGGCTCAAGCCTTTCCTCCCCCCTAGAAATTAAAACTTCTTTGCTGTTAGTACTTTTTCTTTGCAAAAATGTAAAAACATTTATTCATCTCATCCGTCATTAATGAATAAATTAAAATTTTCAAGTTTTAATAAATTTAATCTGTATTGAAATTGGTTTCCATGGGGAATTTTTTCCTGCTAAACCACGGGGAAAATATCTGAGCCCCCTCCCCCTCCCCCTTAAAGTTTTGAATATGGGTGCCCATGCGAGCAAATATTTTAATTTTTAAAATATTTGTTTTTAAAATTACATTGTTAGTGCCACATCCATTGACAAACTGTGTCCACAGATATGATGTTTACGGATGTGATAAAAATAACCATTTTCTACATTTAAGAACATGTGCTTTTGAAGTTTTGACTTGAAACTTGGAAAAAAATATTTTACATTTATTATTATCAATTTGCTGAATTATTGTAATATCTTACCTGGTTATTTTAAATCTTTATGAGCCACAGATGTGATGAGTTGATCTTTACTTTTTCTAAATCAAGTACGCAAACATTGAATAAAGTCACAGAAATCTCAAAGCAAGCTTCTGTTTCTGTCCCACTAAACAAAATGGCTTCTTGAGAGTTGATCCTTCAACCAATACAGTTTGGTGCCGCAACATGGAAGAATTTATTGGCATTTTCTTTTCTGCCCACAGATGTGACTATTTCTCTGGTTACAAGCATTAAGCTTGCAATTAAATAAATATGAAAATTAAGTTTAACTAAATTTTTGAGAAGTGTGCACTAAATGTGTACTTGATCAGGGTTTGTACGCTCCTTCAAAACTCCTCCAATACTCCTTCATTTAGGAAATTTTTTTGAAGGGCCCTTCAAACTCCTTCATTTTGGTTTTAACTCCTTCAAAACTCCTTCTTTTTTAGTTCAAGACTACATAATCTTCCTCTATGAAGTAACTTACAATACTCTGATTGACAACTAACTTCGTCACAAGGGCCATTTTAATGTAGTGATTTTGTGCATTTATGTTTTTTTCATAAAGATGTGATTTACAAATTGATCGTAGTTAAGTCCTAAAAGTTGAAGGTGAACATTTTATTAGAAGACTCAAACATTTCATAAGTGAAGTAAAACAAGCTTAAATGGTGCTTGTGTATTTTTTCAAGTTTTATGATTATTGTTTTTCCCTCCATCACACTTTCAGCAGCTAGAGTCAGGTTGTCTAATTATTATTTAAATACTTAAAACTACGTAAGTAGATGTACAATGTTCAGTGATTGTATTAAAAAACAATTGTTTAGTAAATTGCAGTTTGATATTGTAAAAAAGGTCATCCACAAGTGATGTCATGCCTTGAGGGGAAGACGGGCTCATGAAGTTGAGACAAGGGGAAGAGAGAGGGTGACAAAAAGTGACATCACACAGTTATTGTAACAGTATGTTAAACAAAATGACATGTAACAAGAGGACGAGTTAGGTAAAGTGTGACACTTTGTGATAAAGGGAGGAGGGGGTCAAATATGTTTAAAAAAATTGTGGCATTATTTAATGATAGCCTATTAGTACTCCTTCAAAACCTCATTTTACTCCTTCAAAACTCCTCCATTTTATTTCTGAAATTGAATATGAACCCTGTTGACCGAAAATATAAAAATGTAGCTTAAATGGCTAATTTCTTGTTTGGTGCATGAAATATAAAATATGGAAGAAAAAAAAAAAGATAAGTGGTTACAGGCCACGAATGTGATAAATCACATTCTGTAACCAAAATTTATACAATAAATAAAATATTTTTTTCTCATTTAGCAACTTCAATATATTCCATCAGTTGTATTGGAGTGTTTAATTCACTTGAATTATTTTCTAAACTTTTATTCTTTATAGTAAAAACCAGAAACACTAAGTCCTGATTTTTCTGAGAATGACCCTAATAGTTTGTGAAGATAAATCTGAACCATATCCTTGAAGTTGTATCTTAGTTCAAGATGTCTCAACAAACGTTTGGTGGAAAAGTTTTTAGAAAAACTAATATAGCTCATGTGTTTCAGCATCAATTGAGAACATTTCATCCAGTTTTGGATTGAAACTTTCCAGACTTAGAAATTAACTCTGTGTACAAAAAGCTACAAAACTGTTGTTTTGTTATCATATGCTTTAAGATAATTTAAGATTTGAACTCCTCTCATATCGTGCAAAGGAGAATTCTAGGATTAATTATAAAATAGATTTATTGAAATTGTACTGGATTTAAATTTTTATGCTAAATGCAGTTTACCACATTGCTAAACATTGAATATTTTGTTTTACAGGTATTATTGTGAGAGCTTTGTGGTCCAGTAATGTCCATTGCAGTTGAAATTCTATGTCCTACTTGTGGAAGTGAGTTACAACCTGTTCAAAATTTTGAAAGCAGGACTTTTGTCCATATTGAAGATCTCCAGTATGATTGCACAGCATGTGGGTATAGATACAGCTACATTGATGTTGCTATTTCCGATGAAACCACAACTGGAGAAAAGTCGCCATCTAAGCCATTTTCCTGCAGTATATGCAATAAGCAGTTCGAGCAAAGTGGGACCATGAGGAGACACATGTACGTTCATTCCAGTGTGCGGCCTTATGCTTGTAATAACTGCGATAAAGCTTTTAAGACTAAGGCTGCTTTGAAACGGCATAACATCATACACACCGGCGAATGCCCCTATGAATGCAGCACTTGTAAAAGAAAATTCAACCAAATTAGTAATTTGAGAAAACATTTAGTGATACATAACAATAATTGCCCATTTTTTTGTAATGTTTGTGGGAAAGGATTTAATCAGCTCAGTAATCTGAAGAAGCACATGGTAGTTCATAAAGAACATACAGTTGTCTCGGACAGCAGTGGTAAGCCTGAACATTCTGTCATTCCTATTGGAATGGAAAAAAATGTCAGTCGTCCAGTTGTGACACATTTGAGACCCGCAGATACGTAGCTCAGAATGATTACTATTTAATTCCTTTGATAAAAAATACTTTGTATTTTGAAATTAGTTATAATTATGTCTAAATCATTACTTTTCTACTTTGGCAAATTACACATTATTAAATCAGATTCATATTTTTATTTATTTATAGTGTTTTATTATTATAAGTGTACAAAGAAAGCCATTAATAATCAACAGCTTTTTAATAAGATAATTATTTTGTTACAGAAAAATGCATTAAATCGATTATTTTGTTTAAGCCAGCATAATTAGTTCCAAGTACAGTTTTCATTTGACATCAAGCAAGATTAGTTTCACTAAAGAATGCATATATAATGAAACCTGTGAAGTCAACTTCTTACAGTGCAACTTGAAAGTTCAAATTAGACAGGTGGTTAGCTTTTAGTAGGTAGAGTTTTCTTTTTTTTTTTCAGTATTGCAGTCTTTTTTACACCATGCTTTTTTTTTTTTTTTTTTGACAATTAAAATTTTTTATTTATTTTAGTTTTAAACATTACTTTAAAAGTAATTAAATATATTGTTTAATAATTATCTAAGATATAGTTAGAGATTATTTACCAGTACCATACAAATTATGCATATCTTATTAGTTCTGAAAAGTTTCTTATTCTGTATAAATAATTCCTAAAAATATAATGAATTTCCAAAAAAATAATCAAGTGATCAGCTCACATAGGGATTTTACAATACTCATACACAAATTGGGTGTATATTAGTGGTTAACATCGACAGGTTATCAAGCTAGGTGGTCATGTTTTAAAAATTTTCCTTCGTTGTAAAATATTAAGTAATTTGGCTCTTGAGAAAGAACAGTCAACTTCACAGGTTTTACTGTATTAGAAATACTGTAATTGAGATAATTTATATGTATTCATGATTTTCAACTCAAAATGCATGGATAATGCATTTGCCCAGACCAAGAATAGCATGCAAGAGGGTCGAGATGAATTGTTATTATTATTTTTTTTATTATGTACTGCCATATACTCACTGTTATTATTTTACTTATTGTTTTTTTCTTTATCTGTTGCTGTGAAAAGTTTTTCTTTGGATAAGACAAAAGAAAGTCTGTTGTACTTCTGTTCCTAAATGAAATGTAGTTATGAATTTATATTATTTCTTAGTGTGTAAATATAAAAAATGTATGTAAGTACTATAAATTTATTTTCAAAATGCCCTTTTTATTGTGTTAGCAGAATATGTACATTTCAAGTAAATTATTTTGAATCTACATGAAACTTTTCTATATAAGTGATACTTTGAAACTCTTTACCAATTGTTATGTGAATAGCTGGATATGAGATTTAGTAAAAGATTATATTGCAACGTTAAAATGCAAATTTGGAGGACAGCAGACACTTGTTTGTATTGAGGTTTCAAAGAATCCACTTTTCAATGCGAAACATGAACCTATTTGTTTTTTAATGGTTTGTTATTTTCCCATTGGTTGTTTGGTGAATCTGCTATTTTTACCTTTTAAACTGTTTATTGAGCAATCACGATTGCTTATTGTTTACATTTGACTGTTTTGAATTCCTATGATTTTATTTTCCCCCCGCCACCCTCTGCAGCATCACCGTCGACCTGCTCCTCACGAAGCTGCTCCTACAGCGAAAACCGCCTCCATGTTGCATCCATATCCTACACACATGTGCATGGGCGGATTTATGGGGGGCGCAGAGGGGGGCAATGCCCCTCCTAGTTTTGGGAGGACTTTATATAGTAGCAACACATCTTCCAAAAATTTAAAAATATTTTTTTTCTTTTTGAATATTTCGGAAGGGTATGGGTGGATTTATAAGGGGGGGGGGCATAGGGGGCAATGCCCCCCAGTTTTGGAAGGACTTTATATAGTAACAACATATCTTCCAAAATCTTAAAACAAAAAAAATCATGACTTTTTCTTTTTTGAATAGTTTAATGAAAATGAAGAGAAAAGCGAATGTCCTTTTCTGATGGGAGAAAAGAAAAGGAAAAAAAAAACGAACATTCAATACAAATAAAACAGCTGTCACTGGGGTGCTAAAAACGTGTCTAAATTCACTATTTTGGACTGAAAACCATTTGGGCAAGTATATGAATGAAAATATAGGCTAAACGAGCTTTACATTAATCTGCAACACTTATAATAATTGACGATTATTTTGACAAATTAGAACCCAAAGCAAAGGGGGGGAAACTCTCCCCGTCCCCATTCTCGCTAACAGAACGATCTACTCGTTATGATTTGTGACCACATTTCAAGTATATTTGTGCATAATATTTATGTTCTTAGTAGATTAATTGGCCCTTTAAGAAATTCTAAAAAGCATAGTTTTTTTTTTCCATGTCTCTCTCTTTTTTAAGAGAGAGAGAGAGAATAAATAGTATCGCAAACTGAATAAATTTCAGTTATCTGAGTGTTCTGATTAAATGAATCTTTTTACTTGAAAGGAGAGTACAGTTTTACTTACTTTATAAATACTGTTTAAAAAGTAAGGTTAGTCATAATCATCTAAGTCTAAGTGAGTTAGTCCTTGCCCTTATTAAAATCTAAATAATTGAGTCATCAAAAGTTTTCGAAAATTTTGCTGAAATTTTATAAAAGTCTATGAAAACCTAACAACGATTGGTAAAATCGTAAAAATCCTTTAACCGTAAAAACTGATGAATTTTCGTAAAAATTACAAAAAATCAAGCAAAAATTTGCAAGTAAGAGTGAATTACAAACAGGGCCAAATTTGCCTATAAGATGAACAAGCTATTGCTTAGGGCCCCTGCTTTGAAGTGGGTCCCTAACTTCCAAAAAAAAATTCATGATTCGTTCCTTAAAAAATAGAAATTGCTTGAAAAAACTAATTTCATTTTTAAGTGCCTGAAAACCTTGAATATTTCAAAAGGTGTGACTACAAACCTTAAATTTTAAAATGTCTAACAAAAGGTAGAGGGGGAGGAATGCCAAAATATGTCAAATTCAGCTCCTTGCCACATCCTATATTAAAAATGTAAAAATCATGGTTCTCACATTTGTAACATTATTTGAAATAAATTTTTGTGACTCATATGTTTCATATCTTGCTAGTTATTCAATCCCGAATGCAGTAATTTGGAAATTTTTTTGTATTGATTGCTTTTATCTTACTTCTTCTGCATATTGTCTATCTGTTTAGCACGGAAAAAAAACACACAATACACTACTTCTATTTCTTTTCGTTTTCTGCCCCACTTGCAAATGAAGAAAAGTTGCTGTCATGAGAAATCTATGGTTACTTTTCTCTTTTAAATTTAAAATAGCTATTTTTCAAAGTTAGAACAGGACGGTAAAAAATTTAAAATCAAGTACTAAAATATCAGAGACTGGAAAGTACAAATGAAGTGCGTTAAATAATTTTATTTATTTTACTTATTCTAGAGTCCTTGAAAATAATTAGATAAGACTTTGAAAATTTCGAAGTAAAATGGGTTCCAATTACTTCTACTGCAGATTGTTAATCTTTTTAGCCAGGAAAAAAAAATGATACACTGCCTCTATTCCTTTTCGTTTTCTGCACTCTACTTATAATTAAAAAAAGGTTGTTGTAATGAGAAATCTATAGTTTATTTTTTCTTTCAAACTTAAAATGGCTGTTTCTTACAAAGTTTGAACTAAACTGTACAACTGTATAATCTAGTTATCAATTTCTATGTCTATCTAATTAACCTCTAAAAGGCTTCAAAATGAAGAATTTTATATCCATTTTACAAAATTTCCTGCGGAGGAGAAACCCCCGGCCCCCTAAAATTGGAGATATTCTATTTCCCACTTAAAAGGGAGCCCTGCATCACTCTCTTGATACCGGCTCCCTATGTTAAGGTCAATTCAAAAAGGACAGCATGAAAACACACATTAATGAAAACGACACACAAAAAAGTAAAGTATGGACTTATGCATCACAGGAAAAAGACAAAAACATGAGAGTGAGGGAGAGGGGGGCAATAAAAATGTTGCTGAAAAAATTCCTGCCCCCCCCCCCCGCCCCAGGAACTCAGTCCTAAATCCGCCTATGCGCATACATACACAACTACACGCATGCACACACACACAGACAAACACCTACACACACACAACTACCCACACATTCATGCCTGCACACAGACACAAACACACATGCTTAGGCACACATACCCCTACACACAAACACACATACCCCCCCCCCACACGCCTACATACATACACACACACACACACACTCATGATTGCGAAAAACATAATTTGATTTCAAGATGACAAAATTCAAATTAATTTTTCTTTTTTATTCTGCCTTGTTTCTTTTCTCAGATGTCTTATTTATCTCTGTAAGCTCACTGATTTTGCATTGAAAAAGGATTCCTTGTAACCTTTGTGCTTCTGTGGGAAGGTTAAATGCAGTATCTGCAGAGTTATTGAGATGTTTGAAAAGAATTCATTTTTTCATTCCATACTAACAATAGGGAAGCAATTTTTTTTTTTTTTTTTTTTTGCTTTATTTTTTACAGGAAAACAAAGAAATAAGCTTCTACAATAAAGCTAAAGGACAATACATGACAAAAATGAAAACTTTCTAGTTATTTCACACAGCAGTATAGTTTCATGCATATTACTTTTTAATGTTGTAATATTAGATAGAAGCCATTGGGCATCATGTGGAGGTTATGAATTTGGTTTCGTAATATCTTTTAAAATTATGAACATAGTTTTTTAAAGGGGATGTTTGGAGAATGTTCCCTACTTTAATTTTCTACTTTTTTGAGGCAATTTAGATTACTAGTAGTCGCAAAATTCACCAAACTTTGCCAGCATGGGCATAGCTAGGATTGCCATTAGGGGGAGGCAAGCATAGACGCAACCAGATAGGGAATTTTAATTGCCCTGCCCCCCAGTGCGGTCCTCGAAATTTTATGAAGTTATAGTCTTCCTCCTTCCCTAAAGAAACATTTTCTGGTCAGATGAGGGCAGAAAAAGGGATTATGTGGCTCTCCAGAAATTTTTCGACCTAAAATTGCAATTTTAAATTATCTTGGTGACATTTGGAAAGACCGTGGAAACCGGAGGTTATTCTAGGGAGGAGCAGTTGCCCCTTCCTGTCTCCTTGTGTCTACACCCATGCTTTCAGTTAGTTGCTAAATGTTCAACATAGCTGCATTATTTGAGATGTTTTCAAGATTTATCTGTTGTGTCACTTTCTGTATTGTGACATTCTACAAACAGTTGACAATGCGATTCAGTTTTATTTAAGTTTCTATTCTAGAGCTCAAGTTGACCTCCTACTTGAAGTAAAAAAGCATTCAGTTGAGTAAACTCTCTACTTTCCTTAAAGAAAAAAAATAAAAAGATCAAGAACGTTAAGCGTTTTAAAAAGAAGGAAAATGAATTGCAAGCAACATGGTTACAATCGGAAATGAGCGATCTTCATGTTTCTGGATCTCGACAAAATGGTTCTGGTTTTGTTTCTGCGATTTTTATAAACGGTTCGATGGTTTGACTTAATTATCTTCTGGTTTAAAACTTATCCTCATCACACAGCTCCAGTAGATCTCAGAAAAGCAGGTTGTTTGTACGGGAGTATCTTAAGCCACTTCGGTCGGAGCGATATGGTAGTAGCTTAGTATAGGCGAAAATTAATTACTCCATTGCGGTCGGTTAAGGCATTCTAAAAACAGAAGTGAGTGTGAAGATCGCACAGCATAAGAGCGCCCTCTACCGTATTAACAAAATCGTTAATATTAGTTCCATGCCGTTTAACACCTTCCAAGACACTGATGGTATCAAGAAAAATAATGCGGAGTAGACTGGAAGACGCTAGCATCTCGAACCGGCGCCCATTGTGATAGATTGGATTTTCGCTGTACTTGATTAGCTGGATTGTGAAAGAAAGAAGGTGTATTATCTTCAACGATGAATCCGGATTTAGTCCCATTGGTCATAGGTAACCTATTTCACTCCATAGCACGCCGTGTTTCGTCTTGTATAGCTGCAAGATGAGACAAAACTACTAACGGTTTAGTAACCGAAATTGCGTCATAGCTTCTTAATAAAACAATCTTTATTTCTGAATTTGTAATCATTTCCTTATCTTCTCATAAGCCGTAAGCATTTTAAGTTTCATGAAGATCGCTCGTTTCCTTCTGGGTGAATGTGTTTTTTTTTTTTTTTTTTGTGACAGTGTATTTCAACTTCCGAACACAGTTCAATTTGCGCAACTTAATCACTCCCCATAATTCTGATTTTGGGCTGAAAATTTAAGTTCAAGTCCAAGCATTCGAAAATATTTAATGAGATTCAAAAATAGCGGTAAAAAATAGTTGTTCGCTACTCCAAAGTCTAAGGCGCCCTTTATCGGCATTCTTTAAACTATATTTTCAAAATTTATTTTCAAGAAAATATTGATAAAAATAATACTTTTAGTAAGAACCGCAAACGAATCGACCAACCGATTTTTATGATCATTTGAAACTTCAGACCCTAAACTTAGATGGCGCCTATCTCCTTCGGAAGATATTTGGGACCCCTTTTTTTTGGCATGTTTATTCTGTTGTACATATGCATTTCTGTAGCTTCCGTCATAAAACTGGAGATTCTACATTTTAAAACAACAATTGCAAAAAAAGTGGCCTTTATTTCCTGCCACTAGCTTTCAAATTGAATGAAAATTTGAAATGTGACGAAAGTTGTGGTCCCATGGGACCACAACTTTCGTCACATTTGGATTTCAAATTGGAATTTTCAAAAAAAAAAAACTAAAAATGCATGCTACAGGGTAGCCCTCCACCCCCAGCATCAGGCCGTCATTTCAAAGTTTTCCGGAGAAGGAGAGTATAATACTTATAGTGCCCTTAAAGAGAAAAAACACCAAAATGCATTTACATTTTTTTTTTTTTTTGAAACTCAGTGTGGGTTAATATGACGGGCATAAGCGGATTTACGGGGTGCGTCGCACCCCCCAAAATTTTTGGTTGGGTTTTGAAAATAATTTAGTATATTTCACCCAGAAACGCAGTTGGGGGGGGGGGGAGACAGTCAAAGCTGCTAACTAGTAAATTTAATGAATCCAGTGTATCACACGTTGCTAGTGCGATAAAATGTAACTGTGCTCATACTAACAATTAAAGGAATTTTATCCGATTGAAAAAAAAAAAAGTCATAATTTCATTCAAATAAAGAAATTTCTCAAACAATTTATTGCTCAGTGCTGTGTTATTGGTATAGAATAATTGCATGTTCTGTAATTGGGTATTTATTCGTATATCAATGCCAATTCTTCTATTTTGAAACAGCTATGGGTTGATTAAGTCCAAAAAAAAAAAAATCAATAAAGTCTACTCCGAAATCAACTAAAAACTAACATTTTTAAGGTAAATTTTCAAAACGTTTTGAAGGAGGACTCCCGGACATTTTGCTGCAGTGGTGCATTCGGGGGGGGGGGGGCACAATACTGGTGACCTTCCCCACAAAATGCTGAGTTGATGTTTTGAAAAAAATACTCTTTATTATTGAAGAGAAGAAAAGATCTCATTTTGAGAAAACGCAGTTATTTTAAGGGAAAAAAAAAAGAATGTTGGGGGAAAAAAACCTTAATTTCTCTTTCAAAAAGAGGAATATTGACATTTAAATTTTTCAACAGCTTCAGATTATTAGCGGTGAATTATGTGCCTCCCCCTCCCTTCATCACACAGTCCCTCTTTTCTTTCATATCTCCCCCTCCCCCCCCCCTTCTTTTTTTTCATTTTTTTTCTATTTCGTTTTAATTTTTTCTATTAGTTCTCAAAATTTTTTCTTCTCCGAAGCCCTCTCTCTAGCTAAAGTTCTTACAGAGTATCTCAAATTTCGTTTCTTCTGCTTCACTTTCGCCAAGTTTCCAAGAAAATTCATCCAATCTCCTAAAAAAAACATCGAAAATCGTTTAAAATTGCGTTTTTGGAGCTTCAATTTTGAGAAACTGCAGTGTTCCTAACGTTACCAAATATGGTCTTATACTCATGTGTTTAAGACTTTAATTTTGGAAAATATTCGAACAAGGGCCTCCGACCCCCTTTCTCTAATATCATTAAAGATTGTCAATAATTTGGTTTTGAAAACTATAGTTTGTAGTGCTTGAGTGGGAGAATCTTTTGGGATAGTAGCCTTTGAAATCCTTTTTTTAATACCATGGAGTATTGTATAAGAACTTCATTTTTAGGACTTCAATTTCGAAATTTTCCAATGGGAGGGCTCCGGAACATCCCGTCCGGTAACAGTATCAAAAATTGTCCAACATAGCGTTTTTGGAACTTCAATTATGAAAAATTACAGAGGTAGTGTTTGGGGAGTGTTTAGTTGGGTACGCGTATTTTTTTCTTTTTTTTTTTTCAAAAAATCGATTGGAGACAGTCCCATGAGTCTCATTTTTAACCCAAACTGTAAATATGGACTATAATCACATTTATAAGACTTAAATTTCTAAAAATAGCTTTGGAGCCCCACGTACCTTTCTTTTCCCTGAAATATCACCAAGAACTGTAAAACTGCGTTTTCAAAACTACTATTGCACACAGAGCCGTGTCTAAGGGGAGGGTTTTAGGGGTTTAACCCCTCCCATTGAAAGAAAAAAAATCAATGAATCATTAAACGATTTTCCAAAATGTATTTTAAGTTTTAATTAATTTTAGAGTTAAACTCTGATACAGTATTTACCCTCTTTAATATTTCCCCATGTTTAAAAATTAGCATTTTCCTCAATTGTAGGATTCCCAAGCCCCTTCGCTTCTAAGTACTTGAAAAAATTAACGACGTAGGAATGGCTGAAGAGTCCGGCAATGCTGTAAGCATGCAGGGGAAAATTATTTAAAAGAATATTAGACAATGACGTAGCATTCCCCCCCCCCCCCCCCCCAAAAAAAAAAAAAAAAACTTAGGGGCAGGGAAAATGGTTACTTTGCTTACTGTTAGTTTTTTTTTTATGGTACGCCTTTAGTGTTGGATTAATTAGTCGTTTCACACATTAGAAAAGTGTTTCTATGCGAAACAGCAGTTTCTTTTAAATAAAATTTTTATTTTCATTAAATTCCTGTTCAATGTTATTTGATGGAAAAACAAAAGAAAAAAAAAGAAAGAAAGAAACTAGCATTAAGTGGCATAAAAGAAATATGTGTGCTTTTACAAAATGTTCAACTGTACAAATTAGATTTCATTAAAAAAAACTCAAAACGTATTAAAAAAAAAGCCTAGTTATCGAACTAAAATGAACTATTCAACACGCGTAGTTAGTTTTCCTTTGGCAACGTAAAAGGCAAAATGTTTCAACCCCTCCCTTTATGAAATCCTGGACACGGACCTGATTGCACATTTTATCTGGGGCGGGAATCCCCTTCCAAACCAGAAGCTGGATTCACTTTTTGCTTCTAACAACATCGACTTTCGTTTAAGACTTTTTCTGCAGTTTGAAATGTTACGAATTGCCGATCCCTTAATGTTACTAAATATGGTTTATATCGCGTTTTTTAGACTTAAAAGTTCGCCCCGCCCTAAAATTATTTTCTGATTTCGCCACTGCCTTGTTATTCCGGGAATCCCCCCCCCCCAGATCGCTGTTATTGTTGCACCCTCAAAATTATCGGCCTAAATCCGTCTGTGGGGCCGTGGTGGTAATTGGCTCCTACCTTCTGATCGGTAAGGCACTTGGGGCCGGAGAATCTCGGGTTCGATCCTCGCTGGTCGAAGATCCACCGTCGTCATTAATGGTGACTGGGCGACGTTAAATATCTCGTGGTCACAATGTCCTCCAAGTGAAACGATACCTCTGTGGGTGCCAGACCAGAAAGTTATCCGGCTCCTGGTCTGGTTCTAAATTCTCGAACTGTCCATAGATGGAACCACCATCTATTGTGTTGTCTTCTGAAGGTAAGGCGCCTGTCACGCAGTCCTTCATAGTTTGAGGGGCAGAGGTCCCTTTGATAGTTGAAATCCGTCTGTGATGACGAGCCTGCCTCCCTCAGGCTGCACAATTGAAATTTTTAAGGGGGGAAGGTTTTAAGGGGAATTCTTTACTGATGAGGGGGGCTCCCAATTTCTAGGGGGTGCTTTCCTGCTCTTGGGGGGATGGCTACCCTCGCCCAAAAGGATGTCGGCTCTCGCCTCGCAAATACCCCGATGCTCAACAAATGAGATGAAAAGGTCTCTCAACTCCCCCCCCCCCCCCCACTGAAAAATGTCTACTCTGGCATTGAGCTGCAAAATCGTTGACTATTTTTACTATCTAGCAGCGCAGGCGCAACATCTCCACTTTTGAGATGAAGAAATGGGGCAAACAGTTGTTTGAGCAGCCGGCATGCATGGCTGCCAGACAGGGGCTGGTGAAAAGGGAAGGATATTGTACTCCAATAAACTATAGGGGGGCGCTGCAGTCACTGTCTAATGGCGGATGAAAAAGGTAAAATAAACAAATGTTGTAACTTATAACTTGCTTTGACGCTTAGTGAATGACAGTAATTTTTCATCGTGTTTGTGGGAAACTTTCTTTCCTATTCTTCTGAAATTAAAAAAAAAAAAAAAACACGTGGAATGGAATGTTTTTCCTTTTTCTTCAGTAATGTTAATCACCACAAGGTAACGTATTCGAGCTCTGGAGTTGCGAATACGGTTTTATTTCTACGTTGTAAGTTAAGTCATGATGTCAGAACTCGGTACTGAGAAACTAATGCATATGCATGTAAGTGGGAGTGGTTTATGATTAATTTCGATGTACTTTGTATTGAGTATATACCCTTTGCCCCCCCTCGCCGGTTTGGAAATTTTCAAAATGTTAAGTCTACTGAACCTCACCTCCTACTGATTCACATCCTACTCGTGTAACCGGTGAACTGTTTCCGAACGCAGCTTAACAAAAAGACTGTAACCGTTTCACAAAGTTCTGTTATTGTTGTTTACTTTCTCTTTCTGCTTTCTTATCGGCTGTGTATGGAGGGAGTTGCAAGCAAATATAGTTTGAGAGATTGATACATATGATATTTTCCATTAATATTCGTAAAATTAAGAAACCTCAACACCGCTTAAATTTCGTGCAAAACACGTGCAGTGTTTTTATCACGAGTTCTCTTCTTATGTCACTTAGATCTGAATTGAGTTTTTAATTATTTCGAAGCGATCAAACTTGAAAATTCATAACAAAAAAATATGTCGGATATTTCTGATGCTTTATCAAAGCTGTCAGTTCAGGGGTTAATTGACTCGAGCCGGAAAACCGGCCTCGTATACGATGACCGAATGATCGAACATTCATGTTTGTGGGATCCGGCGCATATTGAGAGGCCGGAACGTTACATGCTATCGTTGCAAAGATGTAAAGAATATAATCTAATAGAAAATTGCCACATATTACCTTCTCGATGTGCAACTGAAGACGAGTTGTGTTTGAACCACTCAAAGAACTACATCGATGAAATTAAGAATTCCAAAACCTTAAATAGTGTGTCTGAGCTAGAAAAACTATCATCTAAATACGATTCTGTCTACTTTCACCCCAAAACATACGATGCTGCTTTGTTGGCCGCTGGTTCAGCAATTGAATTGGTTTCAAACGTGTTGAAAGGCACTGTAAGGAACGGCTTAGCAGTTGTGAGGCCACCGGGACATCATGCCATGGAGCAGCAAGCGTGTGGGTTCTGCTTTTTTAATAATGTCGCTATTGCAGCAAAATATGCTCTGAAGGAATTTGATGTAAAGAAAATATTGATTATTGACTGGGATGTACACCATGGTCAAGCCACACAGCAAAGTTTCTATGATGATCCTAGAGTTCTTTACTTTTCCATACATAGATATGAACATGGGGAATTTTGGCCACATTTACGAGAATCCAACTTTGATTTTACTGGCAGCAATATAGCTCCTGGCTTCAATATTAATGTACCATTAAATGCTACTAAACAAGGCAGCGCAGAATATTTATCAATATTCAACAATGTCCTATTACCTATTGCATATGAATTTTGTCCAGAGTTGGTTATCATATCAGCTGGTTTTGATGCAGCCATTGGTTGTCCAGAAGGAGAAATGACAGTGACTCCTCAGACATATCCTCACTTTTTGAATTCAGTATCTAGTCTGGCTAATGGGCGGATCTGTGTTATTTTAGAAGGTGGATATTGTTTACCGTCGCTCTCAGAAAGCGTCGCATTGACTTTGAGAGGCTTGTTGGGGTATCCATGTCCTCCCATCCCCAAATGCTCCGACATTTCTGAAAGCTGCCTAGAAACTATTTTAAATGTGATATCGGTGCACAGACCTTTCTGGGAGAGCATCAGAATCCAAAATGTTTACGATAGCTCTTACGATGATGATGACAGCGTCAAACATGTCGTCTGCCCTAAATATGCTGGAAATCCACTTGCTGGCTTGGTCACTTTTCCCACCCAGGGATATTATCCTGTTCAGGATCCTAACGTCGTAAACATGTTCACCTCCGAAATTCAGAATTTGATTATGAAGACTGACCTGTCCGTTCCTTCTCACCGAACTTGCTTGATATTCGACCCTAAGATCAATCAGCATGTTAACAAGAGGGAAAAGAACCATCCAGAGAAAGCCGACCGCGTTATAAAAATTTATGAAAAGTTGCATGCCAGTGGGCTTTTATCTAAGTGCCTGTTACTTGAATCTCGTGTAGCTTCCGAAGCCGAGCTTGCATTAGTCCATGACATTAATTATATTAATTATATCAAGTCTACATCAACTATGTCGTACAGAGACATTGCAAAAGTAGAAACTGAGCTAGATTCGGTCTATATCTGTCACGAAACGTACGAGTCGGCAACATCTGCTTGTGGAAGCTTGCTGCAAGCTGTTGATGCTGTTGCGCAGAGGGCATGTGTGAATGGATTTGCATTAATTAGACCCCCAGGTCATCATGCCGATGCCAAAACAGCATGCGGCTTCTGTATTTTCAACAATGTTGCCGTTGCTGCCAGATATCTTCAAACTCATCATAATATGCAGAAAATTCTCATATTGGATTGGGATATACATCACGGGAATGGCACACAGCGTATTTTTTATGAAGACGGTAATGTTTTATACGTATCTTTGCATTTGTACGATGGGGATTTTTTCCCCGGATCTCCAGAAGCGGATCATACCGCTGTCGGACATGGCCAAGGAGAAGGATACAATATAAATATACCTTTCAGCTACGTTGCCGGTGACGGGGATTATCTAGCAGCTTTCTTTCACATAGTCCTTCCTGTTGCTTACGAATTCAGTCCTGATTTTGTCCTGGTTTCGGCAGGTTTCGACGCCATTCACGACGATCCTTTGGGAGGCTGTTTCGTCACTCCGCCATGTTTTGGCATCATGACAAAATTGCTGAGTGGGTTATGCAACGGCAAAATTGTTTTGGCCTTAGAAGGCGGTTACAACATACCAAACACATCTGATGCGGCTATTTATTGTATCGGCTCCTTGCTGAATGAATTCCCTATGCCTCACAAACCAATGAAACCCACACTGAATGCAATGAAAACAATACAAAGCGTAGTGAAAACTCACAAGAAGTACTGGAAGAGTTTGAAATTTGATGTGGAAGTGCCTGATGTGACTAGCATGAGCATGTCGGAGGATATTAATTTTAACGATTTCAATCGTAATAAGCCCTTGAGAACCAGTGACCCAGTAGCCATCCCTAGACGAGAAGAATCTGGCAGCTTTAGCATGAATGATTGTGATGGAGCTGTAGGAATATCTGGCGGAGAAACATTCTATTGTGTCACACCACTTGAATATTGCCCTCACTTGGAACTGCTGCAGCAAATACCTGCTGAGGGATTAAACCCTTATTCGCCATGCCAAGCTTGCAACGATCCTACCGAAAATTGGGTGTGTCTACATTGTTATCAGGTATATTGTGGGAGATTTATAAATCAGCACATGCTTCAGCATGGCATGGACATGCAACATTATCTTACCCTGAGCTATTCAGATTTGTCTGTTTGGTGCTATGCCTGTGATGCGTACATTCATAACAACGTTCTTGTGCCTATCAAAGAACATGCTTGCCACAAAAAATTTGCATAAATTACTCTGGTTCACTTATTGTACTTTCATTAATTGTGATGGAAAAAACTGATATAAGAAATATTTATAGGAATGAATTATTTGTAAACTATTTTTTGTGTCAATCATGAGTTTAGGGACGTAATTTATTAAATGTTATGCTGCAGATATGGTTGAAGATTGCTTTTAATAGTTTCATTTCATATTGAGTTAAATGCTGTTTAAGAAGTTGTTCTCAAGCTCATTAAAATTATTTATTTGCATCAGAAATTTAAATATGTAATTTCTTTCAGAAGATATTTTTAGTGTATTATTATATGACACTAGCAACGTTGTTTGCTCATTTTAAAAATAATGTGGTATACATTTTTAAGTTTTTCTGTTTGTATATATTTTTCAGTTTAATTTTGTATTGATTGTTACATTTAAAATTTGAAATTTATTTATTTATTTATTTAATTTTTCTTTTTTACTTCCTAACAGAATATCATTCAATTTTACATTCAATATTGTTCATTTAATATTTATGAAATTACTGTAGGGCCTGCATTAAACAGGAAGCTTTGGATGCAAAAAAATGCTCGTTAAATTCAAAATCAAGTTTAGTGCCAAAACTTTAAAATGGTAAATTCAAGTAATGTAGGTGTAAATTGCTCTTGGTGATCTTTGGTGGAAAGTAACAAATCTAAAGTTAAACATCACAAAGCATTGCTTCATTTAAATGTCTTTGTAAAACACTTAAATACTTGACTGTTTCATCATTACTGTTTCCCATTGGTTCAAAATATTATTGAAGATTCTTCAGAACAAGTGTCAGTGTTTTATGACGTTTTTTCTTCCAAGTCACTGCAATCACTTGCTTTTACTACTTACCTTCTATTGGATATTCTCAGTAGAGTGTGCCCAACAGTTATCCAATATCACTGCATCCATACAGTGGTTCATTTACAGGCTCCTCGCAATGCATTTTAATGGGCCCTCTAGCGATGAACCCAAACTATGGAAAAAGGAGTACTTTTCCATTAAAGGTATGTCAATTGGTTTGGGGACTTGTTTACTTTATACCTTGACAATGGAAAAATTGCTTAAAGTAATACAGTAGAAAAGTCAGAACAAACAACGTAAGTAGAAGCACAAATTTGTAAATTACAGCAGACACGTGTTTCGGCGTTACAGGGAACGCCTATTTCAATGCAAAAAATAATGAGCTTATGGATGATAAGACATCCGACAAAAGCGTCGGATGTCTTTTCATCCATAAGCTCATTATTTTTTGCATTGAAATAGGCGTTCCCTGTAACGCCGAAACACGTGTCTGCTGTAATTTACAAATTTGTGCTTCTACTTACGTTGTTTGTTCTGACTTTACTATTCAGCACAAAGGTATTTATTTATCTTAATACAGTAGAGTCTCGAAAATCCAAGTCTTGAAAGTTTAAGATTCCGCTTAATCCGCGGTGCTTTATTTATATTTTAAATAAATTTTTTTAGTAGCTAAGAATTTGATTTTTATTAAAATCTGAAAACAGAAATAGCTTGCTACTGTAAAACTTATTTAATACGCATAGTAAATAATAAAAATACATTAAGAGGTTGGTTTCAACAACACTCCGTAGGTGGCACGAAATATTCATAGACTGCAAGAAGAGATGCCTCGGACATAAGATCTAGATACATAAAATTGAATTTGATTTGCGACAAAGAACATTTTAACATTCCTTTTGGAATATCCGATTGCAATCAAAAAAGGAGGTGCACAACTTGACTCTACGTGAGTTGCATATACGGTATTTAAACCTTACTTCAGCTAACCATTTTTGTGTTACATACAAATCCATGCACGCACATTGATACAGTCATCATGACAAAACTCGTCAAAATGGATTTGATCACAGCCAAAATGCACATTTTGGTTGCCTTGCACTTATACGAATATCGAGAAAAACTTAAGTTAAAATTCGTTTAGACACAATTAAGAGGAAATTAATGTTGAGATTTGAGTGATAAATTTTTTTGAAGACAATAGTTCCTTTGCTTTTTACAAGGCAGTAGAAGGTGCTCCTCCTTATGTCATTCGAATAGTGTACATTTTTAATCTGAAAGAATTTTCCGGATAGTCCGAGTTTACAGTAATCTGAGGTGACCCCCAATAACCTAGGATCATTGAGACTCTACTGTATCTACAAGTTTGGTAGCAGAGACAGCCTGACATATGTCACGGATTCTTGAAAATGTCTTCAGATTATTTCTTAGTAGGGGACAGAAAAGAACCTAAAATTTTGAAAGGAAAAAAATCTTGAATTTTAGTGAGCGAGGATTTGTACCGTATTTGATGGGATACTAATCCACATGTGCTATCTGTCTCAAAGTTTAGCATCTTATTTTTAAGCATTTTTCAGTACTGCTTTATATTTTACTTTATTTCTTAACGAAGTCGGCTTTCATGTAGATTGTTTTTGGTTTTTTTAATCTGGTTTCACAGAGTGCTGAAAGAACTTTTGCTACTGGGTCTACAAGTATATAGCAACCAGCATTTAGAAATCGAAGTTTGCAATAGCAATAAATAAATTGAAATCGCCAAAAATTAAAAATGCACTAAGTGATGTACCTTTAACGGAAAAGTCCTGAAAATGTTGTTCATGTGCCTTTTTGGATCCCCTTCGGGACCCCAATGCTATGGGGCATTTGCAACATTTGTGATGTGGTAAATCCGCCACTGAATCCTTAGATGTTTAAAGCATCTTGAAAATTCTCAATGTTCTTTTGTTGTAATCTGACAGTGATTGGAAATTTCTCTTTATTTACGAGTCACAATCCCTTCTGCCTATCAATCTAGCTCTCTTGAAGCAATTTTGGAGTCAGGATTGTGTCACACTTACTATTCTGTCATAAAATGTTGATTCTTGCTGCTCTGAAAAGCTGGAGAAACCTGGATTTTGAGTTCAATATATCATATTATCCCGCATTATCCGACATGCCACAAAATTCAGGGGTCACCAGATTTTCAATAACACTTGCCTGGTCCTTTCTGGCATGCCGGAAATATCGAGGTTAGGAAAAAAAATTAATAACGTAAAAAATATATGTTCAGCTTAAAAATGACCATTAGTTCTATACATATCTGATTTATTGATAAACAGTTTTAATTTTTTAAAATATTTACTAACAATGTCATTTGTATTTTGACAAGAAAAATATTGTTTAATAACGAATAATTTTATAAAAATTACATTAAAACTAAGTAAGCAAGCATTTAAGCAGTAAGTTACCGCTAAACCAGTGCTCAAGAATTTACCATAGCTATTCAATAAATAAAAATTAAACTTACTTCTCTAAAAAGAACCTCAAATAATTTAGTTCAAAAAATTATGAACAAATCGCAGTAACGATGATTGTTTCTGATTTGATTGCTTTATTAGCATATAATTAAACCCAATAGTAACCTACCATAAATAACAAGCACATATTATGTGCATTACACATTTTTTTTTTTTTGAAAAAAGGTTACTTTTGGGATCTATTTATTTTTTTCCTTACAGTGGTTTGATTCTGATTTTAACTGAATGGGGAAATTTACTTTTCTTTTGTTGCAAAATAAACCTCGAATCATCCGGCATGCTGGTGAACCTCGCTTTTTTTCTGGCATGCCGGATAATGGGGGGTAATACGGTACCTGGATGTTCAAAGTAACAATTAAAAATGCTAATATTTTTCATAATTTCTATCCTTATTTAAAACTTTCAAAAATAATTTTCCTTTGTAGGCAAATTTGACGAAAGTAATGAAAGTGCTCTCTAAAGAATACACACCAATTATATACTAACTGTTCATCATACTAAACAAAAGACTCTGTTCTTAATTAAGTCCAGAATCTTGCTAAATGTGGGTTCGCTATAGGTGGATCCTTTTATATTAAACTTATGACTTGCCAAAACATTCCGAAAATTGTTTACAATTTAACCAAAGAGTTAATCAATTAACATGTAAATGAAATGCTATTCATTTGCTGAAATTTCTACATATTTAGAAGTATATATGAAGCTAACAATTTGAATAAAAATGTGACACTCATGCTTTAAGTGCTTCAAAATCTTTACTGAATTGAATAGGTAAAAATATTATGCAACCTCTGACAGTAAAGTTCAGTGAATGAAGTCAGAACGTCCAAACTGGTGGGTCCATCTGCCCCCACCGTTGTTCAGTTAAGCGTCGTTTGTGTTCCGTGTAAGACTTGTTTTACAAAGTGCTTGTTTAGTGCGCTTGTTCTTAACTGAGAACAGTAAGATGAATGAACAAAAGATCAATTCATATTTCCTGGCAAAAAAGGAGGTGGTGCAAACTAAACATCCACTATAGTCGCCAGTTCTCAATCCTCCAAACTTCTTCCTATTTCCACGAATAAAACTCGCTTTGAAAGAAAAGAGATTCGACGATATTCCTAACATCCAATGAAACGTCACGAGGCTTTTAAACTTCATCCCAAAAGGAAGACTTCGTGCAAAGTTGCCAGGACATGAATAACAGATCTCAGTGGTGCATAATTATAGGAGGTGACTACTTCAAAGGATAGTAAGGTAACTTTCATTATTATTTCATCTACCTTAATGTTACAGGACTGTTCACCGAACTTTATTATCAGAGGTTGTATTTATGTGCATTGAAAAGGGAATTTGATTCTCATGCTTTTAACTGTTACCGAAAATTTGGACATCAAATAGATAATTTTTGAAATAATTACTGTATTAGTAAAATAATAATAATAAGCTGGTTAGAACCCCACTAATGAAAAAAAAAACCACATGCCACTGTTATTTTATAACGAGCATGGTTGTAAAGGTTTTATTTGCTCAACGTATTATGTTGTTTCAAATGTGTGTTATTTGTCTCTGTGAAAACTTCGTTATTTTATTTTTAGGGATTGTATCAAATGTTAAATTTTTTATGCTATTTTAGCAAATGTTTTATTAATTCATTAGTATGATGGTTTTATTTTGATGAGTTAGAAATGTTTAACCAATAAAAATAAATAATTTTATTAATTATCAAGTTTAGAGTGATGAGTGTGTCCATTTTCTTCATTCAAAATTACATGCGGTTTGTAAATTTTAATATTTAAGAAAAATAATCTTTCATGCTGTAACATTTGAACTCTGACTCCACACCAACTGTTTCTCTGAAAACACTTATTTAGTTTTCTTTCTGATGCATTTTTTAATTTAATTTTTGTTTTAACCAAGGAATTGCAAGTAATTATTGAAAGTAGCATTGGATTGTATTAATCTATTTTTGCTTCCTTGTACGAGGTAAAGGAATTATTGTATAAGTACCTTGTTAGTTAATTTTCGCATACACATTTGAGTTAAATTTTCATTTTAATCGCCTCGCAATTATCTTATGTTCATGAGAGTTGCAACAGGGGGGGGGGGGCTGCGCTACTTGCATTTTCATTATTGCACCTATTTACTTTCGTAGTTATAACTGCAAAAAGCGGGCTTGAAACGGAAAAATGGGGGAAGGATCTTTTTTACCAAAACTAAAAGCAAAATAGAGTTATTTGCCTTTTCTTTTTTTTCTTTTTTTAAGGCTATTCAAGACAATAAGAGGACAGTTGTTATTTTTTTAAGCTGCTACTGGTGAATAATTTGCAATTTAAATGAACTATAGGAGGTTTACACAGGGCCGGATTTGGTAGTGTGGAGGCCCCGGGCAACAAAGGAGTGGAGGCCCCTAATCAAGGTTCGAAAAGATCATCATATTTTCGAAAAAATCCGATACTTTGATATATATCTGAATATTTTGATATATATGTATATATCCGATATTTTTGACCCGTGAAAGTTAGGATATTTTGTAAAGATTTTATTGTGGGGGCCCCTTTGTTGTGGTGGCCCCGGTGCAGTAGCCCGGCCTGCCCTCCCCTAAATCCGACCCTGGTGTTACAGTCTCTAGCTAATGCCTTACTGACTGAGGTAAAACCAAGACTTTTTTAGGATATGACTAGATACGACCTGTTCAGTGAAACAGAGGCGTGCATGCGCATTGAGATCACCAGGGGTACCACGGTACCCCCATTATCTCAAAAAAAAAAAAAAAAAAGAAAAGAAAAGAAAGAAAAGAAGAGAAAGAATAAAAAAACAATTAAAAAGACATTTACTACCGGGTCAAATGGTGACGCTAACCCATACTCGAATCATTTTAATCACACACACAAAATTTTATCAAAATCGGTCCAGCCGTTTAGGAGGTGAGGGGACTAACACACGATAAAAGGATGTATTTTAATGATTTAGCAAGGATTGGCATATTATAGCAAAATATTACTTTACTTTCTCTGAACATCTTATCAGTGGCGTGTCAGGCAACAATTTGTTGTTTCCCCCCCCCCCCCCCTCCCCTCTCAGACACACACAATTTTTTTTTTCTTGTTTAATGAAAACCTGAAGTTTCTGCAGTTTTCAGGTATTTGACGCATATGTCATCACCACCTCCCCGCAGAATACTGCTGGGAGAAGGATGTGCTCCGTTTTCGTTAAAATTTGATAGATAAAATACGGTTTTAGATGTGTTTCTGAGAATTTTCGGGACTAAAGTATTTATATGCTTTATAAACTCTTAAATCCGACAAAAGAGTTTATAAAACATATTATTAAAAAACAATATGTTTTATAAACTCTTCCATCTGCTTGAGTGCCACTCGCGATGGTGGCGATGACATATGCGTCAAATGCCTAAAAACTGCATAAACTTCAGGTTTTCATTAAACATGGGAAAAAAAAGTGTGTGTCTGAGAGGGGAGGGGGGACACAACAAATTGTTGCCCCATTGACACACCACTGATAAGATGTTCAGAGAAAGTAAAGTAATATTTTGCTATGATGTGCAGTCCTTGCTGAATCATTAAAATGCATCGTTATATCTTCTGTATGTGTATTTGTCCCCTCACCTCCTAAACGGCTGGACCGATTTTGATAAAATTTTGTGTGTGTGATTAAAATGATTCGAGTATGGGTTAGCGTCACCATTTGACCCGGTAGTAAATGTCTTTTTAATTGTTTTTTTTATTTAAACATTGGATGGTTATATCTCCCAAAATGATTAATATGTCTTTCAGCCTATTGTTGAGCGAGAACTGAAGTAAATATTTAACTCTTTGCCAAAGGACGATAAGAAATTCAGTTCTGCTTGAGTTAGTGAGCATTAAAATAGGAAATTGCAGTGAAAATTTCCTACTTTAATGCGTTAATTAAGAATAGATAAAAAGTAGAGAAAGTGAAAGATAGTGAAACAAATACTCAGCGAGAGAGCAGGATTATCGTTTAAACATTTTCGTTCAAAAGATCGAACCGCTAATCGACCTGAGTTCGTTTCGCTTGCTAATTGGCTGGATTACGTTGTCGCTTGGTGTGTTTGATGATAAACAATAGAGTTACGGGATTATTTTACATTTAAAAAGCTACTATTGTTAACTTAATGTCTCTTTTGTTTATTTGGAATATTGTTAAATTGCAAAGAGTTGAAATTCGTTTTTTTAAACGGTGTTTACTGTTTATGCATTTATTGATTTATTTAAAGAAGATGTTCATTTTGCACCGGGGGGGGGAGTAATTACTGGTAGTTAGTTTTGTGCACGAAATATCACAGGACGCTTTTTTATCTTTTGAGTGTAGCTGAAGGAACAAAGATCTTTCAAGTGCGCGAGGAAAAATAGTTAATAAAACAACTGCTCAGTGGGCATTAGATGAGCCACACGCATTAAATAAATCAAGTTGAAATAAATGTACGCGTTGTGGCACCGAGTACTTAAAGAAAAATATTTTTTTACATAGTTTTTTTTTCCAACAAAACGGTCCAAATATTACAGTGCTGGTAAAAAAATTGCATCACCCTCACTTTTCACAACGATGGGATTATGTGAGAAGTTTTGGTCGACCGATTAACGATGAATGTATGTGAAATTCTGCAAAACTTATGAAATAAACATTTAGCTGCAGGAATCCGAAAATTGTTTACGTAGATCGGGGCTGTTTCCGGGCCAAGGCAAACTGCTCATGTTTCCATTTCTGAACCTGCGTGTGAGTTTAAAGAAAAAAAATTACTTAACCCCATGTCAATTTAAGTCTAATGGCAGGATAAAGGTTTTTAAATTGTTACTTACCAGATTTGCTCTATGACACGGAGCAGAATCATCCAGGAAAATGACGTTTGGAAAATGACGTTGAAGTAAAGTGAGCCTGGATTCTGGATAATATTAGGAAGCAATTTCTCCTCCAAAATGCCAATATACACCTGAGCGTTTACTGTTCCTTGCACAAGGTGAAGCCCACCAACTCCTTGATCAGAAATACATCCCCAAATCATCTGGGATACGGGATGCTTTACTGTGTGTTGAATGCAGTCGGGATGATTATTCCTCTCCTTTGCGGCGCGGGTGATGCATTTTTTTTTTTTTTTTTACCACCACTGTACTTGTTAGTTTATTGAAATTTTTTATAACTTTTCAATTTACAAAGTTTGAACAGAACAACATCTGTCAGGTCCCCTAGTAATATAAATCCGACGTAACCACCTTTCTGAACAAGTTTCTATCACCTGCTGGTATTGGTGATTTAACAATTAACTGTTGAGGTGGGATGTCTTACACCACCCCATAAGAATTGAACTTTTGCTTTCAAGTGTTTTGTGATTCTGTTTTTTTTTGGGGGGGGGGGGCTTTATATGTACAAGTATGTCACTTGCAGTACTGTTTCAAGTGAAACATCTGCCTTGTACGTGCATGATTGAAACGATTTAGCTCTTCATCCTAAATTACCACCAGGTGGCGTATTTTGAGCTCTCGAACTGCGAATTATATTTGAATTAAATCCATCAGTGTGATACAAATTTATTTATTCTAACCGTGGTCAAATTTATTGCATTGTGCATTGCAGGTTATTATAAAATTCCACCCTCCATTCTAATAACAACCACGTTGCAAGCTCAATAAATTGCAAAAAAAAAAAAGTCTAAAAAGAGAAGTTTGTACCACTCTTTGAGAATTAAATACCTTTTTCACTCAGTTTGTACCTATTGAAATTACATTCAATTTATTGAAATCCTGATGTAATATAATTTTGAGATCTAATTTAGAATCAAACTAAATTTATCTGGCATACAAACCTTTTCTTTGCTTTTAGACTTCGCTAAACCATTGAGCTTTGTACTTGGTAAATTGGTAGTAACCCCAAAACCAACCATCTTGTGCACTTATGCTGACTAAATGGACCAAGCGCAAAGTGCCTCTATAGAACCTACAGCTTTGACTTTAAGTAGAATCCGAGCCATAAGAACATGAACATATGACTTGTTCTGGAACGCCTAGAGCTAAGAGAGGTCCCTATACGAAACGACGCATCAGCTTTAAGACCAGCCATTTTGGATCGGAGCGCGTGCTTCAGTGGTTGTCTTTTCTGGCAAGTTATCGCGTTTGGTGATTTTTCATTACGAGCAATAATTAGCGGCACGTGAGTTGTTTGTGAAATAAAATATTATTTTTGACTAATTTGGCGAAACCTGAAACTTTGCTGTGGTAACCCTAGCTGCGCAACAATGAAAAATCCGATCCAAGATGGCTAAACTTAAGCTGATGCGTTGGCCTATTTACATAGTGGCTCTAATTGGATGAATATTACCGATTAATGACGCAAGTTTCTGTAATATACGCCTGCCATAGTACATTTGCCATTTTGCGTTGCAACGTTGTTGCTATTTCTTAAAAAAGCCTTTGATTTACATTTGATTTATAGAACTTCAACTTGCATTTTAATAAATAAATTTTACAGGTGGCAACAAAAATCCGACGAAATTTTTATCTAATACATCAGTGTTTTATTTGAATACCAGCAAGGGAGTCATGGAATACGAAATAGGTAATTTTTTTTCAGAATTTTTATTGAAGAATTATTTTATCCTCCATGTTATCAAAACGAACACCATAGAGCTCCTACAGTTTCGAGACGCATAGTTGTTTCCATCTCGCAAAGTATAAAATGAGCCAGTTTAGAGCTCCGAGTGTGACGAAGGTGTTTGATTTCTTTTTCTTTTATTTTAATCATTTTATTATCATTTTATTTTCTTGAACACGCTACAAAAAAAAAAAAAAAAAAAAAAAAAAGAAAAAAGAAAAACGAATGAGTCCATTTTATTTTCTGTTTCGATAAAATAATAATAATAATAATAATAATTTGAACTTTGACATCTTGAATTCAAATTATGTTTTTCGCAATCACGAGTGTGTGTGTGTGTGTGTGTAAGCGTGTGTGTTTGTGTGTGTGGGGGGGGTATGTTTGTTTTTGGTGTGTGGGGGGTATGTTTGTTTGTGTGTGGAGGGTATGTATGTGTGTAGGCATGTGTGTTTGTGTGTGTGTGTAGTTGTGTGTGTGTGTAGTTGTGTGTGTGTGTGGAAGGTATGTGTTTGTGTGAATGTGTAGGTGTCTATATGTATGCGTGTGTGTATGTGTTTGTGTATGTGTAAGTGTAGGCAAGTAAGTGACGCAACCTGGAGACGGTTTTCGCTAGAGGAGCAGCATCGTGACGCGACCGGCCGACGGTGGTGCTGCAGAGGGAGGCGGGGGGGGGGGGGGAATAAAATCATAGGAATTCAAAACTGTCAAGTGAGAACAATAAGCAATCGTGATTGCTCAAAAAATTCCGAGTTTCCCTAATAATCTTATTAATAATGGCAATTTAAGCGACTTGAAATAATGATTCATAATGAAAATCAAAAATGCCTGAGTGGAGTTTTTGTTTTGTGTGTAACAAGATCTGGGGATAGTCAAGGCTCGGGAAGATTTCGATTACTGGGAGATGGGAGACTTGGCAATTTCCCCATTTTTCGTCAAAATTTTTTGACGCCAAAGACTTGGCTAAAACATTTCGTCTTTGCTGGTTTGCCAGCACAAATTAGAATTGATCACTGTTATGGTCTTCACTATTTTCGTATTTTTCGCCCCTCCATATTAAAGTTCACTCCTTTAAAAATGTCAATGACTCCTTGAGAAAGGGGGTGGGGAGAGAAATTGAGCAATAAACACTGGTTGCTGTACTATAACCTGAAATTGCATGTTTTTAAAACATGTAATGCGTTAAATGCGTCCTACATGAAGAATCTCTTCGCAAGTGAAACGCTCGCCAAGCAGGAAAATGTGCACAAAAATACTTCAGATACGTAAATGTAATCACTGGTTAAATAATTTTAGTAATAGCGCCTGTTGTAAGTGGAAATAATTTCCTTCTTTTTAAATGCAATATTTTCGATAGTTGATAAAGTTTTAAGCGGAAAATTGATTTTCATTTCTGCAGATACCTCCGTTTACCTGTCCACAGCAGAGGTAGTTTCGGGGTATATATGAGAACGCCAGACAAACTTATGAGGTTGTTCGTCTGCAGTTCGGTTATGGCTAGTCCAGATTGATGAGCGTCCCCCCACCCACCACCCAAAAAAAAAGTTTTTTTTTTTTTTTCAATTCTGTTTTTACTCTAAGAACGGAAAAGTTGGATTCTGGTTGGTATGTTACGTGTACTAAGTTTCGGGGAAAGCAAAAATAATCTTCTGCTTCTATTTCTCTCATTTTTAAAGTCATTATGACAAATCAATCAAAAAATATTTTTCCTCAACTTCGCCCTCCCAGATTTTCATAAAGCTTCCCGAAATCTTACTCTTTGACATCTTAAATTGAAGTATAGTTTTTTTTTTAAATATATTATTCAAAATTGATGGGGGAGGGGGCACCCGTGTATAAATCGACGGATTAATTCCGAACACCGGTATTTTGTCATTGATGTCTCGCATTTCTTTAACCACCCTTTTTCTACAGCTTTAAAATTTGCTTTGATAAGGGTTTTGTCGGCTTCAATTTTCAACTTCATTCAAACTTCTTGCTCTCTCAATTTTATTTGAATTAGAATATTAAGTATAAGAGTATTCATTACTGTCCCTTTAATTGTTATAATTGGCCATGTAGGATCCAATAAATGAAATACTAAAGATTTTTTGGTAAATAGAAAAGAATTTTTTCCAGTTGCTTTGCAGTAGATGAAAAATTGTTTCGTCGCACTTAATGTGTAACATTCGGGATGCAATCAACTTTTTCGACTCAAAAGATTAATGTGATTTACCGCTACGTATCCTTTTGATTTCGTAGTTGGAAGTCGTGGAAACGAGGGCGGATCCTTTATTCTATTTTACTCTCCTAAAATAACTGTAAAATATTACCAACACACTAACTTTATTAGAAACGGTATTTTCATATACACTCTACATTATTGATTTCGTTTTTATTTCTTTCAAGACAATTCATTTCAAATTGATGCAATTAGTTTGTGAAGGAAAGAAGTAAAAATAATCTCAAGTTCTCACACAGTATTGCATATTGCTAACGAATAAGAAAGCCATTATTCATATATGGGGGCAGGGGAGAAGAAAAGATACGAAAAAAGTAATAATAACAATAATAATAAAAGAAAAACAGAGTCGCACAATTTTTAAGAAACAAAGATTTAAAACAAAACGAGGGCGCATAGTTTGAGGGCGCAAAGAAGAAAAATAAAGACACCCAAGTTCGATGGCAAAAAAAAAAAAGAGGACACACAGGTTCAAGGCAGCAAAAAAATGAAAGAAAGAAAGAAAAAGTCCCGCAGAAAAAAAAAAAGAAGAATGCGCACAAAGGGCGTTTGAGGGCGCACAGGTGGAAGAGCGCATCGGCCCGCGGGCCAGTCCGCCCCTGCAGATGAAACCATAAATCCTTCCACGATCCACAGCATACATTTTCGTTACTGCCTATTCGTTTTCGTGAAAAACAAACAATATAATAAATTTTGGAATAAGTGGCTTCAAATGACGAAAAAGTGGCTACTAAACTAAAAGTATCTACCAGCTACTGGCTACGAACTAAAAATTGGAATTTTCAAGTCTAACTCAAAACATGGTTTTGTTTTTGTTTGACATACAAGAAAGAAATGCAACATTTTCGAAATGACGATTTAGAACACTCATTTTCATCTCAGAGAATGCAATCTTTACTAATAATAAAGCTGAAAGTCTGTGCCTCTGGATGTCAGTGTCTGGATGTCTGTGTCTCTGAATGTCAGTGTCTCTGGATGTCTGTGTTTCTGGATCTCAGTGTGTCTGGATGTTTGTGTCTCTGGATCTCAGTGTGTCTGGATATCTGTGCTCTGGATCTCAGTGTGTCTGGATGTCTGTGTCTCTGGATCTCAGTGTGTCTGGATGTCTGTGTCTCTGGATCTCTGTATGTCTGTGACACACATAGCACCTAGACCGGTCGGCCGATTTTCATAAAATTTGGCACAGAAATAATTCGTAGCATAGGGTTGAGCACCTCGAAGCGTTTTTTCGAAAATTCGAGTTTGTTCTTTTTCTATTCCAATTTTAAGAACATTTTCCCGAGCAAAATTTTCGTAAGATGGACGAGTAAATTACCAAGTTATCATAACGTGGAATCGTAGCATATGGGAGCAAATGAACATAGCAAATTGGTGAGAAATTCATCATCCATTATTTGTAAATATGCAGGCGAACCAAATGACCTTTTAATTTTTTACTACGGGCAAAACCGTGCGGGTACCTCTAGTAAATTAATAAAACCTTAGTGGGCATTATAAAATGCGTGCATCAAAATCTCATCACTCTTTTCCCTTCTCCACAGCTAGTTTTTCATTCAAATGGAATCGTCCTAACTTGACTACTTGCCAGATTCCACGTCTTCTGTATTTAGACTATGCCAGTTTAGCTAAAATCATTATAAAATAGCAATTTATGAACATTCATCACAAAAATGTATACATCGTTGCCAGGGCCAGATTAAGGCAGGTGAGCAGTCAGATACCGGAAGAATAAAGACACTTTTATTTACAGTGAACAATTTATAATGCATATAATGTTTAACGCACGATACGGCTCCATGGTAACAACAGAAAGATATTACTTCTGAATTACAACCAAGTAAAATGAAATAGAACGAAATCAGGTTTCTGTAGCAGATGTCATAATAACTTTAAATTTTGAACCTACTCTAATCTATTTCTCAATTTCTCGCACCTTTAATTTATACCCCGTCGTCTAGAAAGCGGGAGAGTTTCGAAATTTAAAAAAAAAAAAAAAAAAAAAAAACGCATCTTGGTAAGAGCACTTATTCCGCAACTTTCATAGCCAATTTTGTCGCGTAGCCCGTCGTCTGTAACATTTCCCTTACGTAATACAAGAACTCTGTAAAACTTGTTTCACTGTCAGCATAGTGTCAATCCAGAAAAAACAACCACACTTCAAGTCCTCTACTCCTGTATTATTGGAATACTAGGTTGTTGTTGTTGTTTTGGAAACTTACTACTTTCTCTTTTGAATCACACCAATCATCTTCTGTATTATAACAGCGAATGTGAGCCTATACTGCATTCAAGGAAAAGATAGACTATAGTTGAGACAAAGTCAACCTGGCAGCATTGTGAAGGCAATGCAGATCCTTATCACAGTCTTATGATGTTGCCAGTTAGGTTTTCTCCTGCTATAGATGTAAACAAAGAAATGCGTCCTTTGTGAGACGTCGATCACGTGTTTGGCGAGCACAAGAACAAAGCGGTGCCAAGCAGGCGGCGAATGCGAATATTATTGATTTACTTTTTTTTTTTTTGTTCCGGGAAAAAAAAATCCAAAAGTTACTCCCATAGTGGTAAACCGTTGGCAACCTGTTTGTTTACTTCTGGCCTATCTTTTGCGTAAATGCAGTCTAGTTTTTTTTTTTTTTTTTTGCTCGATGCCAGGTCTTTTTTTTTTTATCCAGCAACGCTTTTCGCAATTCCCTCTTTCTCCCCTCTCTTTTCTTTACTAATAATAAAGATGAAAGTCTCTCTGTCTGGATGTATGGATCTCTCTCTGTTTGGATCTCTGTGACGCGCATAGTGCCTAGACCGTTCGGCTGATTTTCATGAAATTTGGCACAGAATTAGTTCGTAGCATGGGGGTGAGCACCTCGAAGCGTGCTTTTGGAAATTCGATTTTGTTCTTTTTCTATTCCAATTTGAAGAACCGAGTAAATTATCATAACATGGACGAGCAAATTACCATAACATGGGCGAGCAAATTAACACAACAAGTTGGCGATAAATTCATCATCCATCATTAAAAATATACAGGCGAACCAAATGACCTTTTAATCTTCTACTACGGGCAAAGCAGGGCGGGTACCACTTGTGTGTAAGAAAAAAAATATTTAAATTAATTTTAATTTTGACATTTTGAATTCAAATTATGTTTTTTGCAATCACGAATTGCAACAGGACCCTACTCGTAGGGTTTCTTGTTACTACAAATGCCCCTAGAATCGACTTTATTTGTACTTTACAGAATTCTCTTTAGAACAAAACGGCATCCAGCATACAACAAATCTCTGCGAGCATGTTCCTCCTCATGAGCAGTGGCGTGTGTGTATAGGACATGGACGTCACCGCCCAGGAGGAGGTTCCACTCTCGAAGGCCGGTAGACAGTAGTGCTCGCAGCAACCCAGATCCAAAAATATCTGCGGTTAAGTGAGAGTAATATGAGCAACTCATGATTGGCTTAAAAAAAAATTTCGCTGAAATTAAATGGACAAAAACAACATCAATAAAGCTGAAAAATTGCAAATTATTGTCTACGCGTACTAAGAGTTGCAAGAGATCTCTTTTTCAATGAATAAGAAGTGGTTTGTTTTGAGTGAAAGAGCATTCGATATAAGCCTAAAAAAGAAAGCCGAATGGCTTTTGTAGGATGTTCTTTCATTTATAAAACCTCTTTTTATGCTTTGAAAGCGTGGTTCCTTGAACCCCGAAATACATATATATGTATTTTTGCGCTTTATTAAATCAATTTAGTTTCAGAGCACATTGTTTTATTTCCTGTTTTCTAAACTGATGAAACAAAGGGGGAAAAAGAGAGAAAAACGGAAAGCGTAACCAATCAAAAAGACTAGACGTTAAATCCCGGTTATCACAAATTTGCCATTTCATTACGCTTGCTCACGGACTTTGCTTTTTGGGCTTTCTGTTTTAAGATTTTGTGTTGCTTGTTTATATTTAGGTTGAGCTAGAGTCCCAACAAATTAATGAATGTAGAACATTTTCACAGCAATTTCGGGATACATTATATGAAACTACGGATATGAATAACTGATAATCTTTATAAAGAAAAGAGAAAAATGACACTTCAATATTTATTGGTTTGGAAATATTTATTTAACGTATATGTTAAACACGTTATGTACTTCCAAAATGATTGGAATATTACAGATATCCGTCTTTTGCGGATATTTTACGTTAGGTGTAAACAGCTTAGTATTATACATTTGTATTTAGGTTGAGGGTTCGGCTTTGTATTAGAAGTGATGTTGCAATTCGAGTACGCTCTTCTGAGGTTAAAAATTTGGCCCTGAAAAGGGCCTTTGTTTGATAGAAAAATCAGACTCCGAATCCATTAAAAATTAAGACGCAAAACTCAATCTTTACAGGGGCGTAAAAACTAAATCAAAGAAAGCTTTGTAATTTCTAATTTTTATCTGTTGTTATCTCATATTTATTTACAAATTTAAAATGTTTTTAATTAGTTTGAGCAAGAGTTTTGAAATCAGCAAAGTCCGCGCGCAAGCGCAGTTGAATTGGCAAATTTGTGATAACCGGGATTTAACGTCGAGTATCAAAAATTGTCTGGCATCGAGCAAAGTAAAAGAACTAGGCTAGAATTTGCTATTGTAACATGGAAGATGGCTAGTCTGATTCAGAAGAGAAATAAGTTTCTAAAAAATTCTCTTGTAAAATTCCTTGTAAAATAATGCTCGTGTCGTGGAAGAAGATTGGAAGTGAACTTGTTTCCTCTGTATCGATACCGTGCTGACAGTGAAACGTGTTTTACAGAGTCCATTCATTGAGATCGGGAAAGTGAGAGGCGAGGAGCTTAGCTACGCGACTACAAGTGACTTACTGTTTAAGACAAAGTTAATTTAACATGCACTTATTATACAGAATCGGTTGCCATGATATCTGGTATTCGAAGTTTAGAATGATTTGTCAATAATGTACTGGACATCATAACCGTATGATTTACTAAATTGTTTTTGGAATGTTATTCGGCAGTATTTCTTGGAAAGAAAACCAAGTTCATTGTTCCAGAAAAGTTTAAACCTATTGCTTTATTAGCTAGCTGACCCTTCCGAAGCATTCGCGCTCGACAGAAAGAATTAAAAAACCTGGTTTTTAAAAAGTTTTTTTTTTTTTTTTTTTTTTTTTTTTTGTGCGTGTGTGTGCAGTAGAACCTCTCGATTCGACTACCCCAGTTTCCCATGGCACGAAATTTTTGGTCTATTCACATAATATTAAATCAACCATTGAGAGCGGCCACTCAAACCCATGGGTGGATTTAGGCTGTGAATTCTGGGGGTTCAACAGTACCGGAGATGCGTGTGGGGGGGGGGCAGGTTTGCCAATGGCGACTGAAGCTACTATTTTGACAGCAAAGGCAACTAGGGCAGCCATTTTAACCAAAATTTAGGCAATAACGACTATTTTGCAAGATTATAAGATTTCTTCTTGAAATTGTGATTATAGTACGATAATTAATTTAAGACAATGACTAAAGAGCGCTATGGCTGTAATGACGGCTTCTTCTTTGCTTGAATTTTTTTTTATTTTACACAGCATGGAACGCGTGAAAGAAAAATTCAAGTTAAGTAAAATAAAAAACCCTGCAGACACAGAAGCAGTCTGAGGAATTAAATCCTGATTTATAAGTTAAGGTACAATACTTTGACGTTGAGGAAAAAATAAGCACAAATATGGAGCAGCGTATCACCCACACCTCATTAATTTTACCTTTTTAGCCTACTTTCCCAGTAAAAGTCAGAAAAAGAAGAAAAAAGCATGAAAGAAGGCTTAATGCATCTTAAAAATATCGTGAAAAACAAAAAAAAAGTCAAAAATAAATAAAATAATTAAATAAATATTGAAAAATTAAAAATTGGAAAGTAGGGTATTGAGATGGGGAAAAATGTCTGTCGGTCTGTCTGTCTGTCCCCCCCCCTAATAACTTTTGAATGAATAGTCCGATTCGAACAAACTTTTTTTTGTTCGAAAGATCTCGGCGAGGACATCTCATTCCCATATTTCACTTTTTGATTTGAACTATTTTTTGTTCAATTTTGAACAGTTCAAAAAAACTTAAAATTAGCGCCTACGGGGAAATTCAAAGCAATTCCGAACTTTGAGGCGAATTTGCTTCAAACAAACTTTGTAGGAAAAAGCTTTTGATAAAAAACTTGTATATATGATATCTTTTTGATTTGAACAATTTTCCGTTCAATTTTGAACAGTTAAATCCCTTAACATTAGCGCCTACGGGGAAACTGAAAGTCAATGTAGATTCCGTACTTGAAGGCGGATTTACTTCAAACAAACTTTGTTGGAAATAGCTCTTGACGACCTACTCCCGACTCCGACTCCGAGAATTTAGGGGGACCTGACACCGACTCTGACTCCTGTTCCCGACAATTAATCGGACTCGGACTCCCCGACTTCGACTCTGACTTCGTAGCTTTGGCAAACATTTATACACGGAGGACAAATGACTGACTCCGATTCTTGGATATTCGACTCCGACTCTTTTATCCCAAAATGAGATTGACTCCGACTCCGACTCCGCTGCTGTGGTTTTAACTGTGAAATAATTATTGTTGATATGATTTGTTTTTATTTTCACGCTAAAGTTTTAATTTAGGTATTTAGTTTTCGGTGAATAAACTCGAAAAATATGCGCAGACGATTTTTTTTTTTTTGACAATGAAAATTATTTCTTTAAGTTGACATTTTATTGTTTTTTTTTTATTTTGGTTAGTGCATTAATTCGTTTAAAAAATTATTTTCGGCAACAGGGGAAAAAGAAACGATTTTTTTTTATATGATGTATTCATTTTAATGAACTTATTATTATTTTTTCGTTTTGAAAGCTGTTAAAAAAAATTTTTAATGGAAAGAAGTGTATTAGCTGCTTTGTTTAAAAGGTGCTGCTATTTTATTTGTTCGTTTTTTTGAAGAAAAGTAAGGAATATTTTATTCCTAGAAATCAGCTTAAAATATTAAAAAAAATATGTTTGAAAAAATTTGCGATTTTAGCTATTTTTGAGAATATTGATCAGGTACTAGAAAGTAGTATGGGTATACGGGAAAGTAGGCTCGTCTAGTTCTAGACGGAACTTCTTGTTTAACATATAATCGGTGGATAATGCGGATGGAATTATGGTACTTATTTTTTCAAAACAAAACGTTTTTCTTTTTTTCGTGTAATCAGTTTCTTCTGAATGTTCTTTTTTTTTTTCGAAATTATCTGATCATTAAAATTTTCTGACTTCTCCCTGATTTCCAGGTTCTTTCGCCACCCTGTAAAATACCAACCGATTCCGAAAAAAATCAACTGTGGTTTAGAATCCTGCTCCCAATGAGTTGAGATTACATGGGGTGTCCACCCTGATCAAAGTCCAATACTGCCGTGCTAAGCAAAAAAGTCGTATCTGCACTTTTCATCAAAATTGAGTTACAGTCACCAGGTGGTTCTTTGTCAAATATTTCACCTAAATACGACGTTTTATGGTCTTTTGTCAATGGCAAATATTTGAAAAAAATTCTGAAAAAGTTGTGTCTGAATCAAACACATGAAGGCGCGCACACAACTTTAAACGGCATTTTCTCCTTTTGAACTCATCTGCAGATACGACTTTTCCGCTTAGCATGGCAGAATAGCTAATTTAAAAATCATTAGAGATAACACATATAGTTCCAATTGGAAAAAAAATTAAATTACATAATAACTAATCAAAATTTATGAAGTTTGTGTCAAAAAGTTTCGTAAAAACTACAAAATTTAACTTTTTATACAGCTTTTCATCTTAGCAATCATATTTAGTAAAACATTCTTGACACATAAACATTTTAAACTAAAAAAAAAAAAAAAAACTCTCTTCTGCGACCTGATCAGTTATGAAAAACATGATTTTTGAAGATTTTATGACGTCAGTGAGAGAGCCCTTAAGGAGTTGTATGCAAATTTACAACGTGTGTTCATGGATTTAAATTTGTTTCAATTCTCATCAGGAGGCATTATTAATGGTCGAAAACACTTTGCAAGTACTATTTGTAAGCTCAAAAGTAATTTATGATTAAAACGGATTTTTTTTCTATCTTAATTTTTCATCATTTTGGTTTTTGAATTTTTAATTTCCGTACAAGGGTTTCCTTGAAAAAAAGATTTTGTACCTTAATTTATGTAAAAGGTTATCACTGTATTTCAAATACTGTATTTACTGTGTACTGAAATAGGGTCACTTAATTGGGGCTGCCCTGTACATAAAAATGGAAAACATTTATTCCAAAAGCAACAAATTGTACATTTTATCCGTTGCCAAAACCATTTACTTCTTTTTTCATATAGGGTGTTCCGTATTAACCTGCAAGACCTTTATTTTCGCAATCGTTAGTTCTAGATGCATACTTCCAATTGCAAAAATGTTCAAAATGAGATGCAGGGTTAAGATATTAAAAGTTGGAAACAAAAATAAAAATGAGTAAAAAAATACAAAATTTAACTTTTTATACGAGCCCTAGGTCCCCTAATTTATGTTTAGAGAAATAATCTCCATTGAAAAGTAATTCTAACACAAAAAGTGTGACATTAGTACGATCAATATTCGCCGAGATATGAAACGCAACGTTTTGTGACTTAACCACTTTTCACTAACAGTCAATAACACCTTTTGGGGGGAAATATAGCGGTTAACAAGTGTTTAAAATCATATGTATGCATAGAGGGTGGTTTTCCGCATTGTATGAGGCTTTGTAGTGTTTTTTGCGTATCATGGTATAACATTTGCATTTATTTTTTAAATAGCGATCAAAAAATAAATAAATAAATAAATACTTTTATTTTCTACTTAGACAATTTGTCATTCTTATGAAAGGACGATAAGTTCCAATCTCATCTTCTATATGGTCCCTTAAAATTTTGAATTTGAATACATCCTTGAGTTTTGGTCGCACAAATGTCATTTTTTTGTGTTTGTTATGTTCTCAGTAGAGATTTCCCTAAATATAAGTTAGGGGATCTAGGGCCCCGTATAAAAAGTTGAATTTGGTATTTTTTGACTCATTTTTATTTTTGCTTCGAACTTTCAATATCTGAACTCTGCATCTGATTTTGAAATTTTTGCAATTAGAAGTATGTATCTAGGACCAAAGGTTGCGAAATTAGAGGTCGTGCGGGTTAAAACGGAACACCCTGTATACATGCATAACTGCGCATTTAAAAACATATTTAATTATTAATTTTTAGATGATGAGTTTGCTAGTACAACTCCTACCGAAACATCAATGACGTGGGGAGCTTCTCCATTGTGGAACATTCATCAGATTCCACAATGGCCCAGAGAATCAGAATACGAGTACAATGTGGACGAAGTGAGATATCTCCCAAGTCAAAGAAATTTATGTGCACCAAATTATCTAAGACATGAAAAGTTTGACTTCACAAAGCAACCAACTGCCCCTTACGAATTGAATGACGCACAACTTTGCAATGCCTATACATTTGATAATTACGTCAAGAAGAGTCCAGCACCTTACTATAATACAGCACCTTATATAAGTGACTGCAATTGCGTTTCGATTGAGCAGGGTAGGCAATATCACACGAGAAGGCAGAATTCGAATTTTCGAACGAAAAATTGCTGCGAAGGAAGAGAGAAATGCAAAGTGAATCAAAGGAAAAATCGGAAGAGAGGAGAAAATAGAACTGGCAGCACAGTTCAGTCATCTCATCAACCCTCATATGATTCGGTGGTAGAACAAAATCCGGAAATAATCCAGAATAATTTATTGGAAAATAGACAAACGAAATTGGAAGGCAGTACTATTTTCCAAGTAAAAACCGAACAAAACACTCCATCTCAAACAAACGGTAATTTCGGACATGAAACAGAGAAGAAGCTTTGTTATCCAAGTCAAAACTTAAAGATCAATGCAACTGAAAATAAAAGAGATTTGCCTCTTTCACAATTTGCAGCAGGGAATGAAACAGCTTTGAACAGAAAAAACCCACTCGCACTTGAACATAAGGGCGTTCAAATAAAGCAATATCAGGAAAACCAAATTTTTCCAGCAGGTGTGAACGTTACTAGTGCCAATTACATTGATAATACCATCAGCTCCTTCATCGATTGCAATAATTTATTGCCGAGCAATTCATCAAGGGATCAAGTTCCAAATGCAAACGAAGCTAAGAGTGATGGGAACAATGAAATATCAATTCCCTCAAAACTTGAAGGAACTGCAAACAATGCTGAAAAATTCGATGAATCAGCAAATGTCATTAGTATCATAGATGCAAATATATTGCAAAGCATGTTAGGTGGAACACAGTCTGAAATTTTTATTCTATTTCCAAACTCTGATGCAATTTCAGAAGGTGTTCAATTCTTTCAAGTGGATAGCAAAGAAACGATTACCGAGTCGGAGATATCAGTTGTTGCTGATGCAAAAGAGGAAAATTGCCAAACGACAGCTGTGTCTTCCTTTACCGAAAATGTGGAAAACTCATTTGTCATCAACTCTTACGATTTTGTTTCAGAAGAAATAACTCTACATCAGGAAACTTTGTCAGAAAATCAGCTCCATGATGGAGCAATCAATTCAAAAGAAGAAACGAAACAGGACGTCGGAAATTCCTTCTTCGAAACAAATATAAATCAAAATGGTGAGAACAAGTTGAAATGCGCTGAAAATATTTTTAAAAATCCCGAGAATTCAAACGAAACTAATGGCTATGCCTTTTTACCAAAAAAAGAATGCAACAAAGCTGAAAATTTAGAAAACACTACTAATTTAGATGAGATACTTAATGAGCCAATGGATATTTCAAACATCAGCAATTCTAAAGATAAAGATGGGGATGGCTTAGCATGCAGTAAGGACTTTATGAAATCTCTAACTGATATTTGCGTCACATATTACAATCAACGTTGTGGATTTGGAAATCAAAATATGGACAATGATAAGCTATGGCAGTCTTATAAGCGCATTGCTTTACACTTGGGATCGAATATGCTCCAATCGCTGAATAATATTTGTGAAGAAATGAGTAGTTTACAAGATGATAAAAATTCAACCGGTTTTCAATCAAATTGTAATTTTAATAAAATGATGCAGGTTTCTAGACGAAAAAAGCAGAAGACTATGCATTCATAATAAAAAAAATAAACAGAAGATACTGTATTTATAAATGAATGATGAGCAAAAGATGCATGAAAAAATTAGTACCTTCAAGTTCATAGCAAATTTTTAGCTCTCCTCATTCTTATCAGATAAAATTTTATGATAATGTTATCGATGTAATTGATAATTCATCAAAATTAGTAATGTCATCAAATCACTTCACCGCAATGGAATTTTTTTTTTTTTGTAATTCAAAATCGCATTGCAGAAAGATTTAACATGAAATTTATTTTTTCTTTAATAAAAGAGTTAATTTTATTATGTATTTGGATATTTAATTGAAATTTCATGCAGGTTGAAATCTGAATACTGAATTTTTCTCTTGGCTGAAATTCTGGTTCAAAAAACTTCATGATGTTGTGAATTACATATACAATTTTCTGATGTCAAACTCAATCTGTCATATTAATTTATAACTCATTCATGCTGAAATTCATTAAAAAAATATGAATTTGAAAAATAGAGCTGCAAAAACATGTACACAAGTAAACATATCCGCTTGTTTTGTAACGCAGAGGTGCCCGGGAGGGGGTCATAGCGAAGACTACACCACTGAAACTTTTGGGAAGAGGTATTTTAGAGGGGTCTGATCTCATTTTGGGGGTCTCGTTATTGAGATGGGGGGGGGGGGCATCACTCTTAAGAAGGATGGGTACCCTTGTACGACATAAAGACATACCATCAAAGTGCTGACAAGGCTATATTTGACCCAGTTCAGGGTGCAGACAGCGCAATTAAAAATTTTAAGTCATTGTTTCATGTTTTTTTTTTGGGGGGGGGGAGATGCTCCGTAGCTATGCTATTCCTCCTTCCCCCAGGGGGAGAGGGCTTGGCAACAATGTTCGGAAATCCCCAAAATAAATGTTATGTTGGATAAGAATATTTCTAAATAAATTCCCTGTTCTTAAATCGCATTTGTGAAAAAGAGATTTGACTCACACACAAAAAATATAAATAATCATTTTATTGTAAATATCAATATGTAAAATAAGAGATTTTCCCCAAGATCAACAGGAGTTTCGAGTACAGATCGAGTATCTCACAATCACTGTATAAAATAAATTCAGATACAACTCAGTTGAAAAATACTGATATTGATAAGTAGGAAAGAATATATGTTTCAAAGCAGATGCCCTTAATGTAATTGCCAATAAATTCCATGCTACAATTTACTTGCTTCTTTCAGTCATGCCTGCAGTTTCTTGTTCAGATTTTCTGCAAGTTTATCCATGAATTCAAACGTGTTCAAATAGTCACTTCTTGTAACACTGAAATAAAGATATTTTTTAGACGGTAAAGAGTTATTTTAAGAGAGAATTTGATGTTTTTTGGAACAGTGAAGTTAGAAGCATTAAAATTTTTTTAGAGTTTTACTTTTGAGGCTTCAAGAAGAGTTATTTTGCTGCCTTCTTTCTCTGTTTATGCGCTTTTAATGTTTAAATTATTTTAATTCAGGAAAAAAGTAAAAATTGCAACATTTTTGAACGACAATCATTGAACGATTAATTTTGTTCTAAAAGATTTCCATAAACTTGCCATCGATATAATCATTAAAATAAGTAAAACATGTAATCACAACATGTCACAAAAGTCTTCGATTTTGCTCCAAATGCTTATTTTAGCAATTTTGATCAAAACCTCTGTGTCTTAGATCATTTCTTCTATCCCGTGAAATTCAAGATTGACAGTTTAAAAATACCAATTTTGGTACTATAAAATAGTCAGATAAAAAAAAAGTAAACATAAAAATAACGTTTTATGCACTTACGTTTTCAAACTTTTGATG
Source organism: Uloborus diversus (assembly GCF_026930045.1). NCBI lineage: Eukaryota > Metazoa > Arthropoda > Arachnida > Araneae > Uloboridae > Uloborus > Uloborus diversus. The sequence continues at coordinate 168,720,098 of NC_072734.1, forward strand.
CAAATGGCAAGATCTTTTGTCATGAAACCAGATTCAATGGTTTCTATACAAACTTGTTCCAAAGCTTTGGCGAATTCATCCAATTTTGAATTGCCGTCTAACTTGGCTCGATGCATTAATCCTCTAGTCCAAGCAAATATTGAGGCTAAAAAAGCATTTTTAAAACAAATGAATGCAAGTATAATACTTGTTGGATAAGAAGTCAATCAGAGAAATAATAAAAATGAAAAGAACAACAGTTTTAAAAAACATGTGGTGTTCATTATCCTATTTACCCGTGGCGTATCCGTGGGGTAAGAGAGATTCGGTGATGCATTCTCAACCGAAACCCAGAAATTTACCTTTTTTGCCCATAGAAAAGGACTAAACCTAATCATATTCCCTACTGGTGCAGCAGAGGGGGGTTTTGGGGCTAAAACACCCCCAAAGGTCTTGATTTTTACATTATTGTCAATCCTAACGCAGTAGTGGACATTTATACATGTTTTGGATTGTCTTGCACATTTATGGATTGTTTTGATCAAAAAAAACCCCTCCAGAAGGTAATTCTGGCTGCAGGAGAGATATTCCATCATAGATTTTTTTTCTGGCTATGGCACTGCTATTTACATTTATTTACCCTTAGGGGGTAGAACTGCATCAACCCCAGCATTCGCTAAAACCTCATGCTGGAGCAAGCCTAGACTCAAAAGAAGTATGTACAAATGACTGCTGAATTCATTTTTATTACAACTCTTTAACAGTAATGGATCAATAAATAACTTTAATGAATCAGAAAAATTCTTCCATTTAAACAATTGTAATATTTTTGGTCATTTTTTAAATATTATATTCATTTTACAGCTTCCCAGAACTGATACTTCTCCTTATGAAACCTTCTCCAAACTTTTTTAGTATATGTATATTCAAATATTATTCGAACATCACATACATTTTCTCTTAAATAGCAGGCACCTGTAACACACAGCAGCTTAAAAGATAACTTTCATACATTTTTTTTCATTATATTTGTTATTCATTCAGACAAAAAAAAAAAAAAAAAAGCATACCTTTCATTGAAAGTCAAATTCCAATCATTCAACTTTTACATAATTTGGTATTTGGCCAATATCACAGAGTTCTAGTATTTACATTAAGGCATTTTGTAATGCTTTAATCAGTAGAAGGAAATTGATAATAAACAGCATAAATGACAGAAAAGTAATTTAGATTCAAATAAGGAATTGTCCGTAAATGTCACTTTTTTCAACACGCCTATGTCACATGTCAAGCTATTTTTCTTAAACATATTCTTGTAAAAATGAGTGATGTCACATCTTGTTACCTCCTCCCTCCACCTTGTCACAAACTCACAATTTCATGATTCCCCCCCCCCCGAACATGACTTCATTTGTAGATAGCCTTTAATGTGCCATTCTCACCTTGTTTACTTTACATTTAAAGTACGGAAATGCTTCCCAAGTTATGAAAGTCTAGTGAGATATTTTTCTTGAAAATTGTCTAATGTAGTTTGATTAGTTATTTTCCCCCTTCTAAAAAAGTTTTTTTAACCTAGTTTTCACTATGGTCACTTGGCACTGTACTTTTATATATTCACTGTCACTTGGCACAATCTTGTTTTAAAACCTTTAACCACCTGCTTACTGGTTAACCATTTAGTTTAGTATTCTGGTTTTTTGAAGGCTCTTGGGGAAGATTTCATGTGTTTTGGACCCATTACTTGCAATGTAGAAAAAAACTTTGTGATATGGGATCTAGTTATCCCACCTGATGACTCCAGTCCTTGCTTATGTTAATCTTCAGTTTTAGCCTTATCATATTACAATTTTTTTACAATTCTTCAAAACAAACACTTCATTTATCTACAAATGAAGAAACAAAAAGAATTGCAATATGAGAAGGCTAAAACTGAAGAAAAAACTTGAAGCAAGGACTAGAGTTGAGTCAAGTGTTATAACCAGACCCACTTTCACAAGGTTTTTTCTGCATTGCAAATAGGGTCCAAAACAACCTACATGCAACCTCCACCAAGAGCCTTCAAAAAATCAGAACAGTAAACTAAATGTTAACCAGCAAGCAGGTGGTCAAAGGGTGGAAAACCAGATAATGTCAAGTGTGCTTGTTTTGAATTTTTTTTTTTTTTTCATGGCTTTGTTTTCAGCAGCCTTGCATCGATATTTCAGTATATTTTCAGTTCTTATCATTTTAGTCTCTTTCTGTTTTAAACATGTATTATGGTACACATTATGCAAAAACCAATATTTATTAAACCCAAATATTACACAAAAGTTCGAGGTATTGATTGAACTATGTTAAAATAACACCAACATAAAAAAATTGACCCATATTTTTTCAAGAAATTTTTTTTTTACATACATTAATATTCTTAACACTCGACTAATCAAATAAAACACAAACCTATTGGGTTAGTAGACGTTTCTTGTCCTTTTTGATGCATTCGATAATGCCTAGTTACAGTCCCATGCGCTGCTTCTGCTTCAACAGTTTTTCCATCAGGGCATATTAATACACTAGTCATCAAGCCCAATGAACCATATCCTACAAAAGGGTCAGTTTAGAAAACCATACTTAAAAAGCATTCAACTTCAAAAATAAATTGAAGAGGAAAACCTTAGCAGGATATAGAAGAAGACTTTTTTTTTTCTGAATGCAGAAGCAAAAAAAATTTTTTTCTTTTAATACATAAATATTTATACTTTCTCATAATGACTCAACTTATCATTCTAATAAATATGTGAAAAACAAATTTCTATGAGTTCAAAAGTTATTTTTCCTTACACATACAATGAAGCACCGTTTACATGTTTTGGAAGAGACTGTATGAAAAAAGCATATAAAGGGAAAAAACGCATTATAGGTACATGTAATATGTATTGAACTCTGCAGGGACCAATTTAAAAAACACATAAATGATTAAAACATATAAAAGAGAAACACATAAACAGTGCTTCACTGTATACTGTCAGAGCACTCAGAACTAAAATTTGAGGGGGGGGATTCTTAAATTATTGAATAAAACTGAATTTTACTAAATAACATCTACTTGTACATCTAATGAGAAGATACATTAGGCATTATTAAAAAATTAAGAAAAAAAAAAGCTCAATATTGTCACCATGATTCCAGATCAGATAAAAGTTGCTGAAAAAGGAACTTTTCGGCAGGTCATAATGACCTCCTATTGGGGCATAACTCTAATATATAGTGTAATGAATTTGGGTTTAGAAATGATTTCATGCTTTCAAAAGATGGCCTAGTAAAAATTTGATTTTTCTAAATTTAAAGAAAAGTCTTTCAAAATCCTTCTTTTAACTAATAGCAGAAATTACTAATGTAGGTTAAAATCTTTTCTACCACTTTTACTAAAGAAAAACAAAAATATGTAATAAACGAGTAATTTCTTAAATTGTATTTATAAATGCAGTATTTTTCTAAACTTCATCATCTAGTTTGTTTACAGGGGGAAATAAAGGTGAAAAAAACTGTAAATGCTATCCTAATTGCATACTGAAAATACATGTATAACTTTGAAAATGTAGTTCAAGTTCCTAAACAGTTTCTAATAAACATGTAAAATGTAAAAATCTTTTAAAAAGTAATTTCTCAAATTTCAATAAAGGCTTGTTATGAAATTTTTAAATTGCATGCCAATTTAAGACTGAGAAAGAAAATTAAACTTATACATTTTACCTTGCGCAACTGAATCGGACTGAACATCTCCATCATAATTTTTGCATGCCCAAACAAATCCACCTTCAGACTTCATTGCTTGAGCTACCATGTCATCTATAAGTCTGTGTTCATACCAAATTCCTTTCGCTTCAAATTGAGATTGATATTCTCTAACAAGATAAAACAGAAAAGCAGTGCTTTATTTCATTTAGCCAAATTGAAATTAAATTTATTTGACAGATATAAAAATAAGTTTTTTTTTTTTTGAAGCATCGTGTACATATATTCCTAAGTGCTGATAATATAGTTTTCAATGTTTCACTTTAGGAAGATTCTCGAAAAAAATGTCCCATGGGTAACGCTAAGTTTTTTTAATTTTATTCAAGTAACTATTAAATATAGGAGTAACTGTTATGCTTTAATGGTATATTAAAGCATGTATTATTCCCCAACAGCATTTTTTTTTTTTTTTTTGAAGGCTTTGGTTAGCTGGAAAAAATTTAAACCTTAGCATTACACATGGGACATTTTTTCGAGAATCGCCCTTTAACAAATTTTAATTTTCTTATTTCATAATAGCTTCTGACATCTGAAAATTCTAACTCAAATTTCATACAAAATACTACTAGCAACATAGAATTTAGTAAAAAGTTTACCAATAATTTTTCTCAAATTTTATATTTCTTATATTTTTGAAAAAAGCAGACTATTTTCTACTAAAATTAGATTCAGAATGTCAGTCTTAATACTCCCAAATATGTATCCTAGCACAAATTTAAAGATTATTATACCCATTGACACAAGTAGATTCAAATGTAATACAAAAAAAAAAAAAAACTAACTTTTCATATATTTCTTGAAATATGTCCTTGAAGCGACCATCATATTTCTTCAAAATGGTATTCTTTGTACTAGATAAAAGTTACAAAAATTAATATACGAGTGAGACAGCAAATTTTAACTGAAGTAGTTTGTAGAAACTACCTTTAATATAGATAACATATTTGTAAAAAGAAATATCAAATTCAAAAATTGAAATAGTTTTTCAAATTGAAATTTTAATATGGATAACAAATTAATCAGATCTACTGAAAATATCACTAATACTTTTTTTTTGTTTTGTTTTGACTATAGTAGCTGATTTGGCTGGCTTTGCAGCACCTATCAAAAAAAAAAAAATTGTGTCAAGTGATGTGTTCAGCATTTAAGCTTAATCTGAACAACTAACAATTTCCCACGTGAATAGTCACAACAGTCCCTAAAAATCCTTAGTAAAATTAGGATATTAATTCCTAAAAAATTCCCCATTCGAATAAGAGAATTTCAAAAATAAACTTACTTCCAAAAATTCCAATACACGAATGAATAAGGAGGTATATATTGTTAAAAGGGTCATTAAAATAAAGGCAAGAGTCCCAAAACAGTGTCATGTCAACAAACCTCATAAATATCATTAGAAATAAGACAAGAGTTCCTGAAAATCCTACAATCTCAAAATTAGTCCCTAAAAAATCCTCACTTGAATGAGGACAACAGTCTTTTTAAACCGCATTACCATGAGGGCAATGGGCTCAAAAATTCCCTATAAAAAAGAAAAATATTCCCTAAGCATGTAGCTAAGGTCATGTAATATGATAACAATTCTTGGTTTGCAATTTACTTTTCTTTTTGATTTTTCCATATTGTTACCTACAAAGATTTAAATGTATTTTATTTTTATATGAGTTTTGACCTGCAAGATTCATCTTAGAATAAGGTGCAGCGCATGAGTAAAAAAAAGTACTGTTCTATGTCAAGGGATGGTTGTGGTTACCTAGTAGGTGCTTCTTAAGAAATGTCCCTTATTCCGGAATTATAAAAGGCAAATGTCAAAAAAGACAAGTGCCCCAATGTCAGAAAAAAATGTATTGAGAAGTCATAATGACAAATTATGCAATCAACAGAAATTCAAATGACAGTGCTCAATCAACCATTTACCCATAACAAATTACTAAAAGAATAGAGTTTTTTTTTTTTTTTTTGTAAACTTCACTAACCTCAAATATAGAGGATACTTTGCCTGCAAAGCATACTGGAAGGAGCTGTGAGCAAAATCTGTAATAGACTGTAGAAAACAAATTAATTTTTTTAAACTGGTTTTATTAAATACTTCAGGCTGCAACTGTTTAAAATACACTTCAAATATTTTTGAATAAGATGATAGTAACAATAATTTATTTATAAATTAACATTGTTTAATCAATTGTTAACAATTATTTAGCATATTATTACCCGTGGGCGCCCATATGCAAAGTTGTAAGGGGGGGGGGTCAGATATTTTAACCATGGTTTAGCAGGATATTTTCCCCGTGAAAACCAATTTCAGGACAGATTCGAGTCATTAAAATTGGACATTTTTAATCACTTATTCATTAATGGCTGGAGAAGAAATATTTTTACATTTTTGCAAAGAAAAAAAGTACTAAAAACAAGGAAGTTCTAATTTCTAAGGGGGGGGGGCGAGCCCCCCCCCCCCCCCTATATGGGCGCCTTTGTTATTACCTAAGGCCCCTATACATCGTCGGCTCAGAGCAACAGTATGACATCTAATAACAGTAATAACACAAAGATATCTTACTGTTGCTCTGAGGCGACGATATAAGAGCCGACACATGAGCTTAATATCAGCCATTTTGGATTGGAGCGCGTGTTTGGATGGTTGTCTTTTCTGGTAAGTATTGCATTTGGTGAGTGTTCACTGCAAGCAATCATTAGCAACGTGTGAATTGCTTATTAAGTAAAATATAATTTTTGGCCAAATAACCGAATCTTTGCTCTGGTAACCCTAACTCCACAATAATGGAAAATTCAATCCAAAATGGCTAAACTTAAGCTGATGCCTCGGCCTACATACATAATGGCTCTACTATTACTATGTTAGAGGCAAATTAAAAGTGGCAAGAGAAAACAAAAGGAATGACTAGATTGGAGGAGGAAAAAAACCAAAATTTAGACGAAGAAAGCTACTTAGAAACATACAATTATTTGCATTTAAAAACTGGATTTAGAGTAACTGCATGCTTGATAAAGATAAATGAATTGTAAATTACTCAAAATACATTATCACTTACTTATATAACAGATCATTAATGCCTATTATGAGCACATAAAATACAAAACGATTTTAGCAAAACATGCACAAAAAAGGCAGAGACAATCATTACATAATCATAAAATATGAAAACGTTACAACTTGCAACAATTGTGTAGTAGTTAAAAAATTACTTGAGTTAATACTTTGGCAAAATATAGTTAGATGGTACTTTGATTGGCACCAACATAGAAACTTTAATCTTTCATGGTAGATCCATCTCTCTGGGCGACACCTAGTGCTAGGAGGGCCACAGGAGATATACATTACAAAGGCAAAAGTTATAAAAGACAAACACATTTAAATTAATCACAAGTTGGTGAAATAGCATGTCTGCCTTGCCAACATCTACTAGGAAAAAAATCCAGCAGCCGATTGCAATCCGCAGCAATGTTGAACTTATCATTGTTATTTAGGGAAGAAAAGGAACTCTTTTTATAATCCTCCAAAGTACAGTCAAATGCAAGTTCCTTACATCCTACACGCAATTGAGAGTAATGCTCAAACTCCAGGAACCTCCCATAAAAAAACAGTACTTTAGTTGTTGATGTTTTGGTAATTATCACAAGCTTAAGTAAACATTATTAATCAAAAACACATGACCAAAACGTTGAACTAATACTTGAACATAATCAATCTAAATTCGTGTCGCACAGCATTTCAGTCGTCGAAGCAAGAGTCCAAAAACGTGTTTTTACCACATGGCAAGCATGATACGAGTCTCTGGGAAAACAGTTAAGCTCCGCGTCAACCGGAAAACTTTACACACTTCCGTAAAGGAAACTGGGCTCGTGCTGCCATCTGTTGAGCGTGGTTGTTGTACAAATGGCAAGCATAAAATAGTAAGACAAAAAGAGCACAAAGAATCCCGGATCTATTAATTTTGGGCCCCCCTACAATAAAACCTGTAGGGCCCCGTCCCAGAGGTCAGCACTGCATCGTTAATAAGCCTTAGTGCTAGTTTTTTTAAAAGTTTTGTTTGTCAATTTCTTGGGCCGTTGGGCCCCTTAATGATGCATCCCTCACACTGCGGAGTCTGTGGGTACGCAGATCCGGGTCTGAGCAAAAAAAAGCAAAATCAACTTTATTTTTGGTACATAAAAAAAATTAAATTAAAGCATAAGTAGAGAAACTTACTTTGTCAGTATTGTACATTGAAAGAGATACACCACCACCATCTTTAAAGTCGAATACTGTGTACTTTAAAGGAGGTGTGCCATCAGTAGGCGTATATGTAACTTCCAGTTTCCCTGGTCCTGGAACAACAAAATCTGTAGCTCGATACTAGAGGAAAAAAGATTTGAAATTAAAACAATCTTTTTTTCAAAAACATAGGCAAAACATTTTATTTATTCTTTTCCAAATTACTTTACCAAGATGGCTACTTTTTAGGGAAATACTCAAATTGTTTTTCTCCTTTTAACCGCGAATTTAGTATATGATAAAAAGAAAAAACATATAAAGGCACAAATTATCAGGACTTCATACGCGTCTTTTGGGGTTATAAGGAATCCCTTTTTCAATGCCAAAGAAGTGAGCTCATGGATAAAATGACATCCAACAGAAGCTAAAACCATAGACTTTTGCAATACACTGGACAGCCTAGTTATCACATCCAGAGACTGCAGTTTTGTTCTTATTTTAACTCATCAGTCTAGAATAGTTAATAACCAAGCTGCAGGCAGATGTCATCTCATTCAAGCTGAGAGAGCCAAAAACTGGTAGATTTATCCCACCAGCAAGTGTGGTTCATTATGGTGCGGTTCTACTTTTGAATTGATGGCAAAACTTGGATATTTAGCAGTAAGTTACCGTCCCTAAGACAAGGCTGAGGCAGAACTACATGCAATATACCAATGTCTTTTCATCCTATAGCTCACTTCTTTTGCACTGAAAAGGGGGTTCCATCTCGGCTAAGATAAACAAAAATGTCAGACCTCTTCATAGAAAACGTTTGAGATTGAATACTGTAACTTTCTTTTTAAGAACTAAGGCCAGTTGAGTATTGAAAAGAAAATGTTAATTCTTTTGCACATAGAAGAACGCCCATATACTTGCTTATCCGAGGATGTTTTAACTTGTTTGGAGATAAAACTGTCTATCTTCCATTTAGGACCAAAAGTCTTGCAACTGATGATTTTCATCTTTTTGCAATTTTTTACCACAACCATTCAAGTTTAAGAAATAAGTTTAATTTTTTTGAATAAACTTGTTTTTAGATTTGTAGTTTTTGTCGATACCTATTAACTGAATACAACTGAGGCAGTGAGACAAAGCCATGTTCGTGGAGATTTTCAAGTTTTGAGTAAAACGCATTAAAAGTTCCGGCCCTAGGTAGGCTTTCATTGAAAAGTTTTTCCAAATCATGCAGTATAGCAGAACCTACCAGGGCTACTAGCCCTATCTCTTGCCCCGAGACAGAGGAGAGGTTCGCCTTCCATTTGTATCAGTTATCTCCAAATTTTTAATGTTGACACTTACATCCCTTTGCTTCTCACTGCCTGAAATGTATTCTGTAAGGCTTTATTAAAATTTCGAAAAATTTAACATTTAATTATGTTTTAAGATAATGACTGGCTTTACTGACTTTAAAAAAAAAGAATCTGTCTAAAATTATATGCTGAAAACAATCCATTGATTACTTTTAATATCAGTTTCCAGAAAATATATTTAAGAAAAATGTAGTTGAGCTCCCATAAAACTGATTTTCTAATGTTGTTTAAAGATTTGTGGATGTAAATTTACAAAACTAAATAAATACATTACTTGATCACCGTAGGCATGACGACCAATAATAATAGGCTTGGTCCAGCCAGGCACAAGACGAGGAATATTCTTGCATATAATTGCTTCCCTAAAAACAGTTCCTCCTAATATATTTCTGATTGTACCATTAGGAGATTTCCACATCTGCTTCAAGTTGAATTCTGGAAAAAGCCACAAGAGTAAACTTATGTTATGAATTTTATTTTAAAAAGCAAATTAGAAACATGATTACATTACTCTAAGGTATGTATTGAACTATTCTTCGATATAAGCTATTATAGTGGATGCCTGTTAATTGAACCAGTGGTTCATTGAATCAATCACTTTTTTGAATCAATTTGGGAAAACCAAACAAAATCCAGCTTTATTGAATTAGCCACTCTACTGAATCAAAACTGTTTAGAACAAACATGATTTATATAAGTGGTAGGCACTATTTTTAAGCTTTCCTATGTAAGCCTATGTAAGTTCAAAAATCAAAATGAAACGTTTGTATTCCATTTAAAAGTTGTATTATGAAATTCAAATACAAATACAAAAGTGACGACCAGCAACAGGCTCTGGGCCTAGCTAGGCTGGTCCTAGCCAATTTACAATCCCCAGCGGAAATCAATGGCCCTCGTAAAACTATCTACTCCCTTGCTCATTACCACCTCTTCCGGTAGATTCACTTTCAGATGAAGACCAATAAACAAAATAAAATTATATGAGAGTTGCGTTAATGCTGGAAATAAACTTGCGTACTAGTACATACCTATAGTATATACGTGTGATACAGATTAAACAGGGTGCATCAATAACAGCAATTAAATGTTTCAAGGAAGGGACGATTGATTTTTTAACTTACTTCTTACAACATATCTTTTTTTTTCATGCTCTGGAGGAGGGGGAGGGGGGTGCTGTTGTTGCAGCATTTCATCTAAAACAACTAAAATATAGAGATTTAGCCAAGGAGACCCATTTTTTTTTTCCGTTTGACGAACTTATTCAGTTGAAAGAGGATTCAAAACTTGTTTTAAAACTTCAATTTTGTAATAATTCTGGGGACTTTTAGAAACTCTCTCCCTTTATCTCAGTTAACCGAAAACAGGATTAAAAACGGAAAAATTGCAGGTGCACAATCCCTCAAGGGCGTTGCGATCACCCCATTGAGAAGAGATAAAATGGAGGGAATGATGACTTTAATTCATGAAACCAAGATAACAAATCACATGATAGATTTTAAAGCAAAACATTGGAAGAAAACAGGTTTCTTTTGCTTGTTTCAAGCAAAATGTGCCAACCATTCATCGTTGAGTCACGTGACTTGGAGTCTTTGGGTAGGCTTTTGCTAAGCCGCTGAAATTGAGGGACTTGCTCCCTCCATTTCAATTTCTGCTCTAAGAGAGATCACCTCTCCCTTGTACTTGTCTTTGATAGATGGCACTCTTCAGCACCAAGCTAAAAGGGCGCTTAAATTATTCCTCATTTTTTTTGATGAAATATTAAGCCTCTGTTCTACCATTATGAAATGCATTCATGAAGTCAGCTATTTGCAGTGGCGTCTCTATAGGGGGGGGGGCGGTCCATCCCCCGTTTCACTTGACTGGGGGGTGACACTCAAAGTGGAAATGCAAGTTTTTGAAAAATATGAAGCTAAAATGCATTTTTTAGACTATGAATTTGAAAATTTTCTGGGGGTTAAACTCCACTTTCATTTGTTTTTTGTATATTAGCCCTTTTAAAGTTTCATTTTAACACAAATGTAGTTGTTTCAGAAAATTGCATGAATTTCATGTTTTCATAATTTTTTACTGCCCCGGGTGTTACCCATGCTAGGTAGCCACTGCTATTTGTACTGGTTATGTCCAAAATATACAGTGGCCGCAGCTTACATGAATCGCATTTGTTCTAAGCAATTTCGATCCCATAAAGCCGCTGACTCAATAAAGCGGCTAATTCAATAAAGCTGGATTTTATTCTGTTTTTGACAATTTGATTTATTAAAGCGGCTGATTTAATTAACCACTGATTCAATTAACCGGCATCCACTGTATTAATCAGTAAGATCTACTTCTGCTACCATTTTCCCCTGTGATAGCACCCTAAACATATGCACATATAATGAAAACGGACATTCAGGCAATATCTACAAATTTGCCGAATGGCCAGACATAGTTTGCAGAATAAAGAGTTTTCCGGGGCAGCCTGCCTGTGGTTATGGTGTCTTACACAAAGCATCCAATACTAATAAAAGAGTACATAACTTTTTGGCAAACTGATGTGAATTATTCTGACAAGTGGAGACAGTGTTTTTAGAGTTATACAGCATTGGAGTGGATTGGACTGAATTGTTTTCTATTTAGATACTTTAGTAGGAAGCCAGTTCTAATTTCAAACTGTATATTAATATGCTATTTCACTGCCAACTGCAAATACCGATGTAGAAATAATTTTTAATTTCACTTACTTTAAAATAATATTTTCAATAACCAATGTAGTCACAGCACAAAATGGCAAAAAAATACCAAGTTCAAATTTTGCATGTCAGTGAATGTAAATACAGTACAACCTCGATATCTCAAATCTCTCGGGATGGGAAAAAATTTCGAGATATCGAGTTTTCAAGTTATCAAGGTTTTTTTAAAAATACACTAGTAACTCTCATATTTACACACACATATGCTATATGCATTTATATATGTACTACGGGACCACTTCGAATAACGATAAATAAAGTAGTCTTCAATATTTCACTAGATTTGAAATTTTCTAATTGTGTAAAGTGCACAGGATGAGATTTTGAAATGAACAACAATTTCAACTTGGTTTTTTCACCTAAAAATTTAAAAATTCTAATTTTATCTTTAACCAGTAACCTCACATTTAAAAAGTTCTCAGCAGCCATTTTGTAGGAGTTAAAAAAGCTGAATGAAGAAAATGACGAACGTATTTTCCGTTTTCGTTTGAAAACTGACGGACGAAAAATCGAACCCCTTTCCTCAAAGTGGACAACATGTTCGAGAGAAATGCACAAAGATTCTAAAATCTGGGGAAAACACAGCACCAACACTCCCCTATTATCTTGCCCCAATCCCCTATTCACAAAATTTTCAAGAAAAGGGATGAAAAACGTTAAGCAATTGTCCCTGGAACTGGTTTTACTACAAAAATTGCCAAAGCAAAACGACAATTGAAACTTGTTTCTCTGCAAAAATTTCGACATATCAAGGGTTCCGAAAAATAAATTTCGAGATAACTATGGAAAATACATAGGGGTTTTTATAGAAAATACTGAGAAAATTTTTGTTTTGAGACATCAAGGATTTCGAGATATCAAGGTTTGACTGTAATGTCAGTGAATATATATATAAAAGAAAATACATACCAACAACTCTGTTTTCATCTGGAGTAATTGTGGCACACTTGACTCCAACATTATATTTCTTAATGGCATTTGCACAATCTATAGTAACTGAATAAATAAAAGAGAGAAAATAACAGAATTAAAAAATCAAATTTTATCAATGCTAAAATAACGATCAAATTTATCAAAAGTGAGAGAAAATTCCAATAATCATGCAAAGGAAATAATTTTTAAAACTTGATCATGAAATAAATCCTTTTTAAGGCTTATTACATATTATAAATTTACCTTGATCATTTGTAGCATCTCTATTTTCAATTCCAAGGTCAAAAGTGATAAGTTCTACATCCAAAAATGGAAGAATAAGTTTTTCTTTTATCAAATCCCAGATAATTCTGTAATTAAAATCACAAAAAAAAAAAAAAAAAAAAAAAAAAAAAAAAACATGAATTATTTGTGAATACATAGATAGTTTACAAAATACTAACAATTATTTAGACAATTTTCATTTGCACTTACAGAATTTTATTACATATTGAACAACAAATTATTTTGAAAATTATTAAGATTATTCCAAAACCGGTCAGACAGAGGAATTATAAGTCAAAAAACCATAACATATTATTTTTTTCAAAAGTATAAAATATAAAATGATTTAATTTGGCATAGGGCATGCCTTAACAATTTAGAAATTGTTCACATAATTCTTCTACTTATAATTGCATTATTATTTATTCTATTTAAATACCAAAAATTACAATTATGTGTGGGGTAAATAAGGGTCAACCGCCTTTTTTTAAGTAATATGCATCAAAAGTAATTGAATGTACTAAATTAACATTTCTTAGCCCACAAAGATATTTTTTAATGATTAAAAGTAATATTTAAGAATTAATTTAAAAAATTTGATGTTACTCTTGTAAGTCAAATATGATCGGCTTTTGCTCTTTGCTCTAAGCCTGCAATTTCAGGAATATGTTTCTTTAATATTTGCATGCTACCCAAGGTGGATTTAGAGGAGGCTCAAAGGCTAAGCTGACCCCCCCCCCCTCTGTGACAAGAATTTTATTATGACTATTATTAAACAACAATTACAATTACATTTTTTAGATACGAAAAAATAGTACATGGAATCAATGTTATCTTTTTTTTTTTTGTTTCTGTAAAGTATTTCTTTAAAGTGACCCATAATTCATAATTCCCCTGTGTGACCCTACTAGTTACAGATCAAGATTGCTAGAATTTGTTTCAAGCAGATTTCTAAAACTAAGGAAAATACAAGAAAATGTATTAACTGTGCTAAGCATTGCCACTGAGCCAAATGTTATAAAATTGCAAATTTGGCAAAAGAAATTCTGGTAGGACAAACGGAAAATTCTCCAAAATTTCCGCAGAAGAAAATTTCCTTTGATCCTCAAAACAGTATCAAAAGATTATTAAAACAGTCAAATCTCGATAACTCCAATATTCCTTTATCTTGAAGATTTCATCGGGTCCCAAACTCTTGAGGAAACTTCCCATAGCTCAAACTACCAATAACTCGAACGTTTTAGCCTGTCCCTTGGGACTGAGTTATCGAGAGTTAACTGTATTCAGCAAGAGAATAAAGCTTCTTTCCTACGCCTGCCAAATTGAGAATTCATTTGTTAACCTTATTGGATAAGTTATTAAATGATTGACAGCTCATAGAACTAAATCAGTATTTCATGTTTAACAATATAAAGTGATTTCCTGTTAACAAGGTTTGTATAGTTAAATTAGAGAAATTATTAATATCTTTAAAACAAAGCTTGGCTTATAAAAAAGAAAAAAAAATGTATAAATACAAATACAAAAGTGACGACCAGCAACAGGCTCTGGGCCCAGCTAGACGGGTTCCTAGTTAATTTACAATCCCCAGTGAAGATCAATGGCCTTCTTAAAACTGTCTACTCCTTTGCTCATTACCACCTCTTCTGGTAAGCTGTTAAAAGGTTCCACTACCCTGCTAAAATAATAATTTTTCCTAATATCCATGTTAGCCTGAGATTTAAATAGCTTAAAACAATGACCCCTTGTCCTGTTTTCAGTGCTAAACTTTAGCCCCGTAACATCTTTCGTTTTAATAAATTTAAACAGCTGAATCATGTCCCCTCGGTCTCTTCTTTGCTCAAGACTGTACATTTTTAGCCTTCTAAGCCTGGAATCATAATCTAAGTGGGAAAGTCCACTTATTAGTCTTGTAGCCCACCTTTGAACCCTTTCCAATACATTAATGTCTTTCTTAAGATAATGAGACCAAAACTGAACAGCAAACTCTAAATGGGGTCTTACCAAACTTCTATATAAGGGCAGAAGAACTTCTTTAGATTTATTTGAAATAGATCTATTGATAAACCCAAGCATCTTATTGGCTTTGTTGCTAGCAATGCTGCACTGTTGGCTAAACTTTAAATCCTGACTTATTAAGACCCCCAGATCAGTAACTTTGTCTGCCTGACTAATGACTGAACCTTGCAAATAATAACTTGTACACTTATTTCCATGCCCTAAATGTAGCAAATGACATTTCCCAACATTAACAGCCATACCCCATTTATCAGCCCACTCCGTAATATGATCTAGATCCTCTTGCAGCTGATTTGCTTGTTCTTCATTTTCTACAGTCCCCATAACTTTGACATCATCAGCAAAACAATTCATGTTCTCAGAAATATTTTTGTGAATATCGTTCATAAAGACAATAAACAAAACAGGCCCTAACACTGATCCTTGAGGAACCCCGCTTAAGACCTCACTCCAATTAGAATAATTTCCCCTTACAACTACTCTTTGTTTCCTTCCGGTCAGCCAGTTTTTTACCCAAATGAAAGTTTTCCCTCCTATTCCTATATCAGCTAATTTGCTAAGTAGAGCAACATGCGGTACCTTATCGATAGCTTTTTGAAAATCAATGTAAACAACATCTACAGGCTTCTTATTGTCCAAAGCCATGGTAACTTTGTCATAGAAATGTAATAAATTAGTTGCACAAGATTTACCTTTCCTGAAACCGTACTGAAAACTAGTCAATAGATTATTAGTCTCTAGAAAATTTACTATCTTAATTTTCATCAATGTTTCAAAAATTTTGCAAACCACCGAAGTTAGACTCACAGGTCTATAATTTCCTGCACTCCCTTTAGACCCTTTCTTGAAGAGCGGTGTAATGTTAGCCAGCTTCCAGCCCTCTGGTACTGTCCCCGAATTATAGGAAGCATTGAAAATGTTTGTGATTACATCTGCTAATTCCTCTGCACATTCAACTAAAATTTTCGGATAAATATTATCTGGCCCCGGAGCCTTAGTCTCTTTAATTTTTTTCAAATGAAGTAAAACGTCATCCCTGGAAAATACAAAGTCCTCAAGCTATACTATAGCTTGTGTCTTGTTGGTGTCAACTGTTGAGATACAGTTATCGTTAAAAACACTCGAAAAAAAGTTATTAAGAACATTAGCAATATCACTATCGTCCTGAATTAAAATTCCGTGCTCATCAACCAGTGGCCCAATATGACTGTTTCGAACTTTCCCCGAATTAGCGTATGCAAAAAACCTCTTGGGATTCCTGTTTATGTTATCTGCCAGTCTTTGCTCCAACTCTCTTTTCTGAATCGGTACCAAATACTTAAATTTATGCCTTGCCTTACAATATTGGAGCCTATCTGCACTGCAGACTTAGATAAAACAAAAAGCTTTCTGCGAACATAAATCCTAACCAGAAAATTTTCTGCAAATAATAATTTTGCCTAACTCACCCTTGAATTAAAAATTAAATTTATATTCAAATATGAAAGAGACAAAAAAAAAGTGCTTTAAATCATTTAATTTTTTTTTACAATAACATTGCTTATTTTTCACCAACTGAAGAAAACTGCCAAAACCATTATTTTTTTTTACACAAGTGCTTTAAAAGGCTTTTGGAGAAAGGCTTTAACAGAAATAAATTCTGGGATTTTCTTAAAAATTTCCTTCAAAAAAAAAATCTTTTTTTTTTTTAAATGAACGTTATCAGTTTGAAAAAATTTTTCTGCGAAGCCAAAAATTTTCTGCGAACTCAGTTCGCGCGTTCGTCTATATTATGCAAGACTGCTGCACTGTGACCTGTTTCTCTAAACCTATGAAAAGCAGCTTGCTTGTAATTTAGAGCGTCTTTAGTTTCCCTGGAGAACCACATTGGCCAAATTTTAGTGTTGACACCCTTTCTCCTAAAATTATACATAAATTTGTGCAAGATTTAGTACTTATCTTTAGTAGAGGGAGAAAATCTAATCTTGTAAGTCCTTACCTAGTCATTTCATCACCTTGTACCTCCACAACTGGACCACCTATTATAATAATCAAATGTTCATCAATAAGATACACACACATAAGCATATACGTAATTTCAAACATAAAATCTTCAAAACTATCATGTGAAACAGCCCAGAAAAGGTCAACCACAGTATCTACAAATCTATCATTTTTTTGTATTCTTGTCATTTATTTTACTTTAGCTTTACTGTACAAACTTGTTTATTTGGTTCTTGCTAAAATAAAGCATGAAAGGAACCTCAAAATTTAGCATTTTACTAGTGTTTATAACGAATGAAAAACAATATTCTTCATATATCTCAAAAAACCCTTTTGGTAGATACTGTTGTTTACCTGTCCATGGCAGGATAGGACTTCTACAGGTACATACACAATTTGAAGTTGCTACAAAGGAATTTCTTGTACCCAAGTCAAATAATTTTATTTAAAATTATGAAAATTCTTATTCAAAATAAACAGCTTTTAATTCATTTAGACAAGGGCCTGGGCCTTTTTAGCTACTACCCCCAGGACCTGATTACTGTACAGGCCTACTAGGCCTGCTAGGCCTAGGGGCCAGGCCTACAGGCCTACTAGCCCCCCTCTTCCTATAGGGCCCCAAATTACTTAAAAAATTATGATTAGCATTACAACTATACAAAAAATACACACATTCTTAAAATAATAGCCTTCAGGGTGCCTTAAAATTATTGTGGGCCTTGGGCCTCACTTTTAATTAGTCAGGCCCTGGCCGCCTCAACCCCCCATTAAATACGCCCTTAGCATTGTGGCATATGAACATAAGATCCATGATACGCAAAACAATATCCAGGCCAGTTTTTGAATCTATGGGATCAGCACGATGCTAATCTAAAGTCGCCAATTAGCAAAAATATCACTTTTGTTGTGTGGCATATGTTGGAAGGATATATTTCATCCTTCACAACTGGAGAAGACCAATGGGGATAATATATATTTTCTTGAAAAACAATCGAATACTGTCCAACCACGGATTGCATGGAATTTTCAAACGTCCGGATACGACGAATCTATGTGAATAAGGGGGAAAAGTAAAAACTTGATGCATGTATTCCGCTCATTTCAATGAGACTCTGCTTCTACAAAAGCTGACATCGATAAAAAATAATAGATTCGTACATTTCCGGCTGTAAAATGGATGTTTGTCTTTCCATACAATCCGTGGTCAGACTGTATTTAGGTACACTAAGCGACAATATTTTATTTAATTATCATTAACCAAGCTTGAGCTCATTTCTGCAGTCACTGCTGCTCAAGAGCTGAAATGGATATTAGATCTCTTTCAAGATTCTGGCCTAACTCAAAAATTGCCCAGCTTTTGGTAAAAAGTAGTAAAGGCTCCAAATTACCATCATGGTGGTTCCTAGATTGAAGCCTAAGCCAGAACATCATCTTGCTTTGCATAAAACTCAGGCTGACATGCCACATAAATAATCCTAAACAGCTCCAAAAAATCTGCCCATAGATTTAAAGTTCTTAAAAGATACTCTTAGAAAATGAAAATAGATAAATAAATAATTATAATAATAAAAAGAGAGCCTGAACATTTAAACCTAATGACTTTTCCTCTTTTGCTTGAAACATTTTCCAAACGAGAACTGATAAAATATGCTTCTGGAAATATTACATATAAACTTAGAAAGCAGGCACACTAAACAATAAATTTAAAAAATATAAAAATGTACCGTAAAAGTAATACATACGAAATACTTTTAAGGTAGTTTCCCAAAATGTCATTTAAAACATACGAATAATATTTTAAACTTTATCGAAAAAAAATTTTTTTTTTGACACTGAAATTTAAAACGTTCTTTCACTTTTGAAAGTTTATTTCATTTGCACACGGGAAAAAAAAATGAGGAAAATCTTCCAAATGTGCTGCAAGTTACATGAAACATTCATTATTATCATAATATACCAAAATTTCAGTTCAAAATTATTGCATTGCATTTAATTGAAAGAGAAGTTAATAGTTTTTGACGTATCAAACTTACATTTTATTTTGGTCATTTTCAAGAAAGGAATGAAGAGGAAATTCTAACAAAACACGTCACAAGAGCGGTAGGAAATGCGAAAAAAATTGCAGTTTTTCCTCTTCGGCTCTTTAATAATGTTGCTTCTATTGCCCAACCTCCTTACAAACCAATCAAGTTCATATCAGATGATAACACGACCATTGAGCTCTATATAGTATCCTGGAGAGAAGCTACAATAGTGGAAACTTGAGCTCGCTTGGCGGGAGAAGGGGTAGAGTGAAAGACTAGATTTGTAAGATTATCGCTGTTTCGCTGGCGTTACGATTTTTGCTGATGCATCTCATTGGATGCAACCAGTGATGCAATAGATGCGCTTTTTGGGAGGATGGCAGTTTTGTTTTTCTCTTGAAAGGAAATAATTGATGCAATTGAAACTTAAATGAAGTATTGTTGTGTTGTGTACCGTATCCTGTTGTAAAACCATAAAGGGTGGACTTGACACTTATATTTTATGTGAAATATGTTACAGTAGTTAGCAGTACAAGTACTTATATTAAATTAAAAAAATGAAAATAATCGCGACCTCGATTACCTCAACTCATTTTAAGATGAATCTCGCGGGGAAAAGCGCGCATCTTAAATGCAAATATTTTTTACAAGAAATGAGAAAACAAGCAAAAAGAAAGATAATCATAACTACTGAGTTTTGCTAGTCGTAAAAGCAGAATCATGAGAGAAAATTGAAAATTCCTTACTAAAATCAATTACAAGTGTTTTGTTTGTTAACTCATAAGAATTGACAGTAGATAAGAATTTTAAATGATCAAGCTTTCTACTATTGTGTGACAGTAATGAAATCGTTACCAATCGCATAAATAAAGGCTTACAATTGTTCTTAAAACTTACTTCAGAAAGGTTATTTATACCTTCAGTTCAATATGAATCAAAAGCCCCAAACGAATTCTTTTGTAAGCAGGAAAAATGTGTTCTTTCGATTACTATCAACGGTTCAGTCCGAACACATATAAAATAGAATACTTTTTTTTTTTTTTTTTGAGCAATCACGAATTGCGTACTATTCTCACTTATTTCCCAAGTTTGATGTTGCTCTGATTTTTCAGATTACCATGACGATGGTTGTTTTTAGTACTTATTTAAGAGCGAAATTTTCGCCTTCATAGTTACAAATCATTACCATGACGACGGTTGTCATTAGTATTTATTTAGAGAGCACAATTGTCGTCATCATAGTTAGAAATCGTCAGCGGACGCCCAACTCAATCAGACTTTACATTTAAAAAAGAAGGTTTTTCTGGGTAAAATTACGTTTTTTTCAGGCGAAAACACCTGTATGGATGAATTTAAACAGTAAAACTTTATCTGAATTCAAAATTTCCCGATTACTCATTTCCATCAGTTAACACTGATAAGAAATAAAAAAAATACATAACGTAATACGCTGTAAATAATCTTTATGATAAATGTACTGGTGGACATCGGCCATAAAATCACAATCTTAATTACTGCATCCTTATCGCTATTTTATTTTTCATGGATATGCCTCGTATAATCTATTCTGGAAAATCATGAGTCATTCTTGGACGGGTGCAGATTTCTTTGCCATTTACATTCCATTTCATCTCTAGAAACATGAACTTCAACGAGTAGGGTCCTATCGCAATTCGTGTTTGCGAAAAACTCAAGATGTCAAAATTCGAATGATTTTTTTTTCTCTAAATAACAGAGAACAGCACGGAAAAGGAAACGTAACTAAACTTCCAAGTGTTGCTACCCCCAAAAGTAGGATCAAGGGAAAATTTTAAATCTTTTTCAAAGCCTTTCTTGCTGAAATAAATGAGAAGTATTTTGTTTATTTAACAGAAACTGGCCGAACAGATAAAACTTTTAAATCAGTGATCTTTCCCTCGTCACCAATCGCATACATGAATAAAAGCTTAGGATTAAAATGGATAAGGCTTATGAATGAAAAGACATCCGAAAAAAGCTTTTGTTGAATGTCTTTTCATCCATAAGCCCATTTCTTTTGCATTGATGAAGGCGTTCCTTGTAACACCGAAACACGTGTCTGCAGTAATCTGCAATTTGTGCTTTCTGACGTTTTTACTTCTTACTTTACTTTTCAGCACAAAGATATTTATTTATCTTATGTTATACCATGCACTACATTTTCATGATTTTCAAAAACTGTTGGATTGATCAATGTGGTATATTTTCGTGCATTTCACCTTTTACTATTTAAAAAAAAAAGGTTTCAGAGGCACTTTTAGATAATGTTTTGACTCACATAAATGATATTAGCATGTTTTCTTTCTAGAAAAGAATGTATAAGAAAATTTTAAAATAACGATTATCAGGCCCGTCTTAAATGTGCTTATTTACTTTAAACAAGAGTTTGTTTTCTACTAGCATTCTTAAATATTACCCTGCGCCCTGCATTAGCTTATAGATAAATCCCTTCCGTTACCGTATTTTTTTGTCCTTCCGTTGCCATTAAAAACTATATAAATTAAATATCTACTAAAATTATTAAAAAAAACATTAGTTTCTATATCCCATAGGTTCTTGGTGAACTAATTGAGATGTAGTATTTCAGTAACGGAAGGACATCAAAGTGTCACATTATTTATGGACCTATTTCATGGTTTAAATAAAGAAATTTGAAAAAACTTACCAAAAAGTTTATCTATACATTCAAAACACAAAAGTTAACCTAAATATTATATGCTGATAATAAGTTTATTAAAATTCAAGTGTCAATCTCCTTTTTCTTGGAATTCACCTTTAGTAATTAACAGCTGAAAAAAGTAGAATAAAGTAGAGTCCTGAGTTCACCAAATCAGGTAACGGTTTTTTTTTTTTTTTTTTTTTTTTTTTTTTTTTTACGTTTGTCATTTTCCCACGCTGTATTCATAAGAAAAGGATAATAAAATAATGCATGAAAAGTGAATAATCGTCATTAATTCCTTGTTTAAGAATATTTGTGTGCTTAAATTCAGAAATTTATTACGCCTGGGTCGTGGCTATTGAAATCAAATTGCAGCAATTCCCTCACTGTCATCCCCTCACTAATATATACAATGGGGGAATGATTCGGAAATATTAATTCTGAAACATCACTCTGAATTTCAAATACATTTCTTTTACCACGTATTTTCTAATTCTAAGCGAATTCTTTTCATGTTTTGTTTTGTTTTCATAATTATTTTACGATAACCACAATTTGCTGATTTGCAACAACTGTATTTTTTTAATGAAAAACATACTTCTTTTTGATAACACTGCGCGATAAAAAAAAATAATAAAAAAAGAAAAGAAATGAAAATGCCTCTTCAAAAATGCTTTTGACATCATTCTTGCTGACCCATGCGTAAAAATGAGCTCCTGAATCCAAATATGACCACTGTCCCCCTCCCCTCACTTAAAATATATCCTCCTCCAGTTAAATATCCTTTTTTTTTTGGAGGGGAAGAGAGCATTCATCTGAGGTGCAAGAGAGGTAAAACGT
Organism: Uloborus diversus; assembly: GCF_026930045.1. Lineage (NCBI taxonomy): Eukaryota > Metazoa > Arthropoda > Arachnida > Araneae > Uloboridae > Uloborus > Uloborus diversus. The sequence continues at coordinate 168,742,885 of NC_072734.1, forward strand.
TCAAAAGCATGAACATTTGTGGTAAGGACCCCTCCTTACCCCCCATGAGGGAGTACCCCCCTTCCCCCATCCTATACTCACTAATGGGGGTACTACAAAACTACTACTATGGGGGCGATGCATTACCCCAGAAATTTAAATATACATTAATTATTATACGAAAGGTTCATTACTGAGGATATCTCGCTACTGATATTTATTTTTTACTTTTTAGTTCATACAGCTACAAAAGCGCATTTTTTTAAATTTTATTTTGTATTTTTCATTTTATGTTTGCGTACACATTTTCATTAACTTCTTTCTTCAACTTTGTATAATAAAATAATGGATTGGGATATAGGCTTAAAATGTGCCTTTAATTTTAACCATTTTCGTACTTTTCTCAAGGAAAATCTGCTGAATACTTCGGAAAGAAAACCTAAAACTTCCTTGTAGAAAAGAGATAAAGAGAGAAACATACAAAAACAATACTGTGAATGTAAAAAGACTTGGTTTCGTTTTACTTTAATTTTCGCGAGCTCATTATTATCGCGAAAATTTAAGTCACACGAAATATTTAAACTTTCTATTCTATTCACATAAAATTCACTAAATTTTTTATCTCGCAAAGTCTCCGATACGTTCATTTTCGCAAAAATTACAACTCGTGCAAGTGCTTTTACAGTAGGTAAATGGTTAATAAATTGAAATAAATCTGCATTTGTTTATGAAGTACTGTATTAAATAATCCTACGTTCTCGACGAAAAAATACTAACATTTTTCATAATACAATTAAAATTTTAATCAACAAATTATCTGTTTATTCTTACTCTTATTAAGCGAAACAAACTAAAAACGAAGGGAAAGAAAAACATATCTTCGAGCGATGGAAGTTCCCTCCCTCTCCTTCTACGTCAGTTCACGTCGCCCCGAGTCTTGGCAAAAATAGTTGCCGAAAAGTAGCCAAATTTTCATTCTTATACTAAATAAAAGTAAAGAATTATTCTGTTTAAAGATGTATATATTCAGCAGACCGACAACGTGATGTAGTTAAAAACCGGTCATTTGATAACAAAAAGCAAATGGGTTATTTTTAAATATTTTTTAAAGCTCGCGAGAGTCCTCGTAGACTCCAATGCTAAGACCATTTCCTAAGCCTAATGAGGGGAACATTGGCGAGATTCGAAGGTTACACTCTACCCCCAATCCGATTCGACCCGATCCGCACTCCAGGGTTACTATACAGCTCAATAAACACGACAACACAACAGACGACCTGTTAAAGTTTTATCAGTCGCAGTTAACAAATACTGCTATAACTGTATATGCAATTTTTTCAACTTCAGCCTAGAAATTATAATTCGTGTGAAGAACATAAAATAAGCAATTCTTTTTCAAATTCAGATTTTATTTAATACTTTTGCATACGCTCAGTACACGCTATTTTCCACGTTCCGATGAAATTGTACGCTATTTCCGTTTCCGGTGCGCCATTGAAATTGAATCAAACATGGCTGCTCCCAGTTGACAGCAAAACATCAACTAAGCGTTTGGTTACATATTTGGGGGAATACAAACTTATTTCATTTTATTTTCGTGTTAAAATTCATGTGTGTGTAGATACTAAGTAACAATAAAAGGATGTCGACTACAGATCTTGCAGTATCAACTGCTCGAAGAAAGATTTTGTTTGCAGCAGTAAGTTCTGCTTGTTATGAATCTGGATTTGCTGCAGCTGAGAGATCTACTCTGGAAACTCTGACAGAAATGCTTCAAAGCTGTAAGTAGTTAGTGCTTTTTCTTTTTAATTTCAATTAGAGTCACTATTTAAGTATAAATTTAATTTAACTTTTGAATACACGTATTGCCTTTTCCGTCCCGTCATTTCGATTTTTTACAGGGGAAAGGGTCTATCTCAATAAAAATAAAACCAAAAAATGGGAAACAAAATGTCGCGCACTTACGTTGAAATGCATTACTTTTTCAAAGTCAGGGCAGTGATTGACCCCTCTGAAGCTTAAGTGCCTGCCCTAAGATACTTAGTTTTGTGTATTAAAATCTAAAAGGCAGATTTTTAACTTAAGAAAGGATAACTTCATTCAAACTTCATATTCTAATTAAAAAACGTCTTGTTCGCAAAAATGATTAGAAGAATCATTTAAAATGTAGAGTGACTGGACTGTGCTCGACATTATGCAAGCTTTTTCATATAAGTTGATAAGAGTTTAAAAACAACTTTTTAAATGGATTTTCATTAATTGTAAGCTAATTGTTCCTGCTCACTAATCCCAAGGAACTGCAAGCAGTGTCGGATTTAGGGAGGAGCAAGGCAGGACCCATAGCCCAGGGGGCAACTTCTAGGGAGCAGCAAGTTTACCCTTTTTCTGAGTTTTTTTCGTTGAAACTCGATTTAAAAACTTGAAAGAAAATAGCCAGAAGCAGCAGTTTCAAGACTAGTCCCGGTTCAGAAAAATCGTGGATCTGGCACTGCTAGCAAGTGCAGATTCGGTAGCATGTATTCTAGGCAATTTTTTTTTTTTTGTCTTTGCGTACTCTTGCTTGAATAAAACAACACGTGCCTAAAATTTGCTGATTGTGCAAAATTCTCAACTATTAATATACAGTGAAATTCTGTTGCAACGAAATTTCCGTTTTAACTAAATAAATGTTCAGTTCCAATTTACTTTCCAATACATCGCTTGAATTCCGTTACAAACAACAAAACTTGAGGTCTTTTGAAGTCGTTGTAACGGGATTTCACTGTATATTCCTTGCCACTGGGTGCTTAATCATTAATATTCTGATTTCCTACATACCATTTTTTAAAATATTCATTAATGCATACATTTGTGTAGCTTCTAGAGCAAAGTTTTTTGTGTATAAGCAATTTATTGATACTGTAAAAAATATTTTTGAGCATTTTTAGTATATTGGTCTTTTTCTCCCTTTTTTTTCCTCCATAAAAATTCACCAGATTTGGAAAGTACATGTAGTGAATGCTTGGTTGTGAAAGGTAGTTTCTGGCCAATTGAGATAATAAGTGGAGGAATTTTGCTCTCGCCACTTTATTATTTGTGTTTATATTTATCTCAAGCCTATTTTGTTCTTGGCAAAGATAACAGTTGATTGCTCTTCTCTCACTTTGATCAGAGGCTTCACTTTGGGGTTTACTTGCAATTTCGATAAAATATTACAACAAAGAACGATGTAATAGAACATATACCTTAGTGCTGAGAAATAACAGGAAATATCCAACCTTATTGCTGAATACTGAACCGGATGTTGGTACATCCAAAAGCTCCCAACTTTGAATAGAAAAAAGGGTCCCTGGAAATCTCGAAACATGTGTATTCAGTACATTTGCTGAACAACGTTGGATATTTCCCGTTAAAGAATTATGTTTTGTTTTTTTTTGTTCATTGTTGTATCCTTGACTTGAATTTTACGTCCCCCCCCAGTTTGGCTGACATCGAATCAGCCCCCCCCCCCCTCCTGTTTTTCAGTTTCACTCTTATATCTTACCTTTTGATATAAGTAAAGGGAGAGGAACTTTTAAATGTCCGTGAAACTGGGGTAGACCTGAATTTTATTCAAGAAGGACAGTTTGAATCTGTAGAAAAAACTAGCAGTGTAATAAAGTGTCATGCTGAATCTTTTCAGTTTATTTAAATTTTTCCTATTTTTGTTGAGAAGCTTTATAAAATCATGTCTAAAAAAGAAGTTGATTGCTGTTTGGAGTCGGAATATATAACTCTCATCTTTAAGAATGCTACGAAGGAAATACCTTCTTCTTTTTGGTAATTTGGTAGTCCTACTTTAGTCTTAATGTATGGAAGCACCATTTCCACAATTTAGATTTAGTTCTAAAAGATAGGGAAATTCTCCAGCAACTCTGCGTCAGTGGTAACTGCTAGAGACCGACCACACGACTTTCAGATCCACAAATTTAACTAGCACGTACTTTGCATGTACTCGATGCGATAGCTATAAGTATGTAATGGGAAATATGCAAGGGCGCCGATTGCCAAGGTGGCTGGTCTTGGCATGAGGGGGTCCTGCCATAATAGTGGTCAAATTTATACTACTCCAATTCCGAGCCAGGTGACAAAGTAAAAAAAATTAGCAGCAAACCAAGGGGTGCCCATTCTCCCAAGAGCAATAGTGCATCCCCTCTTACGCCTCAAATACTACAAAGTAGGAATGCGTCGTTCATGAGCGAATGGGTCAAAAAGAACGAATCCGTAAAATGAACAGATCAATTTGTTCACTTAAAAAATGAACGACCTTTCTTTTGAACGATAGCAGTTTGGAACATTGTATTGATGCACATAAATCATTTTTTTTTAAATTACATGCATATTGAAATTTTATCCATTCAGACATTAATTTTCAAAAAAACCTCTCTATCTTAAATTTCCTTTTTCTCAGTGCAGTGCAATATATTCATTCAAACCTCTTTATTTTCGGCCTTATTCATCATTTTTCTTTAATCATTGCAGTTCTTTTGCAATTTTCCAATTTATCCATAAGTAATGATTTTGGTAATTTTGATTCACCATTCCCTGACATAATCTAAAATAAACAAAACTCTACAAACAAAATGTTTGGACATTCCACTTCCTGTCCCAAGCACCTGCTAAAAATCTCCTCACAGTTTCTGTCGCCTAAATTATTTCTAAAAAATACCTTTTATATTTTTTCTGGCAAACCTTTTGTCTTCTATAACATCCCTATCAACTACCATCTATATTGATTTGGCTTTATTTTTTACTGATTTTTACTGTCTAATTTATTTCTCCATTCAAAAATGTATTGCGGTTTTTTTTTTCTGTTCTAATCGGTACTGTGGAATAATTTTAAAGCTTTCTAATGTTTTTAGGTGAGTTTTTTTTCTTTTTCTCTCTACTGCAGGTACATGACGCAAAGGAGCGTAATGTGTTTACGAGTCTATGTATATATATTCCTATGTGGCGTTGTAGAAGCTACAACGCCTTACACAATTTTGATTATTCTTATGTCAATCGATTTGTCTTAACCTTGGGAGTGTCACTAAATGCATGACACTAATCAAAATTCACCATATCAGCAACCAGTCGCCATATTGTTAGTTCGGGATTGTGTCGCACGCTGCCTGCGTGCGACATAAGGCAGGCCCGACGAGAGGCAATGTCAGCTTAGTCAGAAACTAGGGGTCAATACCTTGAGGGGGCCCGGCTACACTGACGCAGAAAAAGAATGAAAACAAGGAATGAAAGGAGAAATAGAAAGACAGAGAAAAGGGGGGGGGGGACGAGCGAAAAGGTATAGAATTAAATTCACTTTGGAAGTAAATTTACTTTCAGCCTGTACTCACTAATGATTGGGAGGGTGAAAGTGTGTAGTGAAATAAACGGCGATCGTTCCGTGCATGCAACTTTTTGTTTATATTGCATACAGTGGCGTAACTAGCCGATGGTTTCGGGGGCGGGGTTACAGCATGGGTCATCGTGAAGTAAAAAACGGGATGGGGGGGGGGGGTTGAATTTGGAGCCTCCCTTTTCACACACGTGATATATATATATATATATATATATATATATATATATATATATATATATATATATATATATATATATATATATTGGAAAATCCGGACTTCTGTTTTCCGGAAATCTCGAAAAAACGAACATGATTTCAAAGGTTTATTTTTAAATCAAAGATAGGAAAAGTTGCAAATAAATATTTTGAAGAGCACGAAAACAAAAGGCAAAATGTTTCGATCGAATTTTGTATCGGGCATACACATAATTTGTTATCGTGCATGGGAGTAGTTTGCATTATCATAAAGGGCCATTTTCGCGATGGATAATTTGTTAATTTTTGCTTCTATTTTGAAAAAATTACGAAAACATTTTGTTTTTTAGGCTTTTGCAACCTTATTACATAGAATGCTTTTATATGCTCTCGAACTTTCATACAATCATTAATCTGGAAATTTTGCACATCAGAAATTCTGCATTTCGTGCAATTTTTCACGCAATTTTCGAAAAAGAATTAACTCTCTCTCTCTCTCTCTTTTTTTTAACCAGAAAATCTTCTTAGTTAGGATTATCTATCTATGGATCTATATCTACAGTTCTACACATAGAAAAAGTCAGGAATTAGAAATATGAAATAATTCTCTCAAAGAAAAGGGGGACGCCGGGGGTTCTCCCCTGGAATTTTTCCGAAATTATAGCTCTAAAAACGACATAATAGACAACCTTACAGATATTAATGGGGGGGGGGGGACGTTCGAGGGCCGTCCTCTAAGAAATGCTCTAAAATTTGAAGTCTTTAAAACTCGATAGTTGGCCATTTTTGGTAACGTTTGGGGAAAATAGTGTCCAGGGGTTCTTTCCAGTAATTTTTCGAAATAGAAGCTCTAAAAACGCCATTTTAGGATATTTTCAACGATGGTAGGGGGTTCGGGGCTCTCCTCTGAAATTTTTTCCTCGAACTAGCTTTACAAATGCAATTCTAGACGATCTTGGTGCATGTTAGGGAAAGGAGAGTTTCATGGGCTCTCCCCTCGGAAATTTTTTGAAATTAAAATCTCCAAAGCTTTTTGGAAGTGTTATGGAAAATGATTGTGTTTAGAGACTGGGGGTGCGGGGATTATCCCTTTTTTTTTTTTAATATTAAAAAATGCTTGCAAAAATTATTTAAAAATATCTATAAAAACCTTTGATTTTTCTGCATTAGACAACATTTGTTCTAATGTTCCAAGGTAGTTAAAACATGAGTTATAATTGTTTTTTACCAATTTCATGAGCCTTCACTTGGCAATTCATTGTCGATCAGGCCATTGTTGAACAATCCTACTTTTATTAAAATGTATCTCAAATTTTCAAAGTAATATAAATATGATTTCCGCACACATACATCAATGACTGAGATAGATTAGCTGGATTAAACAATTACTCGGCCGACAATTTATCGGCGCAGTTGAATGTTCTTAGAGATCGGCTATTGCACTTTAAGGGGAATAATTATTCTTTTTAGAGTTCGAGAGACTGCGTTTCGAATGCTGCCCGAGACCTTTAGTCAGAGGCAGATTGGGTTCCCCAAGAGGGCGCCAACTTTAAATCTCAAAGGGCGCAGAAAAAAAAGGTGCACAGGTTTGAGGGCACAAAAAAAAAAAAAAAAAAAAAAAAAAAGAAGCACACGAGTTCAAGGACAGAAATAAAATAAAATTATTTAAAATCAAAACAAACGAAAGCGCACACGTTCAAGGACGCAAATAAAATAATATGAAAAAAAAAGTTTAAAGAGGGGAGGGCGCAGAAAAAAAAATAATAACAATGATAAATAAATAAAAATAAAATAAATAAATAAATAAAACATTAGAAAAACTGAAGACAAGGGTACACAAAAAAACAAAGGTGGTCAATATGGCGCAAAAGAAAAAAAATCTCACAAGCATGAGAGCGCAAAAAATAAATAAACAAATAAAAATAAGCGAAGGTGCATAGGTTTGAGGTTGCAAAAGAAAAAAAAAAGGTGGGGAAACGAAGGGCTTCGAGGGCGCATCGGGCGGTCCTCCGCCCTTTCCTTTAGCCGCTTTTTTTTGGGGGGGGGGGGGGGGCAAATTTCATGAATATTTTAAATGATTTTGAATTATGTTAAAATGAATATTTTTTAGTGAAACAAGTTAAGCTAAACAGAAACAAAAGAAGAAAAATGAAAAAATAAAATACAATAGTAATTTAAAAAACTAAAAAAAAGAAATAAATAAATACGCTTTTGTGGCAAGATTAAATAGTAAAAAATAATCTTTGGATGATAAGTATATAAAGTAATTGAGCAAACACTTAATTTTAATGTAATACTAAAAAGCGTGGGGAGCTTCTTATCAGTTGTCTTGACTTTCTTCCATTTGTTGTCCATTCAAAAATGTAAATAGAGAGCACCCCACGGTTTTCTTATTACATCAAAAGTAAGTGTTTGGTCAATTACTGTATACACTCATCATCCAAAGATTATTTTTTACTTTTTTTGTTCATCTTGCTACAAAAGCGTGTATCTCCGTTAATTAGCGTCTGATTAAAAAAAAAAAAATGCTGACACGAAAACTCGGCAATAGCTACTGAACAAAAAAAAGACGCGTGTACATGAATACACGCGCTTTTTTTTCGAGCAATTAAAAGCCATCGATTATTTAATATTCTCTCGGAATTAGTACGGAGTCCAGAGCAGATTTTTTTTTTTTTACAACTAAAAAGAGCTAAACCTAACCATATCCTCCTCCGAAATTCTGAACTGTATTCCCTCAGACGTTTTTTATGTCTACGCCATAGACGTTTGTTAATTAAAATGAAGCAATGAATTTTGGAGCCCGGGTTCGGAATATCTTGTTCTTTTTAGGAAAAAAAAAAAAAAAAACCTCTGCTTGTGTATTTACTTATTCTCTTAACATTGTTGACAAATACCTATTTCAACTATTCAATCTACATACTATGGTACTAATCAGAAAACGAAAATGTTTTTAACCGTTAGCTTGTTCTACTTTTTGCTATCGCAGCCAAAATTGAGTTACGAAATCTGTCATTGGCTTTGTTGCAGAAGAGAACCGAAGCCGGTTTCTTCGCTGAATGTTGTAACACTGCGTTCATTCTTGAGTCATTTCTCTTCGGCTAATTCAGTTTTCTTGTTTTTTCAACTGACTTATCTTGTTCCGAATGTTATCATATCGCAAATCAAACTCAAATCATAAATGAATGGAGGAGGTGTTTTCCACGTCTTTCTCTTGCGAAACTTAAAAGATGTTTTCGAAACGTTTTGCATTTTGTGATATGTAGATCTGGTTTTATCTTCCCTTTTTTTCTTAATATGAACGATAGCGATTATGTTATGCATCTCTTACTTTTAAGATCCTTTCAATCGAAATTTAAAATTTCGGTTTAATTTATTGAAAGAATTAAAATCTTGTACCTTATAGCTTCTCCTTCAAAAGTTACGCATTACTTGTGTAATGTAGCAGTTCTGTCTTCGAAATTTAAAAAGGAATGTTTTCTCTTTTTTTTTACATTATCATTAAATAAAGAATAACACGTCCTTTCAGTCAAAGGAGTAATGTAATCACAAAAATATTTTCACTCAAATTTCACCTAAACTTCCGTTTGACTCAACTCCGAATAAATGTTGAGTCGTTTTTTTTCGGCCCGTCCCCCTACGGACAGACGAAATGTCCATTTTGACGATCTCCGTGTTATTTACATTACGCAGCCAAAAAAAAAAAAAAAAAAAAAAAAAAAATGCTTCTGACATAATTTTTGCTTATTCTTACGCAAAACGACCCCCTGCCTCCATATATGCCTACCATTTCCCCCTATCACGTGCCCCCATTTTTTCTTCCAGTTTTCTATAGTTTCATAGGCGTTATTTTTATATGGAAGGAAGAGAGCATTTTTTTTGCCTTTAACAGAGTTGCCAACCTTGGAGGAACTATTTGAGGAGCATCTGTGCTGATTTTGAGGAGCAATACGAAAATTTGCGGAGTAGTTCGGTGCTTTGTAAAAAAATCAATAAAAATAACGAAAACCACATATCTAAAATTGTTTTAGAGCTTTAATAATCATTTTAAGTATTAGTATAAAACTGATTATTTTTAAAATCAATAAAACAGCTTTAAACACTACTTTAATCTTTGGGTATAAGCATCTTTAATTTCCCATACATACATGTCTGACATGATAATAGCAAAATATAAGCTTGAAAGCATTCGACCGAGAAATGCGAGCAAAACAACTTCTTTGCGGAGCCGCGGAATTTCGCCATTTTTTGCGGAGCAACTCCGGAAAATGCGGAGCAGTTGGCAACCCTGCCTTTAACATTCTTTTAAAAGGCTAGAGAGGTCAAAAGCACGAGCATTTGTAGCAAGTTTGGAGACTGATGGGGGTATCCCCTTCCTCACTAATATATTTAAAACATCATTGAAACAGACCTTTTTTTTCCTATGGGTGTGTTTTACAATCTTTTACACTTATTTTTCGGCGTAAAACCAGAGTATCGGCTTACGCCGAATGGTATCGGTTACGCCGTCGGTTATACATCCTAAATTGTTCCCCTTCCTTCAAGAGATTGGATTTTTGTCTCTAATTTAGTGCGCGTCCTGTTGCGCTGCCTTACTCTCGTCTTTGTGCTGTTATAAATTATTACTCTTTTGAATTGTTACCAGAAACTTAAAACTTCGTTCATGTGCTTTTTTTCGGCAAAGGTTTTCAAAATTCTAGAAGTTTTGTGTCCTTTTCTCTTTAAACAATTTCTCTTCTTTGGCACCTTTTTCGGATTAAAACAATTGTTTGGTGCGGTATAGGTTACTAAAGCTCTTGCGCGAAAAAAAAAAAATCTAACTAACTAACCATAGTATTGGACCCCATGGCACTGTGAAAAAAATTGTGAACGAAATGTTCACATTTTTTTATTAAAAAAATATTAAAATTAGAGCATGTTATATAGTCAAGTTGCATCGCGATCTTCAACAAAGACCCCCCCCCCCCCGTGTTATTCAGTTTTACATTCAGACACATTTAAGATTAAAAATGAACTTAAGTATGCCAATCATGTAAGCATTAATGTTTATTTATCTTTCTGGGGATGCACCGCCCCCATTGTTTTTCATTTGCCATGAAATGATAAACAATGGGGAGGGGGTGCATCCTCAGAAATATAAATGTATACATTAATGGCACATTATAAGCTACATAAGTTCAATTCAAATATTAATTGTATATGCGAAATATAACTTGAATAATCTGCGATGCGGCTCTGCAACATGCATATTTTTTCAGTGCTTGGAGGAGGAGTCCTATACTCTGGTTTGATGCCGAAAACAAATAAAAAATTGTTAAACGAGCTCCTAGGAAAAATAGATTGGTTTTGATAATTTTTAAAAATATTTATGTGGTAATACCCCATGAATCTCCCGACATGCTCCAAATGTTCATGCTTTTGAAGTTTGCATCTCTCTACCTAGCTCATCAAAAGACTTAATGGCTAATATAACGCTCCCTTCCCTCCCAAATAAAAATGATGCTAATGAAAATGTCGAAAAATGAAAAAAAAATTGGAGTGCTCCATTTCCAAAAAGTGGGACGTGGTGGGGGAAAACGGTGGTCATATTTGGATTCAGAGGGTAATTTTATATAAGAATCAGCATGAATAATGTCTGAAGCATTTTAAGGGTCCCCCCCCCCCCCCGGGATGTTCCAAAAAAAAAAAAAAAAAAACTTCTTTTATACATTTTTCCGTATTTAATGAAGACAATTTAAAGAATGTACAGATAATACAGTTATTGAAAGTTGTGGTCTATAAATTATATTTGTGTTTTTCTGATAAATTCGTTTAAAAAAGTTTTTCGTTTTTTAAAAATGTTAAAATTTTGTTTTAAAATAAAACTCAAAAATGATGTTATGATGGTTGTCCATAGATGGTGTCACGTTCAATTAAAAAAATTGACCACTCCCCCGCTGTGTCACACTTCGCTTTCCCTTCCACCCTTTGTCACATATCGCGCTGTTCTTCGTGAACATACTGTTGTAAAATCAGGGGTGCTCACCAAGGGGGGGTCATGGCGCAGACTGGGCCATTGAATTTTTTTTTTTTGGGGGGGGGGGTATTTTGAGGGGAATTTTTCTCTTTTTTAGGGGGTTCTTGCTTTTGGGTGGGTTTTCGCGATTTTTAGGGGGGACACCCATGGTAAAATAATGCATGATGTCTTGCTTCTTGTCACCTCTCCTCCCTCCACCTTGTCATAAATTTTCAAATTGTCACAAGTTTACTAATCTCCCCCCCCCCCTGCATGGCATTTTCTGACGGTCCCCAAGTTCAATAATGGTTAAAGGAATTTAATTGCTTATTGTAGTGCTGCCATCTACTGAGGAAAAAGTTATTTTAGCAAAAATTCCGGAATAATTTAAAATAGCTTCATGTAGTGCTGCCGTCTGGTGAGAAAACACTGTGTGGTTTCTCGGTATCGAATGGTTTTTTTTTTTCTTCATTACAAAAGTTTTTTTTTTTAATCTGATTTTTTTTTTTTTTTTCAAATATCAGGTCGTTGTTCTACAGTGTTATGAAGAAAGTTACTATGAATTGAAAGTTGGTGTTTTGTTTTTCATGCAGTGAAGTAGCGAAAGTTGTTGTATGTATAATTTGTGGGTTATTAAAGAACGTTTTAAGTGATAAATAATTCATCGAGAAAAATACTTCAAAATAAATCGCTCTGCATTGAGGATGCGTAGTTTTAGAGTTTCCAACTTAAAAATGTGATATAGGAATTTCTAACTTATTGTCGACATAAGGGACCTCTCATAAAATACGCATAACCGCGAGAAAAGTTTAAATGATATTGCGTTTAAAGGCTGATAAACAACAAATGAAATGTAAAAGAAATAACGAATAACATTTTTTGTTTTAAAGAAAAAAAATTGCGACTCAAAAGCGGTGTTGGCGAAGATCAAGGTTGCATTAAACAAAATTTACATAATGTATTTTACAGTCCTATAGAATCAGAGTGGTGGATTCCTCAGAATGTTCTTTGTGTGACTCCCATCAACCAATGACTTTCAAACATTTTGAAAGTTGTATTGTGTTTTGTGTTATCTCAATATGAGAACGTTATCGGAAAATATTAGAGATCTCCTGAACTAATAGCTTAGGCGCCAATCGTAGCATTTCGTGAAAAATTTCTTTCCAAAATAATAAAACAAGAAGTAGAATATTTCAAAAGATTTGATGGAAAAGGGAAAGAACGAATGACAGTGTAAAATGGGTCGCATGTGTCAATCGGCGAATGATAAAATGGTAGGTTGCATTAATTTGCAATAGTCAAAAGTTTAGAGAATTGGCGTGCAGCTGTGAGGGATGCAATGCAAAGCTGACATATAAGTGAAAAAATACTGTATTCTTAATTTATATTTTAAAAATATATCTTGAACTGCTTGAATAATAATAAGCAGTGTCATCTCGAATTTGCTCCAAATGCATTAATGGCGCCATCTACTAGCTAAAATTTAAAATGTGGTTTTCCTACGTTACTTGTTATCGTGCTGCCATCTACTGTCGAATAGTGGCGTTGCTCCAACAAATCTTCATTTTGAAGCACAGCCCCTTTAATACTAAAATGCCTATCCTGTTGATACGGAAAACAGTTCTACCTATAGTGCCGAGATAGAGACTCTTTCTAGGCACTAGTTCTACCCTACTGCCATCCAACAAAGTCGTTGCTATGGGCTATGGCGATGGATCCAAATACTTAAAATAAAATTGTTAATCGGTTAGGTTCTGGATTTAAATTTGGAAATTGTTGATTTCCAACATCTCTGAAAGTATTATTCGTACATTTTTGAGTTTGTTTTTCTGTTTTGTTGAAAACGAGGAACCGATAGGGAATAGGGATCCTTTCGCTCCTGGTATAACAGGGGCGCTTGTTGTTGAACGTAGCTTTTGTACTAATGGCGCCATCTCGTAGCTAGAGTTGGAAGTTTTGATTTGTTTTACATTGCTGCGGTCTACCGATGCATTAGAACGTCTACTTTTAAACCGGTCAATAAAAATGATGTCAACTGAAAAAAAAATATTTGATTGGATTTAGTTTTTCCTTTAAACTCTCATATAATTTTTATCGCATAAAAGTTCCCATTTTTTTAATTTCCCCACAAATTTCTGTTTTTTGTGGCATTACTTCGCATTTGAATCATATGCGATAATGGTTTTACATCACATTGTTAGAGATTTGTACAAATTAAAGTAAAACTTGAAATATAATGGTTTAGTAATTTTTAATAATATCATTTTCAAGTTTAAAAAAATCTCTAAATGAAAATGAAATAATAACTAAAGTTTCTATTGTCTTTTTTTTTTTTTTTAATAAAAAATTAAATGGTAAAAAATCTGATTTTAACTCAAAAAAACTTCAAAAAAAAATAATGATTTTTTTACACTCAGCAAACAATGAAAGAATGTATTCAAACATGTAATTAAAAATACTTTGTGAGTTATGTGAACTATTGAGGGAAAATTAAGTTTTGAAAATGGGATCTTCAGTTGACATTCAATTTCTAAAATTGAATACTAAGAACGCACTTTCTTATAGTTTTGTCGCCTATAAAATTCCACTTTCACATTGTGAAGCAGAATTTTTCTCGTGTGGAGATGGTATGGAGATTTGTGGATTTATTATTTATATACTAATGGCGCCATCTCTTAACTAGAGTTGAAAGTTTTGTGTTGTTTTATAGTGCTGCCATCTATCGATGAAGAAGAACGTCTGCTGTAATCCTGGTCACTAATGTCCAGTTTTTTCAATGATCCACAAATGATGTCACTCTTTGAGAGGTGAGGGGTTTTGTAAATTGTGACAGTTTGACAATCGTAGTGGGGGGGGGGGTAAGGTAGACCCCTTATAATTGGGGCCCTCCACTATAGGGACCTTAGGTTGAAGGTAACGAGAAGTGTGACATCACGCATTTTTATGGGGGGGGGGGGGGTAAGGGAAGGGGATTAGATAAAATGTGACACATTTTGTGGAAAAAGAGGGGGGGGACAAATTTGTTGAAAAAAGTGACATCATTTCTTTATAGCCCCTTTTCAAGAAATTATTATCTTCGTTTTATAGTGCTGCCATCTACTGACGAATAACAACGTCTACTTTAATGCGGTTAATATTTGTGTTGTTTCATTCAAAGACCATTTTTACACAACCCCCCTTTTTTGCACGACCATAATTACTCTCTTCCCTACCAACCAATCAATATTAGCTCTTTTCTGAATTCGCATTGTTACATTTAATTCAGTTGTTTAGTTACAAATTGTGCTATGTGTCAATATTAGTTTTTATGTTTTAAACATTGAGGACCTGGCTTGTATTTGATTTTTGTCTTTTCTCTAAGAATGATAACTAATTATGCAACTCATTCGATAAAAAATTACTGGATAAACCATTGGCTTTTCAGTTCTCTGTTTTTCCGTCCCTCTCCTCTTTTTTCACAAAAGAATTGTTGAGGCACCTTTCCCTCCTAATCTTTATAATAATCTAATTTCATTTTTTTAAAATTAATTGATTAAAAATGATTGATTATTTTAGAGTGTTTATCAATCAGTTTAGAGTGTGTCTTCCGAATCCTTACAATAGCAAAATGTTGAAAGATTCCCCGAATACGGGTCATCGAAATCATATACAAGTTTAGCAAATCTGAAAAGAAACTTATTAAATAAGCGTCTTGGTGTCAATTATTTACTTTATTATAATTATTATGCAATGTAATGGATAAAAAGACTAAAACGTTATAAAAACAGCTGGTTGACCTTTCCCAATATAAAATTTTAGTTTGGTTTTTATTAGCATCTCCATCATTAAGTAGCTAAGAACTATAAAAGATTTCTTCTTTCTTATTTTCTCTTTCCCTTTTTGTACAGCGCTTGCATATCCAAGGGCAACATACTAGCATTATGGGGGGGGGGGGGGGGTTCGCGCTGAAAAATATGAATCTTTCGGTACGAAGTTTTTTGGAATTGTTTGTAAAAGAGACCAAAATGGTCTGAAATAAATTGCCCAGTGCGACCTAAACAGTATTAATTAATTTCAGAAGCAATGAAAGGAACTTTATTTCAGTTATGAATTATGATCTATAATCAGTAGCGTAACTAGGGGTTCGTAGGAGTGGCTGTTACCAGGGGCGCAGCAGCCAGAAGGGCGGTATTTCGACTAATTAGAAAAAAAGATTTTAAGAGTTTTTTTTTTTTTTTTTTTTCCATCATAGAATTTGAAAAATTCTTTAAAGAAATTAAAAAAAAAAAAAAAAAAAACTCTCAAGAAAAAGAACTAGAGGGTGTATATATATATACACATACATAACATCTACTGAGAAGGAACATTGGGCATCTTTGCAAACAAAAATAAAAAATTTTTTGGAGGTCACAGTGACCTCCGGTAACGTCCCCATGGGGGCGCAATTTCGTTAGTTCGCCAGGGGTGCTAGACCCAATAGTTACGACCTGATGAATATTGTCGACGGTTTAAGGGGATCACATGACCCCCATGACTCTCCCCTGGTCCCAAGTGTCCCCCCTCCCCTGTCGCAAGGGCGCCCATATAGGGGGCAAGGGGGGCTCAAGCCCCCCTCCCCCTTAGAAATGAGAACTTCGTTGCTTTTAGTGCTTTTTCCTTTGTAAAAATGTATAAAAATTTCTTTTCCAGCCAGTAATGAGTAAGTTATTAAAAATCAAATTCTAATATATCTAATCTGTGCCGAAATCGGGTTCCATCGAAAAAATATTCTGCTAAACCATTTTGAAAATTTTTGAGCCCCCCCCCCCCCCTTAAAGTTTTGCATATGGTCCCCCCTTGCCTGTGCATATCTTTTTCTTCGAAAAGCAGAGTGGATTTCGTGAAATTCAGTTTCCTTGTGTGGATAATCGGATGTTTTTCTCAATTTGTTTGGCAGCTGAGAGAAAGTGGACGAAAAACACCTGCTAGCGCGTGTACGGAGGAGGGCCTTGAATAGTGAGGCCACTCCGTTTGTCTGTGAGAAATGCGTGCCCCTTTCGCATTTCTCGTCCTCTTTCCGATCGGGTGCCGGTGGCATTGAAAGCGAGCGCTTCGGCGACCTTGGCTCGCTCGCCGTTTTCCTATTCCGGGCCTCCTTTCTGGAAAAGGAGAGGTCGGCCCAACCTTGGACGCCGCTCGGCGAGCCTTGTCCCACATCGGGCGCTCCATATACTGGGAGCTGTGACATTTGCGCGCCCTCCATCCCGTCCGAGTGCCCTTGGGGGGCGGAGAAGATATCGGAAACTGGAGTCAAAGGAGTGTCGGAGGAGGTGGCATTGAATTTTTCTTTTTCTTTTTTTTGCACCGTTTAGCGACTTCTCGAAGGCAGCGAAATAGCATTTGCGTGAGGGAAATGTGAATTTCGAACTGGTTGTCATCGTTTTGTGAGAAAGATGAATCAATTATTAACCCAGGGCGAAATTTGCGTGTGAGGTTACGGGAGGTCATGATGACCTCCCAAAAATTTCTTATTTGGAAAATTTCGCAATTTAAAAAAAAAATCATTTTTAAAGGATATCTCTTCTTATTAAACGTTTGTATGCATCCACATTTTTTTTTTTTTCATTTTCTTTTTTTTAATCATTCGACAAAATTCGAGTTTTATTTCTGTGGATTGGAAATTTTCCTCGTATTACCGAGAAATCGGTGGATCAATTATGATGATAATAAAGTTTGATGCTGCAATTAATCCGCAATTTTCTTTCTTTCTTTCTTTCTTTCTTTTTTTTTTTTTTTTTTTTTTTTTTTTTTTTTTTTTTGCACCAATATTACGCTATATTGCAGAAAATGACATTTATTTATCTCTACTAATAATAAAGCTGAAAGTCTCTCTGTCTGGATATCTGGATCTCTGTCTGCATATCTGTCTGGATGTCTGTGACGCGCATAGCGCCTAGACCGTTCTGCCGATTTTCATGAAATTTGGCACAGAATTAATTTGTAGCATGGGGGTGTGAACCTCGAAGCGATTTTTCAAAAATTCAATTTTGTTCTTTTTCTATTCCAATTTTAAGAACATTTTCTCGAGCAAAATTATCATGAAATGGTCAAGCAAATTATCATAACGTGGACGAGCAAATTATCATATATACCATTATAATAGTAATACCATTATTTATGTCATAAGAAGCCATTACAGTTAGTGACGAAGCAGTTTCAGAAATATTTCGTAACTGAAAACCCTGCATTCTTCGGCGTGACTCCCCCCCTCCTAATGATAGTCTTTATCCACCACTGTTGCGGTCCTCGTGTGAAAAAGGGTTGTGCACCACTGCGTAATACAATGCAAATAAGGAAAATAAAGCAATTTTATAAACGAACGTCTATCGAAGAAATTATAATTATTAAAACTCTATATACTGTTTCGAAATTTCACGTCAGTGTTTGTACATGAGACACATCGAATTTAAACAAACATGAAAAGCGCATTGAACCCCTTTCTGTACGCACTAAAAACAAACTATTCTGCTGCACTTCTGGTGTAGAATTCTTTAGAATTCCTTTCGAATTTTTGAGCAATCACATTGCTTATTGATCTCATTTGACTGTTTTTGGCGTCCTATGATTTTATTCCCCCCCCCCTCCCAGCCTCCCTCTGCAGCACCACCGTCGACCGGCCTCCCGATGCTGCTCCTCTAGTGAAAACCGTCTCCAGGTTGCGTCCATATCCTACACGTATACATACACACACATACACACTCATGCCTGCACACAGAGAAAAACACACACGCCTTCACACACACTCGTGATTGCGAAAAACATAATTTGAATTCAAGATGACAAAATTCAAATTAATTTTTTTTTTTCAAATTCAAACCATATCGCTGAAATCTTTTGCGACTATTTGCCAAGTCATGTTTGTTGTCGAAGGCATTGTTTGTGTACGTGTGACGTCCGAAGCACCTGTTTTCCATGGAGAGGAAGTCCTCGAAATTCAAGGCTTCGGTAGACGTAGGGACACATTTACACCATATGGGTCACCTTCAATGGAAAGAAGAGCAGGAATTTCCGATATTTGCGAGACCTTGCGTTTATCCTGTGTAAGTGCGCGCGACCTCCAATTGAAGGGCGTCTTACAAGGGAAGGCCGTTTTCTTCTCTTTGGTTCTTTGACATTGCCATTTTCAATGCAAAATTTGTTAAGTTTTTCTTCCTATACTGAAACTTTCCACCCCACCCCCACCCTCCCGTTAGACCTGAAAATAATCACTCGCCAGCTAATGACTGAACTGTTACTTTGGCAACTAAAATAAAGGACTCAACCCACTTTTTAAAAACCCAACTGGCCACAAATTATAATTTGTGGCCAATAAAGCAATAATAATTGTTATTGCTCTTCATTGATTTTTTTTTTCGTTTTCCAAATCCATGGCTTTCTTCGATCAACCTGCTCCCAAAACTAGTCATTTCTATTTCGTTGTACAGTCGTCCCTCGCTACTTCGCGCTTCGACTTTCGCAACTTCACTACATCGCGGTTTTTTTTTTTTTTTTTTTCAAATATAGTAATTAGCCTCTTTTTTGCACTCGTGTAAACTTTTTCCTACAAAAGAATAACAAAGTATGTCTTCCAAGTAAGGTAAGCTCTTCTGAGGAGCTGTAGTTGTACTAGTTGAGGAAGTATAGGTATAAAATCGCCGAAGAAAGTGTAGGAATCGCTATTTCATTTTAACCGTTAAACACTATAACTGGAAAGTATAAATCACCAGGGGATAAATACATCTGAAAATGGTGTTTAACAGTGTACTAGCTTTTTAAATTGTATATGCAATACCTTTAATGAGGGTAAATGTAGAAGACGAACGGGGACACATACGATCACTATCTGACAATTAATTCTTCATCGATCAAGTTGTGCTATTATCAAAGATTAGTAGTAGTGTGTGAGAACTGCATGTGTGTATGTAGTTTTATTTCCCAATAAATAACTACGCGATATCTATTACGTGTAATATATATCATTTTTTCATATTTTGTGTAATATATTAAGTAATGCAAATGTAATGGTGGCTTAGGGTGCTGTTTCATGTCTAAGGGTTTCTAACTATGTTAAAAACCTATTTAAATTGCTCTAAGTAAGTTCATGCTCTCTAGTTAGGAAAATATTCGGTTTATAAATACAGAATCCTACTTCGCGGAAATTCAGTTATCGCGGTAAAGCCTGGAACGAATTAACCGCGATAAACGAGGGTTGACTGTACTTAGGTTGTGATAGCTGATAAGAAAAGAAAATCTTCTATTCACTCTCGTACCTACCCCCTCAAGAACTAACAAGCGCAAACTCGAGGGCATGTACAAAAAGTATGAACGCACTTGGGGGGAGGGGGGGGGGCTGAAAATAAGTGAAATGGTAGTTAGGTCTCTTGTACCCTTATTTTCTTTCACAGCTACCTTTTAGCGATTGTTTTCCTGTGAAAATAGTTCCGTATAATAGACTCGCCAATCCTTACCCACACTCACATACACGCTGATATATTTATAACTGTGTACATCGCCCCCGAGGGTCCCCTGTTCCCGTCACGCGGTGACATACCACATGCGAAACCCCCGGGAAGTATAAATGTACACAAAATATGTATAAGGAATACAGTGGACGCTCTCTGTAACACGATTTGACTTGCGCAAAATGGGTAATATAACGCAAGGTTTTCTCGAGTAACTTATCTCGGAGCTAACTCGTACTCCTCGACCGCACCGTGATATTTTTCGGAAGCGAAGTGCGGGTCAGTGGTGTTTTTATGATAGGGTAAAGGAGGTGGTTACGCCTCCCAAGAATTGGGAGTTCTCTCCTCCCCCTCTTCCTTTCAATATTTTCAATAAAGCGATCTGTTTTCAATCCACTTTTCAAAAGGGTGAAAATTTTTTCAAGAAGGGTGAACGAAAATGTTTCTTAAATACAGTGAAACCTCCCTTAACGGACACTCCCGAATAACGGACACCTCTAATTAACGGACATTTTTGCAAGTCCCAGTCCCTCAATATAGGCCATTCCATGTAATTCACTCTGAATAACGGACACTCCGAATAACGGACAGTTATTTTACAAAAAATTTCCCTTGCGATCGTAGCACTTCCGTTTTTTTTTTCTTTTCACAGAATATCTTAGTAACTTCTTGCCTTACAAAGCTTTTCATCCTCCACAACTGATATCCCCCCCCCGTCATTTCCTTATCACTGTTTCTTGGAATTAAAAGGGTGGTAATGGGCAGAGGCAGCGATTGGGGCTTAAAAGTTGGGGGCAGAAAAAAAAAGAACTAAAATACATGGTACTTTTTGTGAGCAGCAAAAAATGAAAAAGAAAAAAAAAGTCATAATTTTGTTACGGCTAGTTTTGAGAGTAAAAGCAAATAAGTGACAATTGATGTCAGTCTAACAATTAACGTACGTTTTTCTTAAGATTTCAATGAATTTTATACACAATAACTATTCAAAAGTTAAGATAAAAGAGAGGAAACTGGGTGCTTTTTCTAACAAGGGCTCTCGGGAGATGCAATTGAGCGTACCGGCGCCGGTAGTAGTCGGCTGTATGGCGCCGTGGTTTCGTTGGGTTGTTTAATTTTTAGATATGAAAAAGATTTGCTCATATTCAAGGTCATATTGCCAACTGTCAATCATGCAATAGTGATACTCGAAATAAAATAAATAAATTAACTATAAAAAGTAGAGAATTTTCGGAAGCACTGAAATACAGTAAAGAATTGAAAAACTTTTCCCTGAGCAAAGGGGACACTGAAGGACTTGCTAAGGTAAATGATTTAAATATTTATATTGAGAAACAGGCTTGTAACGCAAAAAAAGAGATGTCAAACTGTTTTAACTGATTACTTTAATCGATTAAATGCTTTTTAAGATAAGTGTGTGCTGTCAGTATACCTTTATTAAGAAAAAACAGATTAATTACACTTGACGTAAAATGTAGTAAACCTTTCGCAATTGTTTCGATTGTGTTCTACAAAGGGAACAACAGTCCATTTTGAAAAAGGTAAATTAAGTAGTTCCTCCTAATAGCGGACACCTCCCAATAACGGACAAAACTTCTAGTCCCTTGACTGTCCGCTATTCGGAGGTTTCACTGTATATGGCTAAGTCAGCAAAAATCTATTTCAATACATGTATATTGAAGAATGAAAAGTTTTTTGGTAAGGATACCCCTCCCCAACACCACCTAATTACTTTTGATTTTTTATTATTTACTAGTGGTACCCGCACGGCTTTGCCCGTAATAGAAAAATTAAAAGATCTTTTGGTTCGCCTGCATATTTACAAATAATGTATGGGGAATTTTACCGCCAATTGGCTTGTACCCACGGTTCCACGTTATGATAATTTCGTATCTTGCCAATTGGCTTGTGCCCATGTTACGGTTCCACGTTATGATCATTTCGTAATTTACTCGTCCATCTTATGATATTTTTGTTCTTAAAATTGGAACAGAAAAAGAACCACATCGAATTTTCGAAAAATTGCTTCGAGGTGCACACCCCCATGCTACAAACTAACTTTGTGCCAAATTTCATGAAAATCGGCCGAATAGTCTAGGTGCTATGCGCGTCACAGTGATCCAAACATCCTCCGGACAGAGAGACTTTCAGCTTTATTATTAGTAATAAAGATGTTAACAAGCTCACCCTATACTTATGCTTCATTTTTTGGGTTATGGACCTTATCATTCAAGTTTGTGCAATTAAAAGGAATTTTAGCATTAAAGTTTATGGGAAAATTGAATCCCATATAAATTCTCGTCCACTAGATGATTTTGATTTTTTTTTATTTTTTATTCAGTTCGCTCGGGCAATAGAAAATGTCTTGATGACTAGTTAGTTCATAAGAATAACAAGAAAAATATATAAAAAAACTTAGAAAAAAAAGTTTCCCGACGCATTTTTTTTTTTTTTTTTTTTTACTGGTGGCTGAAGTTCTAGTTTTTGTCGGAGCCTGGTTATAACTATCATTTACCACTTATTTCATGAAGTTTTTTAAAAAATAATGCGGTAGTAAATTGTCTTACTTTTGGTGTTTGAAGATTTTAGAAGTTTCTCACGAATTAATACAGTAACATAAAATGTACTGATTTGGATCATGCCATTGTTTTATTTATTTTTTGACATTTCATCTGTAAATATTTTTTGCACTTTGATGACGTGTTTAAGCAACAGTCTTATTCATTTTTGAAAAAACCTTGCATATTATTTGTATGTATTATCATCTGTTCAAAAATGGTGAAATGTTAGTACTTTTTCTATGATAGTATTCATCATGGTTGTATCACGAAACAATGAAACATAAATTACGTGTTCCGAATTTCATAACCAGTCGACATCATCGGCCTTCAATGACGGTAGCGGCGAGTCCAATTTCAAGTTCACTTTCCTTCAACGTTATCGCTGCAGCCTTCAACCCCAAGGTTGAGTTGACTTTCTTTGTCATCGCAGATGCTATATGTAGTCATATCTATAACCGGCCCTCACAAGGGCCGCAGAGAGCCAAGACGGGCTCCTTGTCAGTTATGTCACCGGGCCCCTCCCCCCCCCACCCCCCAAAAAAGAGAAAAGAGAATAAGAAAAAGAAAGTAAAAGAAGAAAAAAAAGGTAAAGAAGAAAAAAAGGGGGAAGAAAAGAAAAGGGAGAAAAAGAAATAAAAAATCAAAACTACTTACTAGAAAACAATTAACCCCATTTTAAGTGCCATAATAGTAAATAGCAAAAGTAAATTTATTTAATCTTTACGTTTTCTCTTCTACGGAGTCCTCCTCCCCTTTTTCTTTCTTATTATTTTTCTTTTTTTTTTCTTTTCTTCTTTTCTTTCTTTTTTTTTGCGTTAGTTTCCCCCCCCCCCCCAACACCCGGGCCCCTAGTTTCAGACTAGGATGACATGGCCTCTCGTCGGGCCTGGCCCTCGCAGTTTTGAGGCCTTGTGCAACCCTCGAATGTCAGACAAAACTCGTATTAGGGTGGTTATTGTACCTCGTATTAAACAAATAGTTGAGTTTGAGGCAAAGAAAAAGCTTCAAAATTCGGATCAAATATCCCACTTGCGGAGAAAACCTTATGGCTTGCATGTTCAAAATAAGTAAATAAATAAACAAATAAATGAGTCTTTTTTTTCGTCGGGCGTTTTGGATCCAGTATGGATTTTCGCTCCTCAGTCGCTCTGGACTTCGCCATAAAATCAACCTCTTCTGCATTTACTACGTTAACGATGAAACAGAATTAAACATTTTCAAAATATTCGTAAAATAACGGCCTTAGATTGTAAGCCTAATAACCTTTCTTTCCGCACTCACCTCTCAAATGTTTATTTATT
The DNA here is from genome assembly GCF_026930045.1 of Uloborus diversus. Lineage (NCBI taxonomy): Eukaryota > Metazoa > Arthropoda > Arachnida > Araneae > Uloboridae > Uloborus > Uloborus diversus. The sequence continues at coordinate 168,766,731 of NC_072734.1, forward strand.
CATGTAATGTTCAAAGAATATTTCATATTCATTCTCTCTGTGTGTGTTCCATGAAGTATCTAAAAAACAATTACGGGAAACTTGTTTACTTGGAAAGTATAGTAGAACGTTGACCGAACCGATAATGAACGGTTTTTTTTTTTATTTGGATAAATTGGTAAGCCCTGGGAAAGACAAGGTGCTTTATTCCTCTATTTTTTAGGTGTTTCATTTCTTAAAAAAAAATAAATAACAAAAATATTTTCTCGAAATTTGCTTCTTTTATTTTAAAATTGCATCCTTTAATATTTAACTTGTCATTGTAAAAAATTCAATTGATGTTTTGAAACTTTCTACAAGTTATTTTCCTAATTTAGTTTTTTAATTATAAAGCGTTATTTTTTATACGTTCGTTTTCATCTTTTAAAAATATCCTATTGTGTTTTTAATTAATACTTTAAAAAATGTGCGATGCTGACAAGTTTTAAAACAAAGTTTCAATTAATTGAGGTTTACGACATCCGTCTAGGCTAGCTAATTGGGACCTAGCGGTCCCAATTAGCTCGGACAATCAAGGTTCTACCAACGATATACTATTTTCAGTACTGTCCAATGGGATTCCTACGAACACTGGAGAACGCTTCACTGCGCGGATAGTACTTTCGTTAAGAAACGACATTTACAGGGTGGCTTGTTGCAGTGACCTCTACTTTCAATAAAGTCCTTCAAAGCAATTCACGAATGCTCATAATGGCCTATGATTCTGTATTGTATGGATCAATTTTACCTGACCATGATTTACGTGAGTGAAACATCTTGATGACCTTTTCTCCGCATCACCCCACCTCTAAACTTTACTCCTTAGGTTAACATCTTGATGACCGACTGAGATTCCTGGGAACCTCCGACTCCTGGTTGTTACCATTAACTATAAACTCACTGTTGCGCTATTTAGGGTTGCCACTGGCGACTAAAAAGGCGCGTTTTGCGACTATTTCCGACCGTAGATGACTGTAGCGACTTTTTTTGATCAAAAACGGCTTAAAAGCGACTATTTTTTAAAAAATTGGCGATTTTTTTACAATTTTAGGCGACTTTTTTCATATTTTATGATATTTATTGGCGGGAAAAAAAAGAAGGAGCGATGTGTACGATGTGCTCAACACGTGTGTCGAGAAAAATACTTCTTCTGTTTTAGATTTCAATCCTTTTGCATCTTGCAAACATTATGCTATTGAATGCTGTGGGTAGTCTAATTGATAAGACGCTGAAACGCAGAATCGGAAAGATCCTGTCACTAAAAATGTTAACAGGCGTAACATTTTAATCGTCATATAAGTAATAGCCGATGATCGAGTAACCCGCGTGTTTCAATAATGAAACTCGCGCCACGGCATGATAATTTAATAATATGGTTTTGTAATGTTTAACATGCAGGGAAAGGCTTTATCGTGACAAGGCTGAACTCGATCCGGTCACTTAATTGTTTTACTGGTAAGACTGTCATTTTAGGGGAATGAAAAAACCAAAACAATAAACGCTATATACTGGAGTTAAGGGTTCATTCATTTGTGTTAGGGTTAAAATGTCAACTATCAAAAGATCACCAAACAGGCAATGCCTTCGTTCAAATGTAGAAACAATTTTCACCCATCATACCAAGACGGGCAACTTTCTAGTCTTTGAATAATGTGTGGTGGAAATATTTTCAGCATGTTTTATGTGGTAAAGTTTCACTTACTGTAACATCTCACGTCTTCCTAACGCGAAATAATTCATAAATGTAGAGCATTTAAATTTCACATAAATTCTGAAAATTTATTTCAAACGTGAAATGAGTAATACTGATTAATTAATCCTTCAAGGAGTGGTTCCTTAAATGTTCAGCTTATGTAAAAATTTACGTTGAATTATTCTAGGATTCAGCGAGTCAAAGGAAAGTAGTTAAGGCGAGACCGTAGTCAAAGCCCGGTTTCATAGTTTTCAACACCAGCCCCCTCCCGGAATTTAGTACGAGTTTTGATTTGTTTTCAACATTCAAAAATAGTTGTCCGAAATTAGAAAGCTTGACTGGAGCCTTAGTCAGCAGGCGCGACAAAAGTGACAGTTGCTTAGGTATACTGGGCTCCCGAGTACTCGGACTAAATTGAGAGCAAAATAAATTTGATGACATTTGATCAAAATAGATTGAAAAGGGGATTTTGATTGTTATGATAATGTCATAAATACATTTATTCTACACACGAAAAACATTCTCATCGTTGTGTAGCTGTAAATAACTTTTTTTTCTTTGTTGAAGTCGCAAATACAGTGAAATCTCATTGCAACGAATACCAATGCAACGAAATAAATTTTCAGTCCTGTTTGATTTCCCTTACATTGCTTGAATTCTGTTACAATGAACAAAATTTGCGGTGCCTGCGTTCGTTGTTACGGGGTTGAATTTCGAATAAGGACGCCGCACAGTAGGGCGAAAACGCCAAAAAGAGCTTAAAAATGTTTTTAAACCTCTATCGCTTGTTTGTTTACACAGGCATGTTATGGAGTTTTTTCGATTTGTTTCGGCTCAGGTTCCAAAGTTCGCAGGTTTACGCATCTAATTCCTTTTCAGGGTCTTTCTACCGACCATTTATGACTAAATAATATTAATTTCTAAGAGGACATAAGAGGACATTTTTTCGCAGAGTGTTTTGAAAAAAAAACAACAACCTTGAATTCCCAAGTTTTTGGTGCTGATCAAAACCGATTTTCGATTTGAGAATTCGATTACTCATTTTTTTTTCATCGTTGGACACGAGAGAAATTAAATATACCCGCCTTTAATGAGAGAGAAAAAAAAAAAAAAAGACTGCTTGAAAACAATTTTTGTAAATTCACGCACTTATGGTTCTTGAACTTTATAAAGGCTCCCTTTAGCTTTGTAGGGGATAAAGGGCTCTAAAATTCCAATTATGATTGCCTAAGAGAAAGGCCTGTGCAAATTTATTAATCCTCAATTGGTTTAATATAGGAAAAAAAACCTATTTCTAAGCGCCTTTTGGTGTTTTCGCCCTACTGTGCGCCGCAGCAATCTTACGCCCTAATCATGGCATTATGAGAATTTATCCGAATGTTGCGGGGGGGGGGGGGGTAAAAAAAAAAGCTTTTTCCGAAAATAATTCTTCTGCAGCCTTGGCCGGTCCATTCCCCCCGCCTTTCTCCTCGGCTGGTGTTTTGTTATGGAGACGGCAAACATCGTCTGCCAATGACATTCTGCAAAAACGAAGGGCCAAAGTCTGGGGCCACGGCGGCGCATTGTCCGCAAGCGACCCGCTTCGCGCATCTCTGCCCTTGAAACGCGGCATTGAAACCGAGGGCGGTTCAACGATCGGTATTGAACTGCCGACCGCCCCCCGTCTCTCACTTTCTCCGGGCCATCCACGGTCGTTTGGCCCTGACCCAGGGTTACCCTAGGTTACCCGAGTTCAAGGCCCGCGAACGAGAAGGGGAGTGAGCGATCGGCCTTGCACCCTCCGAAAAAAAGTCGTCGCTCGACCTCGCCCCGTTTGTTTATCATCAGCGGTTGACCTCTCCTGCCTCCTCTAGCCCTAGTTCGGTGTAGTGCTCGGTTCAACAGACGATTTTTTTTTTTTGTTAACGAACTGTAAGGTATGGAAGAATAAGTTCATACTGCACAGATAAGCAAATTGGTCGATTACCGAGTAATCGGTGAATCAATTATAATATAACTAGTGGTACCCGCACGGCTTTGCCCGAAGTAGAAAATTAAAACGTCATTTGGTTCGCCTGTATACAAATAATCGATGATGAATTTCTCACCAATTTGTTATATTCATTTGCTCGCCCATGTTACGGTTCCACGTTACGATAATTCCGTAATTTATTCGTCCACGATGTGATAATTTGCTCGGTAAAATTTTCTTAAAATTGGAATAGAGAAAGAACAAAATCGAATTTTCGAAAAATCGCTTCGAGATGCACACCCCTTGCTACAAACTAATTTTGTACTAAATTTCATGAAAATCGGCCGTACGGTCTAGGCACTATGCGCGTCACAGAGATCCAGACATCCAGACAGATTTTCAGCTTTATTATTAGTATAGATAATGATAATGAATTTTAATGCTGCAATTATCCACCTTTTTTTTTCTTTTTTGGCCCCCATATTACGCTATGTTGCATTATGATTTCTCCCAGGAAGGCAAATTGACATTTACAATGGAAGAAAAAAAGGGAAAGTTTTAGATTCCAAAGATTTATTGTCAGCGTAATGTTGAAGAGATTAATTACGCTTCTAAAATAAACTTGGAAGTTGCAAGAAGATTTTGTTTTTTAGATGGATGTGAAATATATAGATATTATAAGTTAATACTATCTGTTTTAGTGTTTAGCTACTATTTCTGAAACATGTTACAGATGGTTGCCTAGATTTACTTAAGTAGACCTTAAAGTTTAATTGGTTCTAATGGTTTAATTTTCTTTTTCATTTTGAGTTTTCTTTTTCCTCCCAATAACTTGCCGTAAGTGCTTTTTCTTTTTAAACTATAAAGTTATTGTTTTATTTTATTTTTATTTTTTAACTTTTGCATAAAATTATATAAAAACTTAATTTGAAATTATGTGCCCTAAGCGTTTCTACCGTTAATTACGAGAACATTACCTATTTCTCTTTATCCAAAGCCACCACTGAGTGCTTAAGAGCCATTGTCTGTAAGAATCAGGCAGTTTACGGCATTTGTGATTGTTGACATTTTTAATTTTTCTTACTTTCACATATGTTGTTCCTTATCAGAAATGTAATGTTTGTGCAAAATATGAACTTTGTCTGCCTTACCGTTTTTGAGGAATTAAAGTTTTAAATTTAGGGGGCGTGGCACATTCTTGCGTGTTTTTCAAATTTGCAGATTCTAAAGTACTTGTTGCTTTAAGCGCCCCTATAATGATTTGGATTTTTTAATTCTATACTATTATATGGTCTTCTTAGATACTATTACAGCTGTCAAATCGGTGTCACTACGAGGGCGACGGCCACGAACTCCGTTTAAAAATGACCGAAAATGAATTTTTTTACTACATTCAATGCCAATTTTCTCAAAGCGCCTTCATGATGACACCAACGTTTTTACATAAATTCCTAGCTACACTTGCATACATCAAAAATATGTAATAAAATTGGTGTCACTATAAGGGTGCCAGAAGATATTGGAACTTTTATGTGATAAATTTCACAAAAATGCAGATGTTTAAAACCTAATTGCTACTCTCGCCCTCATTGCAGAGATCTGAAACTAATTAAGTTTGATAACCAACATGCTCGTCTAACATATGAATTAAAAAAAAACGGTGTCACTCCTATTACTTTCGAAAATATAATCATTCGAAATTAGTGTGTTATGGAGTTATTTAAAAAAAAAAGACTTTTCTAATTCGAATGGCTTTTTGCACGGTTTGTTTTAAACTTTAACATACAATTACAGTAGTGACACCTAAAATAATATGTTTCTAATGCTTTTTATAAAAAAAGCTTTATAAAAAGCATCAGTAACACAGTAAATCGATATAGGTACAGATGAACGTATTGTGTAATGTGCATCATTGGCTAAAATAGTCGTACTAATATTCATATTTTTCAACCATACTACTTTTTTATCTGTTATTTATTTTAAAAATGCAACTATTTATAACATAATATCTTAAATAGTAACGAACATAAAGTATTATATAGCGAGCATTCAGAATCTGAAACATAATTTGAGGATGACGTAGACTAAAACAAAGAAAACATAAAAAATCAAATCACCCAGTTTCAGAAAGACGGTCAACTCGTATTGATATCTGATAATTTTGTAGCATTAAAGCTTGGGAAAACATGGTATCCCGAAGAAATAGTAGAAGTAAGTAGTAGCAAGTAAAGGTCAAATGCATGGCAAGAAGGATTGGAATAAATAAATTTATTTCACGGGAAAAAAGGCGAGTATTGTTATGATAATCTAAACATATTATGCACAATAGATCCAGGAGATACCTGTATCAAAACGAGCATTTTCTATTCAAGATAAAGACGCTCTTACTGCCCAAAGCTGTTTATGTTAAACGTTAATTCTTTTTAATAAATTAAAAATAAATATGGTCAAAAACACTATTTGGGTGTGATAAGATTAAATTAACAAAATATATAAATAAACAAATAAAATAAATTAAAAAAAAATAATAATAAATGAAAAAAATACACCACAACATACTAGCTTCGAATGATTATATTTCCAAAAGTAGTAGGAGTGACACTAATTTTATTAGTGCAAATGTTAGACAAACATGTTGGTTAATTAGTTTCAGATCTCTGCTATGAGGGGGCTAGTTGTATTCAGATAAGCAAATGGTCAAATTCTACTATTTCTCGGGATACCATGTTTTCCCAAGCTTTAGTGCTACAAAATTACCAGATATCAATAAGAGATGACCGTCTTTCTGAAACTGGGTGATTTGATTTTTTATGTTTTCTTTGTTTTAGTCTACGTCATCCTCAAATTATGTTTCAGATTCTGAATGCTCGCTATATAATACATTATGTGTATAACTATTTAGGGTATGCTTTATAACTTTTCAGGACGAGGCCAGAGGAAACTCTGGTGGAGGTCCGCAGCGGTTCTAACGTGCAAATCACTCCTCTTTAAAATGGAATCTTCTGCGGGGAATACTTTTTCCCCCTAAAATTGCAGATTGGACTCGTCCACAAGGGCAAGCATTTTTTCAGTTGATGAAATCGCCCTCGATAGGCAGGCAAAACACCTGCTTGCTTTGAATCCAGTGCACCTTTCGTCATGGCTCCTCGACGAGGCCTTTTCGAAAACGGGGGCGAATGAGGCCCTCGCTCGGGGTGTTCCATTTCCGAGCGAATCGCTTCCGATCCCCTGTGCTCCCTTGGCCCACATAGGCCCCGAGACTAGGAACGATGGAACCTTCCGAGGTTCGAGCTGACCCCGTTGCTGCGATCTCTTCCTCGCTGCAGCGTTTGTGTCCGGGCTGATTGACCCAGTTCACGGTCAGGTGCGCTTTCTCCCGCGCTCGCTTTCGCTTTCTTTTGGGGTCACTCTGTTCTTCCGCGAAGAAGTATAGGTCAGGTCTTGGAGGGCAATTTCTGCTCTTGGCTTGGCGTCACGCCCATTATTGCTGTTCGCAGGTCACTGCGTTAGACGACGGATTTTTTTTTCTTTTTCTAGAAGTACTTGGGAAGTTTGCTCAGAGTTATAGAAAATTTTAAATGCAGAAAAAAAAAGAAGCAAAAGAAAAAACATCGAATAAAAATCCCACTACTCTTTTGTTTTAAAATAAAAATGCTGTTTTTTTTTTTTTTAATATGAAATATAAACACTGATTAAGTTAAGATAAATAAATACATGTGTGCTAAAAAGTAAAATAAGAAATGAAAATGTCAACAAGCACCACCAATTGTAGATTACTGCTCACCTGTGTTTCGGCGTTATAAGGAACGCTTTTTACAATGCAAAATATATGAGCTTATGGATTAAAAGACATCCAATTTGTGCCTTTTGACGTTGGTATTTCGTATTTTACTGATTACGTTCTTCATGTACTCAATTTTACAAAGGGATATTTGATCACATTTGAACAAGGTTGCAGAGTCGGAGGAAACCGACTCCGAGTCTGGAAGTTTTTGAACCTTCGACTCCAACTCGGACTCCTTTCTCCCAAAATCATTCTGACTCTGACTATGAAGCATCGGCGGAGTTGCGCACTGTGACAGGAACTGACCGACTCCAACTCTTGAAATTTTAAACTTTCGACTCCGACTCCTTTATCTCGAAATTAGTCTTTCTCCGACTCCGCAGCCCTAGCTACCTGGTCGGGAATCGAACCGCTTCTGGGGTAACTTAGTCGGAGTCGGAGGTTTTAAAATTCCAGGAGTCGGAGTAGGTCATTTTCCCTCCGAATCTGCAACTCTCCCATAGCTGCGGAGTAGGAGTCGAATTGGTTTGGGGGGTAAAAGAATCGGAGTCAGAGAATTTAAAATTCACGGACTCGGCCCCCATTTCCCCCCAGCTACGCAGCCCTGTATTTAAATATCCGCTATATCATGTAAATTTTATTGTTCGTAAATCATAGTAAACATCTCATTATCAAATCATATAATAGTTTTTCAATACCTTGTAATTTTTTTTTTAATTGTAAAAAGAAAAATAAATAAAATAAAACTCATCAATCTTAGATTATTTTTTTTTCCACATACCACCTGTTACTCAAAGTTAAAGTTCACAAAACGTTTACTTTGTAAAGTTTCCTTAACTCTTTAATTTTTTGTCTCAAAAGAAACTTTCTTCGTGAATGCTGTTTTTCCAGTGAAACAAAAACTATGGTTTTAAACAAAACAGCATTTAATTACAACACACAATAAGGACGGACAATGGCGGCACATTCATTACGAATCTCCAAATAACCTAACTTAGATAAACCTAACTCCTCTCTTTCAATTAACAATGAAAAAGTTCCTTATATTCAAATGTGTAAAAGTTTCAAAAGTCAGTTTAAAATCCGGGAACAAAGTGCTGATATACACGTAAAACTGTCATGCCCCTGCAAATGGACTGAACATCCGAACATCCTGTGACACCCCCATAAAACAATCTTTAGCCATTCGTGAAACATGGAAAGCGTCCTCCGGACGACCTCATTCGGTCTGCTGATGATGTCCCAATGCAACAGGCGCGCCCATTCGTTTTCTTCCTCTTTCTCTCCCTCTCGCACGAGCAGACGATCCCGGCTCACCCCTTCGTGGCCTGCCGAGTCCCATCCCTGGGTCATCCTGGGTCGAATGTAGGTCGAATGAGCCCTCGCAAGGTCAGCCCGAGCCGACCAAGGCCAACGCTGGGCCCAGACTAGGTCGCCCGGGACAGACCGAGGGCGAGGGGCCCTGCGCCCCCCTCAGGTAAGACGGCCAAGGTCAGGCAGACGACAGGGTTACCCGGAGATTTTATCGAGGGGCCTTCTCCGCGCTTCATGCCTAGAAACCTTACTTCTCGCCAAGGTGCGGACTGAAATTAGCATAACGGACGGAATAAGTTAAGCATTATGAGTATCAAATGGATGCCTCAGTCGCCAAATCGATTAACTCCACTTTTTAAAAAAATCCTCATTTCTGCTTTAATAGTGCATAACGGACGGAATAAGTTAAGGATTATGAGTATCAAATGGATGCCTCAGTTGCCGAATCGATTAACTCCACTTTTTAAAAAAATCCTCATTTCTGCTTTAAGGGTGCTTTATCAATGCTTAGCATGTGAATTTATATTAAAGTTTTGGTTCAGTACATTTCTGATCCTGTGTTGGCAGAAAGTGTAACACGAGGGCCCATTCACTCCTATGGATAACACTATCTTTTACATTTTCTCGACTTTTTGTTTTATGGAGTTAATCGATTTGGCAAGTGAGGCATCCAAATAAGTGCCTTTGGTGACAAAAAGGAATAGTAAATGTTTCGTAGCTGTAAATGCAAATTTGTGCATTTTTGTAAAATTTGAGTTTTCATAATTGTGGCCTGACGTCGAGATGAATGTTAGGTGAGATTAGCAAAACGAACGGAATAAGTTCGAGATTATGAGAAATAAATAAGTGCCTTTAAGCCAAAAAGGAAAAGTAAATTTTACGAAGTTGTAAATACAAATTTGTATTTATAACGTTATTAAATTTACTTTTTCATGATTATGCTCTGAAGTCGAGATGAATGTTTTAGAGCGGGATAGAGTGAACGTAGTAATAATGTGCAGTGTCGATTGCTTTAGCATTGTATTTATGTAAAGATAAGTTTTTTCAAAATACTAGTAACATTTTAAGAAATAAAGGATAGTTGTGTGGAAAGTAAATTAAATGGAAAAAAAAGTATCTTTCTTCGTTTTTTTTTGTTAAAATATATCTTTGAGAAAAAGAACATAAATTCTTTATTTTTTTGGAGACATATATATTTGGCTTGAAGATTTAAGCCGTGCAAACATTGTAAAATTTGAAAATTGCACTACAGTTATCTTGAGAAAATAAGCTTTTTGATATTATGTTGTTGCATCTATTTATTTTTACATAAGATAAAGTTGCATTTTCCGTTGTTTATTCAATTTTTTTATATAGCTTTTTTTTTAAATTTTAAGCATTAACATTTAAAACTAAAACCTTTGTTGTTATTATTTTTATTATTTTCTGATTTTCTGAATGCTTTAAGTAAGATTAATTTCTCAATCTGTTGCTTAAAAAAGTTATAATTTGAAAATTTCTCATGACTGGTGTTTTATAATAACTATCCCATTTCTCCCTTACAATTAGCCCTTACAAAATACCTTGGCACCATATCGTTTGCTTAAGGGTGAAGTCAATTTGTCAAATTCTATTTTTCTTTACATGGATTTTTTATTTCTGTGTAATAGACTTTAAAGTGTTTATGTTCAAATCATTTATTTGCTCAAAATTTTCAAAACTGGCGAAGTTGGGCCAAATGCGGAAATTCTTCTGTGGAGCGCTGTTTTAGTATTCAAGGGCAAGTGTATCACTTCACACGATTGTGGGTCAGGGATAAAACGGAGAAGAGACGCAATTGACGTCATGTATCGCTTCCATGGTAACGAAACAGCTGATACATTCGTAGCGTCCAATAGCAGAGTGACATGAGTCGTGATGGCTACCAAAATATACGCATGCGCAATTCACTTCTCGTGCTTCGTGGGCTACAGGTTGGATCAAAATGATTGCGCTCCCGCGATTCCAAATTTTTATACTTGCGACCATCGTGTGAATCTCCAACACCGGGGATTTTAATCCTTTCGGAAATTGGAAAGCTAAATAAATAAATAAAAAAAAAACGGAGAGGGAGCTCTCAGAAAAAAAAGTTATCTTTTTGTTTTGTTTACTCATTTGATGTTTTATTGTGTAATTAAAAAAAAAATCATTGCAATGAACCAGGCCTGTTTTTATGGAAGAGGTTTTACCAATCAAAAGAGATTTCTGAAGTGCTTTTGTGTGTTATTATATTTTCAAGTATTTTAGTCATAATTTTTTATTTAAAAAAAACATGATTTCTTCCCGTCTCTAATGTTCGAACCATACTTTCCTCAAACTCAAAACAAAGTTCAGAATTTGGTGACTCTCGAAAGATGGTGCACGCTGGCACGCCCTATCTGAAAAAGAAAGAGTGTCCTCAGTCCTGGACTCATGGCCTGGAGCCAGGGTCGGATACAGTAAACCATTTTGGGGGAGAGAGTCATGCTGAATAATGCCCCCCCCCCCCTCCGTAAACGAACCTACGGTTTTGGGTACGAAATATTTACGAAACTGCTTGGGGAACATAAAAAAGTACCTAATTGTAATAAACGATACAAATTAATTTCATAAGCAATGAAACGAAGTAGTAGTTCAAATATTTACTTTTAAAAGTAATTAATGAATTGTAAAGGAACTGTAATCGCTTACATTTTATGCATAAAGTGTTTGAACACAATGTGAACGGTTGTATCTGCCACTGCCTGGAGCCTTGTTCGTTTAGCCTAAAATGTTTGTTTTCGCGCTAGCGCTTGTATGTGTGCAGTAGAGATGAGACGGGCTCAGCCCGGGCCCGACAGCCCGAGCCCGGGCCTGAAGCGGGCTCGGGCTCTAGAACTAAAAATAGGTTTCGGGCTCGGGCTCAAGCACAGATATTCAATCGCCAATCTCCTAATTCAAAGCAAATCTACATTTTCCTACTGTGAGAAAATGAAAGGAACATTTAAATCAGTTCAACCAATGTAAAATCCTCTCCCCTCAAAAAAATATTAATTAATTAATTAACGCTTATTTATAGTGTTTTTTTTGCGATTACTATTGCAATGTGTCATACAGTAATGCATTTGAAGTAGAGCATTTTAAGAAAATTTAGAAACTTCTGTTAATGAAGAACATTTGACGTAACATTTTTCATTAACAGAGAGATCATGTCAGACTGTAGAAGGCTCAGTTTTTGATACAAGAAAGTTTCCTTCGGGCTCTGTGGCGGGCTCGGATTTTGGTCCGAGACAATATCACTCTGGCTCGGGCGGGCTCGGTTAAAAATTTTCGGGCTCGGGCGGGCCCGGGCTCTCAAAAATGAGCCCGAACTCATCTCTATTGTGCAGTGATGCAGCGAATATTCGGCCCATCAGCTTTGGCCAAATACCTTGTCATTCAGCCTCGGCCGAATACCATGCAAAAAATGTATTTTATTTTCGTGTATTGAAAGTTTTATACATTTGTGGTTATGCTTATCGTTTATAATAAGCATTTTAAATGAGATCTTGTCATACTAAAGTGAATTGCTATTTTTAAAGGTATTCACTAATAAATGGTAGCTAAAAAAGTAAATGTCTGCACTACAGATCTTGACCATCTATTAGCGCATACAATAAATCTGTACAAAGTTTTCGGATAAAGCCGAAAAATGAAACTATTTTTGGAAGGCTAGTACTTTGCTAGGAAGGTTAGTACTTATTTTATTTTACGAAACTTATTCTAATACGTAAAGAATTTAAGCAGATAAAATAGATACGCACAAAACATATGAAGCAAAGGTAGTTTTTTCTCTCTCAGAATAATATACGTATACAAATTAAATAGGGTGATATAAAAGCTTTTTTCCTCCAATAATTTCATTTTTTCTTAATATGTGACAGTTTAATGTATAAAAATATTCATTCATATTATGATTTCCTAATTCCGTCACAAAATCTTCAAAAATATTCTTTGTAATGGTTATAGTTGTGAAGATCATACAGCAAAACATTTTTGTTCTGTAGAAACACAGTTCGTGATACAGGAAAAAAAAGCAACATGTTTAGTAAATATTAAATAAGTCTCTTTTTTTTTTCCTTCGTAAAAAGTTTTGATTTTTTTTTTTTTTTTTTTGAAAATAAGTATTCGCTATATTTGGTACATGTAGTGAACCCCTGGTTCAGAATGGTACTTTCTGGCGGATTGGAATTGGTTAAGGAATTTTGATCTTGCCACTTTTAAAGACCATTTTGTTCTTTCAAATAATAATTCTGTAAAAGATAACAGTCAATTTCTCTTACTTCACTTTGAGCTGAAATTTCTGCCGAGGCTTCTCTTTTTGGTTGGCTTGCAATTCCTAAAAATAATTTTGTGTTTGATCGAGTGGAACAATTATGCTAGAAATATTTTGTTCAAACCCTTCTGCTGGTTTCGTCCTGTTATTTTTACCCGAGTTATTAATTTTTATTTTATTACTGTGTTCTTCACTTGAATTATGTTGAAGAAGAACAATTTGAACCTGTTATCAAAAACAGTTGCAGTAAAATACAGTGTTCATGGCCTTGAAGTGATAAAACTAGCTTCTCCAGATTTTGTTCAAGAATGTTTTCCATAGTACCTACACCAAAAATGCCAAGTAAAACCCCAAGCCGCAGAATGATTTCTCCAAATAAAATTATGTTTTTTCTACATTGGAATAACTTCAAAAATTAAGTTTTCTTATAAGAAAAATTTGCTTTGCAATTGCCTAATTTTGTAATACGCTAGGATAGAATGTGTCTGTATGTATGATATAAATGAAAATGTTGCAATTCTAAGCTGGATCATTTCTCTTTTTCCCCCTTGCAAATGATGGTTTATTTGAGAAGTTTTATGAAAAAATGCCTCTCCTCTAATGCTAAAAAAATTCTGTTTTTAAAAGCCTAAAGTTTAAACTACTGTGATCATTTTTCTGAAAATTTTGCTCCAAATCAATTTTTTTAAGTCATTAATGATGTATATTAAACATGCAAAATTATGGCTTAATTAAGTTCAACCTGTGCTTTGTTTTTAAACAACAACAAACTAATTACTCGGCGGCCGAATAGCCAAATATTCGGCCTTGATTGTGGCCGAACATTCGGAGCAAACACTATTCGTTGCATCTCTATGTGTGCAGCTGTACATTTTAACTGATTTTTTTTTATGACCCTTCCTCTTCCCACCCCCACTTAACTCTCAGTAAAAAGTTCTGAAGATCTCTAGTATTACGGCCCTGTTTCATGTTACTAATAATGTGTTGTTGAAGTTTCTTTGACGGAGTTCGTATGGAGGAACGTTAATTATTGATATCAATGTGGTTTAACATTGCTAGAATTCAAGGAACTGTAGAAAATGGGGATTAACGGTAGAGTTCAGCACCTAAAAAACCCACTCGTTGGAGAGAAACATTCAAGAAGTTTGTGTCTGAAGATGACAGAATAAAAACAAAGAGTCCGGCGTTTCTTCGAAAATGTCTAAAGAGATTGATAAATAGTATATATTTATTATAGTTATATCAAATTTTATCAGTGGTCAAGAATGTTAAAAAGAAAAAAATGCTTCTCTAAACAATCAATAAAACCGGCCTGTGGCGTAGACGGTAGATAGACCCGTTATTTGCAATTTCACATTGGAGGACAAGATACATGCTCAATGCCTTTTATGTTGATTAAAAAAAAAAAAAAAAAACACCGAAATACTCGGAAATTCAAAGACAACTGCTCCTCCTGTACCCAGGGCCCGATTAAGATATCGGGGCGCCCAAGGCACGCTTTTTCGAGGTCCCCTTGTAGTCAAAACTTATAATTTCAGGTATTGACTAAAATATCTTTAGCCATTTGGGGACCCCCAAACAGTGGGGTCCTAAGCCACGGCCTAGTTGACCTATTCAATAATTAGACCCTACCTGTACCCCCTCCTCCCAAAAAGGATTGATCTCTCAGTAGAGCATTGGATGTTCGATCGGTATTGTACTTCTTCCAATGATGTTCTATTGTGTTAACTACATACCTTTGTACACAAAAAGTAAAGCAATTTGTGCTGTTTGACGTTTTTCTTTTCTTTCTTTTTTTTTTTTTTTCAATCTTTTTAGAAAACAAGTTTTTACTTTTTTTCTTTTTTTACTTGTGTTCTATTGGTTCTAAGGCCACTTCTGTCTACCCATGATTGCTGTGGAATTGCCAAATTGCCAATTAAGACGAGTCTATCTGAATTGGTGGTGGGGGAGTAAAAATTTGATGCTTACGTTTCGCTTATTTTGTGACAAATTTAGAGCACACATGCATTTGCAACGAGAGAGCATTAGAGCATTTGCAACAAGTCTGCAAAAGCTGGCATCCCTGAAAATTGATTGATACGTTCATTTCCACCTTTTCATGTAATTCGCCCCTTTACGATTCAGAGGGGTCCTTTGTGTGGGCCATATAAGATTGTAATAGGCAGAAGAGATCGGTTCGACTTAGTTAAAATGCTATGTAAAAAGTTGAAAGGAGGGAAAGAAATGCGTGAACGGTGGTAAAATTGATCAGAAGAAAGGAAAGTTAGTTAATGGAAGAACAAAATTATATTTAAGACCAGTTTCTTTTGGAGAATTAATCCCTAAAAGTAGTATAAAATTCTAAACTGTTAATGCTAAAGAATTTTTTTCTGAAAATTAATAACAATAAAATAAAGAAACAATTCTTCAGCATTAAAAGAAAGAGAAATAAAATAAAAGCAATGAAAGAAAACGAGAAGTTATATTAATAAGCGTATCAAAAAAATTTCGCTAAACCCTTCGTAATCGCGAAACTTTAAGCCTCGTGAAATATTTTTTCGTGGCTTATTTCTCAACTTTCGGTTACGTTCATGTGTAATTCACGAAATTGTCAGAATGCAAAATAAACGGTATTGGGTCATTCCACCGTCACGTGACAAAAAGACGCTTAAATTTCATTAATAATTTGCCATATCTCTTAATATTTTAACGAAACAAAGGTAACAAGCAATTTTTTTTCTTTATATTTGACACAAAGATGCTCCTGCCACAGTTATATTTTTATTAAACAATTTTGTTATTTAAAATTTAGTTTTTTTGCATGCGTCACGTGCGAATTTTTCGTTTGATTTTGGCTTCAAAAAAGTTGCTTTTGGCACCAAAAAAAAAAAAAACTAAATGATCTTTCATAAAATTTGCAAAAACTCAAGAAATTCATGATAGTATTTTTTTTTAAATAAAATAAAAAGAATTTAAAAAAAACCCGAAGATATTGGGTGGCAGACTCTTAAAACGCAACTCGCCGTTACATTGTCGATGACCAATCCACCAAAATTCTTTTTTCACTGTAAACTCCAATTTTCGAAGATACGTTCACTATGGGGAGTGAGTACTACAGCTCGGTAACTAAAATACTGCAAAATATAGATAATTGCGAAGAAAAATTCCATTAGGTTAGTCCAAACATATTACAACTACGTAACTACAAATCGGGAAAAACATAATTAAATGTGAAGAAAAATTCCATTAGGTTGGGATTAAACGTACTACAACTAGATAACTACAAATCTGGAAAAGTATTGGTGAATGTGCGAAGAAAGAGGTCCGCTAGGTTAGGTCCAAACCTGCTACAACTAGGTAACTACTAATCAGGAAAAATATAGGTAAATGTGAAGAAAAATTCCATTAGGTTATAATTAAATATACTGCAACTAGATAACTACAAATCTGGAAAAGTGTAGGTAAATGCAAAGAAAGAGGTCCATTAGGTTAGGTTCAAACATACTACAACTAGGTAACTACAAATCTGGAAAAATATAGGTAAATATGAAGAATAATTCCATTAGGCTAGGTCCAAACATACTACAACTATATAACTGTTGTAGACATTCATAGGTTCTTCGTTGAATTTTCAAAACTGAATAAGTTGATCACGAGACGAAAAATCCATTCCAAAACTAGGCAAGTTCACATATCTATAGTTGATACAAAATTAACCTTCCAGCTTCATAATCCTGCGATTAGGATCTGCGTAGACTTCACAATGCTGCTACGTTAAGTTTGTCTCAACTGAAGTTGTTCAACGTATCAGAATTGCGAAATTGGAGCAATAACTAGGGAAGTCTAGTTTTAGCACAGCACTGCAATCTTCATTCTCCAATAATCGTCATTAAACATCAATTTGTTGAGTTTTCCTCGAAACAGCTGAATTGTAGTTACCTAGTTGTAGTGTTCACCCCACGATATTTGAAATGACCTTCAGAAAGAACTGATTAAAAATTTCGTACACAGAAATTTTTTCGAGGATTTAGTAACTAGAAGTTAGAAGTGCCAGCACAGCCTGGAGTTGTTCTTTTGCTAATCCAGAAAGAGTTGTGCTCCAACGTGAGCTGGAGCTTGGTTTTTATACACGCTTCTGGGTAATGAGGTCTGTTTCATCCACTTTACGCTCCGCTTCTTCTGGGTCAATGGTTCACCTCCAAAACCTAAATAAATCGCTCTTTAGAAATGATGAGAAAAAGATTTGAAATTGAGTTCATTTTTTTCTTCTTCCTCTTCAGGTGGCACGGCAGCCCTTTTTTTTCTTTAATACGCCATCCCTTTGTACATATTCAACAGTGTTAAATTTAACAAATTATGGAATTACGTATGTGAAAATTTACAAACAACCCACATGGGTAACATTAAATTTTGCTATATACAGAAGAAAGTAGTTTTGTTCAAAAAGAATATATATATATATATATATATATATATATATATATATATATAGAGAGAGAGAGAGAGAGAGAGAGAGAGAGAGAGAGAGAGAAATAAAAATATTTGCATAAATGTGATGAGAAAACTAAATAAATAAATAAAATAATAAAAATTAAAAAAAAAAACGAAAATAATAAAAGAAAAAAAAAATCTCAATTTCTGTGGCTTTTAACTGCTTGTAATATGCTTAATGCCAAAATAAAAATTAAAAAAAAAAGGCCAGGGCACGACAGCCCTGGCCTTCTCAAGAATTTTCTTCTAGTCCTCTCTTTTCTTGACAATAATCTTCCCAGAAGGTACCGAAATAAAATTTTTGGGAGATGGTAATTTTGCCAAATGGAGCACGAAATTTTGCCGAATGATGATAACTGTTCCTAATCGTCAGACAAAATTTGCCGAATTTGCCCTCCCGTCGAGGTGCCCGTGGGTCTTCCAGTTATTCACCCTCATGATGAGCAAAATAGTTTTCTAGGCAGTCAACCATCTGAGATTAGGTTGACCTCCTACTTATATAGCTCCTGTGTGGGTTCGACCGAAAAAACTTTTTTGTGTTGAACGTTCACTGTTCTATCTAATAACGTGGCCAGCCCAGTTAAATCTTTAAATTTTTATAAATTTGGACAAGTCAGGTTCCTAAAAGGCACAAAAAAAAAAAAAAAAAAAAAGAAAAAGAAAGAAAAGAAATTTAACTTGAATTTTGAAATTTTGAATTCAAATTATTTTTTTCGCAATCACGAACTGTGACAGGACCCTGCTCATTGTGGGCTATCGTTTCTAAAAACGGCTTCTGTCTCTCCAAGCCTGTCCCTCCTCCTGAGCGGTTACGTATGTATAGTTGTGTGTGTATGTGTGCGTAGACCTGTGTGTATGCACGTAGGTGTGTGTGTATGTGTGTAAAGGCTTGTGTATGAGCGTGTGTGTGTGTATGAGTGCGTGTGTGGATGTGTATGAGCGTGTGTGTGTGTATGAGCGTGTGTGTGTGTGTGTATGAGCGTGCGTTTGTGTAAGACATGGACGCCACCGAGTAGGAGAAGCGGATTCCAGGAGGCAGTGCTCAGACACGCGCCTGCAGAGGACGGTGGGCGGTGGTGCTGCAGAGGCTCCTGGTCCAAGCTGAAAAAGGCACGGACATCAAAAACGGTCAAATAAGAACAATAAGCAATCGTGATTGCTCAAAAAAAAAAGAAAAAAAAAAGATAAAAAAATAAAATTTAAAAAAAAAATGACCAAATTAGAGTATCTGTGCCAAATACCATCAACTTGTGTTCCGATAAAGATAATAATTTTTTTAAGTGAAAAACTATTGGTGTTCGCCTTTTTTTTTTTTCTAAAAAAACCAAGTTTACCAATTAAACTGTTTTTTCGTCGTTTTATATTCCAAGGCTAAACACAAACATATACAAAGCATACTTTTCCCCCCAAGCTATCATAATATAGCCTGAATTTTTTACTTATTTCTTACTATGCTGTTTTCCATAAAGTTTTCATTAGACAGTAGGGATTTCTATGTTTAGGCAGAAGGATTTTCCTTCAGTATTTAGGAAATCCATTACGACTTGTCTCTTTAATTAATTTAGTTTGTTATTGGAAAAAATCGTTGACTATCTGCCCTTGATACGACGCCCCGATTTCTTTCATATCTTTAAAAGACTTAAATTTCTTTATGAAAATTAACAGAATTTAAATATTAAGGTAATAAAGCAGTAATGGACAAGATGAGAGAGAACAATACGCACACACAGGAATGTACCAATAAGTACAACAATAAAGCAAAATTTAAGTAAACAAACTTTAGAAATACCGCTCTTTGTCCAGTGATACTGAAATAATAATTTAAAATGGAATGAAAAAAAAAAAACTCAGTTTTTTTTTTTTAAATTCATATCTAGCATGCATGGGCATTTGAGCATTGATTGGGCTTGTGAAATTTCCAAATAGTGAAAAGATTAAGGTTTTTAAGGCGCATTTGGGTTTAAATCCAACCTCTGCTTACACCTACAAGTTATTAGATGTTTTTTTTTTTTATTAAACCATAATTTTTAAAAGATGTTGTCTCATTTAATTTAAAGAGATATGTATTACTGCAATTAAAAAAAACATAATGCAAGATTAGAAATTTTTTCCCGTACTGATTTATGGCAAATAAATTTATTATATCGGAGTAATCGATATTCCTTATTTCGCTAATTTCTACTGAAAGTATATAACTTTTCCCTGAAATTTAGCCAACAGTCGCAAAAAAAAAAAAAAAAAATGCTGCCGGATTCAACGGAAATAAAATTCCTGTATATAACGCACAATTTTTCTATAGTTTGGGATCGGATTTCCGATTTTTTTATTCTTCAGGAACCAGTAGACACTCTGCCTTACTGATTACACTGTTGATTAATAAAAAATATAAAAACACAAGACAAAAAAATCTTTTAAAAAATAAAAGAGGGTTTGATTTTTTGAAAGAAATGCCTTTTTTTTTCGATTTCAGTTATGGTTTAAAAATTGCCGCTCCAGCACGCGGGCTGTGCAGCCTAGTTAACTTTCATGTAAATAGAGTACTGGGCTAAAACGCTAATGCCAACAGTCAAATTGCACCCATCAAGATAAACAGAATTGTTATTGATACCTGGGATTGCATTGCAATTAATTACAGCAGCTCGAAGGCAGGTATTGTGTTAACACTTGGCCGCCGTTTTGAGCATCTACTCAGATACTTTTTTTTAATGTCAATACATGGGTGTGTGCACCTTATAATTTTGCCATTTCGCTATCCATTTACTGTTAGATGTTCCATGTGGTGACCCAATTTACGTTTTTTTGCTACTGAGAGTGGGATGCAACCCTGGGTTCTGTAATAAATATTTATCGCTTTAGTGAGCACTCTTAGTATGTTTATATGCACAGCATATATTTAATGACTGTGTGACAAAATCCTCCCCCCCCCCAGAAGAATATATAAATTATATATCTATATTTCTCCGAAAGTCCAAAATTGGAGAATATCAGCACTCACCGGTGATTCACCTGAAATATCACTCGTAGACCTTTCAGCGAATTAATGAAAGCTAGCCAATTTTTTTACAAAATCACCTTTATTTACATCATTTAATTATAAAATCAAAATCAACACTTAGTATGCCCCCCCCCCCTTTTTTTTGTCCAGCACCATTTTCACTCTACTGGGCATAGAGTCAACTAGAGTTTTGCACTTTTCTTTGAATTCTTGATCTCTAAACCATGTTTTTAGCAAAGCACAAATCATTTTTTCTTTTGTTGTGCACTCAGATTTTCACTCTATGTCACAATGTTCTGCCTCTTTCTAGGAGAAATATCCATGTCTAACAAAAAGATAGAAAGTGACCGGACTGAGAAAAAACAGCAAAAATATGTAGAAATTTGTAACACTTGAAACAAAACACAATATTTATGACAAAAAAAAAACGTGAGGTTATAGCGCCTAATCAACTGGAGGCTGAACAGCTGTTATAAACAAAGATTGAACAACCTAAAAAATTCGAAAATTAAAAATTCCCAATTTGATTCCATTAATTCGCACAAGGGTGTATGTGTTGTTGTGGTTATGAAAAGAATACATTTCCTTGCAATTTAAAATTCCGATGTTCTCTCGATGACTCCGAATGAACGAAGTGGAATGGGGATAACGGTGACCCAGTGTACTACGATCGTTCGATTGAATTCCTTTTGCCTACTTCGGTGCACTTTTGACACGGAATAATAACATTGCGGAATAAAAATCTCGGAATGGTTTCACCCAGACCCTCTTATCTCGGTCGCTCGGAGAGCTTCCGCGGGTCAAAAGGGGTGTTCGACAATGCCCAGTCCGCTTCGACGGCCATCCATGTTTCTGGGTTCTCCCCGTGTCAAATCGTTGACCTATCGCTCGAAATGGGACAGTGGCGGCCGAGAAATCGTCTCAGTGGGACGCGATTGGGGAAATAGAAGGAACCAGCGGGCCTATCTGGAGTAAGAAAGGGTGGGAGATGCCCCGACATAGTCCTTTTAGGAAAGTTTGATGTCACTTTTTGAGAAGGCCTCGTTCCCTTTACAATCTATGTCACTTTCTTTTGTGCCTTTTCGTACCAATTTCTTTGCTCTAATATTTTCGTTTAATATACAAAATTGGGTTTTGTTCTCGAAATCTACTCTAGAAGTTGCGTGTGTATATTTTTTAATACTTATCGGTGTCAACTCTAGTTGTTGTAACGCATTGGTTTATTTTGTGAAGTACAGCTACACAATTACGCTCGCGCAGCTTAATATGCTTAAAAAATAGGCATTATAAGAAGTCTGATATAAAAGCAGAATTATCTTCAATCAGCATGCCGACAACATAAAATTAGCATTATAAAATCGCCAACCAACAAAACAGAAAAGCTATTTATTAATCAAGTTTATTGCGTTGTTGTTATAATTGGTACAACTTGAATGGTGATGCCCCCCCCCCCTTTTTTTAATTGACAGTTTTGGATGATGGCTGCCGTTTGTCAAATGAGTGTAAATTACTAGTTCCTCGCTTTAGCATCTCTATTCTCCGCTACTGCTTTATTAACTTCTTCAAGCCATATAGTCCCTTCGAGTAGCTGAGTTTGCATATTACCCACTTAAAAGAAAGATTTAAAAGAAAAATTTAATTATCTTCCCCCTCTTTGGAAAAGTAGAACGTAGCAATAGCTTGTTCGAGAATCTTCACTACGCTTTTTGATCTTCTTATTAACTAAATATTAATACCGCCATATTTTCGAAAAAAAAAAACTTTGCCATAACTCTTTTTTGAGAAATTTAATATTACTATATCTACAACATTTTTCTTTTCATCCTTCTCGGCCTCCCTTCGTAACAAGTTGATTCTCATCAACTTTCGCTTCATGAAGATCTATCGTTATTGAATTCTTATGAGCTAAATTCCTTTTTACACCTCTTCCCAATTTGCCCCTCATTCACTTGATTAATTGTGCAAAATTATTAAAAAGAAAAAAAGTTTAACATCTTTACTAATAATAAAGCAGAAAGTCTCTCTGTCGGGATCTCTGTCTGTCAGGATCTCTCTCTGTCGGGATATCTGTGACGCGCATAGCGCCTAGACCGTTCGGCCGATTTTCATGAAATTTGGCACAAAGTTAGTTTGTAGCATGGGGGTGTGCACCTCGAAGCGATTTTTCGAAAATTCGATGTTGTTCTTTTTCTATTCCAATTTTAAGAACGAAATTATCATAAGATGGACGAGTAAATTACGAAATTATCATAACGTGAAGCGTAACATGGGCACAAGCCAATTGGCGAGATACGAAATTATCATAACGTGGAAATGTAACATGGGCACAAGACAATTGGCGAGATACGAAATTATCATAACGTGGAACCGTAACATGGGCCCAAGCCAATTGGCGAGATTCGAAATTATCATAACGTGGAACCGTAAGATGGGTACAAGCCAATTGGCGAGAAAATTCACCATACATTATTTGTAAATATACAGGCGAACCAAAAGATCTTTTAATTTCTCTATTACGGGCAAAACCGTGCGTGTACCACTAGTTAAATAAATAACTATGCTCATATGAGATGTGAGAAGCAAAGGGATGCAAGTGGACATTTTCAAGTTTTGAACAAAACGCTTTTAAAGTTGCGGGACTCGGTAGGCTTTCATTGATCCAAATATTTAATTTTGCCACTTGCATCCCTTTACTTCTCACTGCCTCAGGGCCATTCCACGGAAAACGGTTAATTTTGTCTCGCACGTGATGCTTCATCTTTACTAATAATAAAGCTGAAAGGCTGTGTCCCTGGATGTCTGGATGTTTGTTACGCGCATAGCGCCTAGACCGTTCTACCAATTTTCATGAAATTCGGCACAGAATTAGTTCGTAGCATAGGGGGTGAGCACCTTGAAGCGATTTTTCAAAAATTCGATTTTGTTCTTTTTCTGTTCCAATTTTAAGAAAATTTTATCAAGCAAATTATCATAACATGAACGAGTAAATTACTAAATTATCATAACGTGGAACCGTAACATGGGCAAGCAAATGAACATAGCAAATTGGCGAGAAATTCATCATCCATTATTTGTGAATATCCTGGCCTACCAAATGACCTTTTAGTTTTCTACTACGGGCAAAGCCGTGCGGGTACCGCTAGTACATTTCATAAAAAATGATAATTTAAAAGGATGATGAACAAAATTTTGTTGCTTAAGAAATCCCAATCGCATGTGTGACTTTTTAAACAAAAAATTTATTCAAAAATGATTTATTTTTTTATGAAATATAGAAATCATCACGTGCGGAACAAAATGACCATTTTTAATGGAACGGGCATATACATATTGTTTTTCAGTGGTTTAAATAACTATTTCTGAACTAATGAGATATGTTTCCTTTACGTTGGAACCATAGCTTTCAAAATCTACAATTTGTTTCGTCATTCCTGTATTAATTAATAGAGCAAAAATATTAGCTTACTAGCAAAAATACCCGGCGTTGCCTGGGTCAGTAATAATTATGAGAAAAAAATCGTTACTTGCTTTTGTTTTCTGGTTTAAGTGAAAGAATTTAAAACACATCTTTTTGACATCATTAAAAATCGAGTTTCTTTCTTATCGGTAAAAGTAAAATAGCAATAAGTATAAAGAACAAAATAGTATTGATTTAGAAACGAAAGCACTATATTTAAGCATATACAAATTTCCAAAACATGAAATTATTCTTCTCATGTTAAAACAGAGATCTGTTGATACTTTTTTTTTTAACATGGAGTCTAAAACCTTCTCTGTATTGCTATTGAAGTTGCTCGTAATCCCCTTATACTTGCTTTAGTTATTTTGGGAAATTTCAATCATTGTGGGCTCTTGGTGCGATTTTACCGAATTTGCGGGAATCGTTTTGGGATATCTTCGATGATGCTCCCTCCTTCTTTCCTTACTTTGTAAAACGATATGATATTAATTTTCGTTACAAAGATATTATCGTCAGGTGCTGAGATACTTTTGGTCACCATAAAATGGCGCTAAAGAGTTTCATCCGAAATGTTTCCGAAATAAGTAGTAAAATTTGGCGCTTGTTTGAAATTGTGCAAAAAAGAAAACTAATGGAAGTTTTTGTGCTGTTTATGGAATTGCCTAATTTAGTTGCTGTATTATTTAACACAGTAAAAAAAGTTTTTTTAAAGATTCTTTGATGGGCGATATTTTGTTTACATGGTGAAAGCTGAGAAACATTATGACGTAGTCTTCGGCTTCAAAAACAGCGACGTTGAAAAAAACTGCCAAATGCATCAGCTACGGAAATTTTTCTGCAAAAGTTTTGGCTGGTTGATTGGATAATGAGTAAGTGTTCAATCAGCATAAATAATAATAAAAACCATTAATTACATTAAAGTTCCGTTTAAATGGAAAATGATCAGCCAAATCATATATTATTTGCCAATCTTGTGCAAAAATCTTTCTTCAAGTTTTGACTTGAGAAAAGCCTTGAACAGTCACGAAAAGCAAAGATAGTCAACAATACAACAATTGTCGCTATCGACAGGGAGTTGAGATGATACACTAAATACTGTATTGAGTTTAGGAAAACCTTTGAACATGGAACTAAAAAGCTCATAACTCGTTTTTTATTCTACTTAGAAATTTCGAATAGGTGCCATCTTCAGCAGAAAAATCAGAGCTTTCAATGGACATATAATGTAAATATGTGCAAGTATTTTTTCATCCCTACATTAGAGAATTTATACGAAAATTGTATTTTATTGCTTCCCTAAGGGGTTTTGCCCCCCATAACGGGACGAAAACTACCCTATGTGTTATTCTGATGCATAAGCTATATTATTGTAAAGTTTCATCAAAATCCGTTCAGTAGTTTTTGCGTGAAAGAGTAACAAACATCCATACATCCATACAGACAAACTTTCGCATATATAATAGTAGTAAGATTCATAATCAAGTTACCAGAGGTTGACTTTGGAAGTCCCGCACGTGACGCATGCAAATAAATTTTATTTTAAACTCGTGGCACCCGCACGGCTTTGCCCGTTGTAGAAAATTAAAAGGTCATTTGGTTCGCCTGTATATTTACAAATAATGGATGATGAATTTCTCGCCAATTGCCTATGTTCATTCGCTCTCCCATTCCACGTCATGATAATTTCGTAATTTACTCGTCCATCTTATAATTTTGCTCCGGAAAATGTTCTTAAAATTGAAATAGAAAAAGAACAAAATCGAATTCTCGAAAAATCCCTTGAAGGTGCACACCTTCATGCTAAACTAACTTTGTGCTAAATTTCATGAAAATCGGCCGAACAGTCTATTCGCTATCCGCGTCACAGAGATCCAGACATCTGGTCATCCAGACATCCTGACAGAGAGACTTTGAGCTTTATTATTAGGAAAGATAATAAAAAATTTTAATAAAAATATAATTGTGTCAGGAGTATCTTTCTATCGAATGTAAAGATTGAAAAAATTGCTCACCCCTGTTTCATTGAAATATTAAGAGATATGACGAAATGTTAATGAAATTAAAGCGGTCCCCCCCCCCCCCGCACGTGACGTAGGAATGCCCCTTCATATGCTTTGATCTTCAGAGACCTTTTTCCCCGCGTGGAATAGATCACATGTGTTACTGCATACTTAAAATACTACTTGATAGTTGTTGCTAAAAACAGTAAATATTTTATCGTTTCATTTACTTGATTAAATTTTTTTCTTAATACGACGTTTCAAATGCAAATCAGTAGTGCCAATTTTCTTCCGTTGCCTTTCCTTCACGGTAAAACGTAACTACAATGGCATTCGCTAGTGCAACTAAAAATACCTGCTACAAGTAATGCCCTATATTTATCCCAGCACTGACAATTAATCAGTCGTTCGTCTGAATGAAAAGTCGTTTCACAATTTCGAACCTGCTGAGGCTGTTCACCTCTAGAAAGTGTTGAGTTTCCGTTTACGAGCTGTCAACTTGATTTCCTGCATGCATAATTAATTTCATTCCAAGCCGAAATGTCAACAGCTATAATAGAAAAGAACCGGTTGAGTTTTGAACTTTCACTGAGAGTGAAAACTCTTCCTGGAGAATGAATGATGGTCTCACGTTTCTGAAAGTGGTCAGACATCTTTTTATTTTATTAATGGTTTTTCACCACTGGAAGTGGAGGAAGATCGAGGATAAAGTGATTTTTCATTTTATTGGATTATTGATTGTGTATAAACGCCCAGTAATAAGGTCTTTTTATAGTCTTTAAGTAATCTTTTTTTTTTCTTTTAAATCGTTTTATGCAGTAACCGGACACCACGTATTAAGGTCTTTTTCTGGCTTAGCAATTTCTGAAACTTGCAAATGTACCGTTTTAAGCTAGGAACAAAAAAAAAAAAAAGTTTTCTTTCAGTTGGTTAAATTTTCTTCTAACCTTATTATATATGCATGTCACATTCATACATTTCTTGCACACTGTACAGAAAGTTACGTCGTTTTTCGTGTTTTTGAAAATCATGTTTAAAAAAGGAGAAAGTTTTTTGTGTAATTTAATACTCACACATTTCAATGTCTTATATTTCCTGGCTGTTTGTTTTATTTTAATTTCAAATGTATGATTTTACTGAGTTCAACAAATTGATATCTATACTCAGGGCTTAATTTTAATCAGAAGAAGTGTCCTATAATATTCAGAGCTTGTTTTAATAATGTGTAAATAGTGTGAAAAAACAAAAGACATGCAGTCAAAATACTATGGAAAAATGACAGTAGTGTATGTTTCAGAAAAAACTAAAGGAACAAAAGAAAAAATTTCTTTCTTCGAACTGAAAACGGGTTACAGGGTACAAGTGAGATGTGATTATCAATAAAAAGCTGTAATGCAGTGAATGTATCCTCTCTTGCCTTGAATTAAATTATTTTAGGCTTATTCTCATCTTCTTTACTAATAATAAAGCTGAAAGTCTCTCTGTCCGGAGGATGTCTGGATGTCTGTCGGATGTTTGTAGGATGTCTGTGACGCGCATAGCGCCTAAACCGTTCGGCCGATTTTCATGAAATTTGGCACAAAATTAGTACGTAGCATGGGGGTGTGCACCTCGAAGCGATTTTTCGAAAATTCGATGTGGTTCTTTTTCTATTCCAAATTTAAGAACAAAACTATCATAACATGGTCGGGTAAATTACGAAATTATCATAACGTGTAACCGTAACATGGGCACAAGCCAATTGGCGAGATACGAAATTATCATAACGTGTAACCGTAACATGAGTACAAGCCAATTGACGAGAAAATTCACAATACATTTTTTGTAAATACAGGCGAACCAAAAGACCTTTTAATTTTTCTATTACGGGCGAAGCCGTGCGGGTACCACTAGTTACTAATAATAAAGCAGAAAGTCTCTCTGTCCGGAGGATGTCTGGATGTCTGTAGGATGTCTGTAGAATGTCTGTGACGCGCATAGCGCATAAACCGTTCGGCCGATTTTCATGAAATTTGGCACATAGTTAGTATGTAGCATGGGGGTTTGCACCTCGAAGCGATTTTTAGAAAATTCGATGTGGTTCTTTTTTTATTCCAATTTTAAGAAAAAAACTATCATAAATTACGAAATTATCATAACGTGGAACCGTAACATGGGCACAAGCCAATTGGCGAGATACGAAATTTTCATAACGTGGAACTGTAACGTCGGTACAAGCCAATTGGCGAGAAAATTCACCATACATTATTTGTAAATATACAGGCAAATCAAAAGACCTTTAATTTTTCTATTACGGGCGAAGCCGTGCGGGTGCCACTAGTTAATAATAATTCTGTTTGTTCTTTCATCGAAAAATTAAAGCAGCGATTTCAATTTCTGGTCTTTCTTTGAAACATCTTATCCACCCAAAGAGCAGGGCCGGCTCTAGAAGTTCTGCCGCCCTAGGCGATATTGACGAAGTGCCCCCCCCCCACACACACATTGAATAATATCAATAATAAAAAAATAAATAATGATATTTTAATAAAATAAAAATAATAGTAAAGTTAAATTCCAATCTGGGTTTTGCATATCCAAGTACTGGTACACACTTTAAATGATATTTTTATTAATATTAAAGTAGTGCATCTTATGCCGCTGAAACAAATATTAATATTTTCAAGCGATTTTTAAATCGCGCAATTTTCAGCCTCTAAAAATAAATTGAATTTCTACTTCAATTCCGGACTATGTTTTGCATATCCAAGCACTGGTACACACTCTAAATTATTAATATTATTGTTAATATTTTTTTTAGCATTGAAACAGTGACTCTTTTGTGCTGAAACAGATAGTCACTCTTAAAATCATTTCAATTTCGAAAATTGCCGCCCCTAAAATCTGCCGCCCTAGGCGTCATTGAATGGCCCCCCTGCCAAAGAGCCATTCAATGACGATTTAACTATTTCAACCAGTTAGTGTTGCCAGGGCCGTGTTCAAGGGGAGGGTTTTAGAGGTTAAACCCCTCCCATTGGGGTAAACATAAAAGGTCAAACGAAGAATATGAATATTTGACTTTTTATTAATTTTAATGTGAAAGTTTGTGTGCAGTGCTTCTTAAAACAGAAAGAAAAAAAAACTAGTATGTTGTGGCCATTACGAAACTTTCTTCTATATTTTTCTTTTTTTTTCTGATCCCTCCCCATGCTTGACGAGGAAGCAATATTCCCAACAAAAACAAAATTACACATGCAAAAACTTGACGACCATCCCAATGTCTGAATTATTGCAAGAGCAAAGCAAAGAGCGAAAATTGAAAGTTATTTTAAAAGCCTTGCTTGAATTAATTACAAATATTTTATTTGTTAACAAACGCAAGATGGCAACAGTTAAAAATTTTAAATCATTGAGATAATATTTCCTATCATTTCCATACAATTAAAATCACGAGAAATACGCAGACGCCAATCTATTACGATTTATCTTTCTTATCGTTGCATTAATAAAAATATTTTTATTCGCAAAAAAAAAAAAAAAAAAAAAAAAAAAAAAACACCTCTTGGAGCGATTGGCGTCAAAATTGAACCAAAGCCTGTTTACATATGGATTCACATATATTCCAAATTTCAACCAGAACGTAGCATTACTTCTTGAGATAGGGCACTCACAATGGAAAAGAAGAACAGGCGATTGCGCTACCCCCTTTTTAGCTGTTCACACCAAAATAAAATCAGTTCTTATACCCACTAAGGGCTACTTGCTGATAAATTTTTCTTTCATTCCGTTCATTATTTCTTGAGATACAGCAGTCACAATTGACGACAAAAAACGTTCTATAGCCCAACCCCCGTTCGAGTTATTGACACCAAAATTGAATCAGCACCTGTTCCTGTTAATGGCAACATATGGACCAAATTTTGTCTGATTCCGCCAGTTACTTCCTGAGGAATAGCAAGCACGCGTAACTCAAAAAACGTCCCATTGCTCCACCCCCTTGGAGGAATTCACACCAAAAACCAATGGGCACAAGTTCACACAGAGGCACATATGTGTACCAAATTTCGTTCGATTTCATGCGGTAGTTTTTGCTGTAGAGCTGCCACAAAAAACTGATCACACACAGACGTGACACACACACACATACACACACACATACACACATACACACACACAGACAGACAGACATTTTCCAAAAATGGTCGAAATGGACTCAGCACACCTCAAAACGTTCGAATCCGTCGAAATTCGAAAATTTGCACGAATCCAATACTTTCTTCTATATATTAGATATAGAAGAAAGTAACAACTTTTTCTCAGGAGTTTTTCTGCTATTAGGTCATGATGGATTTGGCATTTGTTGCAGCTTTGAAGATGCATTAGTGATTGTGTTTGGTAATGTTAATTTGCATTTGCAATAAGCTCTCTCTTGTTTAGTTTATTAAGCATTATTTTAGAATATAAAACCTGCTATGCATGCTGCATTATAAAAGAATGTGTAGCCAATTTCTAATTCTAATTTTAATATACCCCATAGTAAACAGATTGGATTAAAGAGAAACGAACAGGTTTTCTAAAGAAACAAATAAGGTTTGATTAAAAAGAAGGTATACACTGTTGTCATTTACGTAGCCAGAATCATCCTTGGGAGGTAGCAGGATGGGGGCAGAGCAATCCTTACAGGCATAGAAATGCCATACTGGTATCGAAAATGCAACTTAAAACTAAAGTTTGTAAGGGATTGAACTCCCCCCCCCCCCCCTCAGCTTAAGACTTAGAATTATTAAAACCCCTCCCTTTATGAAAATCGGTACACGGACCTCTTCTTATCCTCAATCGACCTGCCAATCCCAACGTACCTATTGAGCGCCCTAATCCAAACTCACCTTCAATGCCATCAACATGTGTAATGAAATAATTAGACCAAGCTCGGATGAACTGGATCAAGTAGAATACCTCAAATGCCGGAAAGAGATCACAATTCGACCCCGAAGTCCCGAAGGAAGGCCCTTTGCCGCCCTCGATACCGAATTGATTTCCGAAACTTTGTCCCAGAGCGGACTACTTCCACGATTTGTGGCCCACTTCACATCGCGAAGGACTCGGATACCGGAACCGTGACCACAACTCGGAAAGAATCCCAGATTTCGACTGAAATTCAGATCGAGGTTCGCATCAGGGTTGGGACCTCGATTTCATGATGGTGGACCAGTCGTAGTTCAGCAAGCATATTACACGCAACTTCTTTGAAAAACAAAAGCAATAACATTCCTGATCTTTTTGGCAGTATTTTTTAACAAACCGGGTGGGTTTGGACCCCATCCTAAACAACAACCTTTCATTGAAGATGAAGTTTGTTCAAAAGGGGTTAGGTGGGACAGGGGTGGGGCTCTGTTTGTTGAAGCAATGAGACAAATTGAAATGTGTATATGACATCGAATTTCTTTGAACTTGCTGATTTTTTTCTCATTGTTGCCAAAACATTAATTTAAAATGAATGAATTGAATATTAATAAAAAAACAATTCAAAAAAAGACCAGGCCCCGTGTAAAAGTTCAATAAGCGAATGTTTTTTTTAAACCAAGTAGTTATTTCGAATTTCCTAGATCCTTTAGCCATATTTTTCAATGTTCCAGGCTCCCCCCCCCCCTTCCAATCCTAATTAAAATGTAAAACGATGGCACATTAATCACTCATAACAATTAAACATGTGGATTCTTTTTACTGTCAAAAAAGTACTAACAGTACTTTCAAATGATTTTTTTTAACATCATAATTTATAAATGGGTCATTCCATATCGATTTCATCCAAAAAATTTCATCATAAGCCATAAGGGCAATTACATCAAAAATTGTTGGACGATTTTTGCCCTTTTTGTGAAAATTTGCTTCAAATTATTATAATTCAAGTTTCATAGGAACTACAGAGTTGTACAATAGCTCGATTTAAAGAAAATTGCATGCACTTCGATTTTTCAAATACTTTAATTTGATGTGTCAATTTGTTTAACTTGAATACTTTTTGAGATTTTTTTCAAAACAATTAAAATTGTAAATTTCAAAAAATTTTGAGAGTTTTTTTAATTAAGTGGCTGGGCGGTGTTTTAATTCATTGCTCTTTACCTTTTTATTTATCTTTAAATTCTTTCAAAAAAAAATTGTGAATTTTTTTTTTCTCGAAAAGTATTGAAGGTGCGCATCAAATTAAAAAGCATGTAATTGTCTTTAAAATGAGTATTGTGAAACTCTGCTGTTTCCATAAAACGTGATTTATGACAATTTTAAAGCACATTTTAGCAAAAGATTTCTCATCGTTTTCATCGAAAAACTGTTTGTGTTCTCTTTCTTTCTTTCTTACTTCATTTGCAAAATTGCCTGTGGAAATGATTTCTATGTATGTCATAACTTGTAATTGATTCATTGATTTTGGCCTTCTGTATTTGTTTGTATAGTAAATAGTTTTCGCTTTGAACACACTCTGTTTGATTGGGTCAAGGAAGGGAATAAGGAAGTAGCTCTTTCGCTTGTTTGTAGAATTTATATGAATGCACTCTTTTTTTTCCCATGGAAGGTTACCTTGGCCTGAATGATTCTTAGTCGTTGACAACGTAGATCTACAGGTAGTTATCAAAATAATGGAAACACCTGTGAATAAAAGGGACAT
Organism: Uloborus diversus; assembly: GCF_026930045.1. NCBI lineage: Eukaryota > Metazoa > Arthropoda > Arachnida > Araneae > Uloboridae > Uloborus > Uloborus diversus. The sequence goes on from NC_072734.1 coordinate 168,799,350, forward strand.
TTTTGAATGCGCGTCGAAAGTAAAAAAGAATAAAACTAGATTTTTTTTTTTAAAATAAATAGTAATGTTTATATTCTGATAGTATATGGTGGTTTAACGGAAGTTCTGGGAAGTCTTGGATTTTTTTCAAGCGCTTGAAATGTCGGACCTCTCGAATTTTAAAAAGAGACCAAATTGTTGGGGCGCGTCAAGGTGGAGTAAGTGTAACTGAAACATCTCAACTTTTTGGTGTTTCTAGAGGTACAGTATCTAAAGTCATGACAGCATACGTACAGCGTGGTAAGACAAGCTCTGCAAAGCAAAATAGTGGGCGAAAGAGAAGCTCAGTGAAAGAGGTCGACGGGTATTGAAGCAGACTGTAGAGTACAAAAAGCGGACAACAGCAGCAAAAGTGACCACAGAACTCAATCACCATCTGGATTCACCAGTGTGAGTGATTAGGGTAAGAAGGGCACCTTTATAAACAGAACATTTACGACAGAATAGCGATTCCCAAAAATTTTTTCAAGTGTTTCCATTATTTTGATAACTACCTGTATGTTTTTTTTTTTTTTTTTTTTTTTGAGCAATCACGATTGCTTATTGTTCTCATTTGACTGTTTTGATGTCCTATCTTTTTATTTTCCCACCGCCACCCTCCGCACCCTGTCACCGTCGACCGGCTCCTCACGATGCTGCTCCTATAGCGAAAGCCGTCTCCAGGTTGCATCCATGTCCTACACACACGCACGCACACACACATACACACGCACACACACACATACACACAACTACCCACACATTCATGCCTGCACACTGACACAAACACATATGCCTACACACACATACACATACCCCCCCACACACACATACACACATTCATATACACAACTACCCAGGGGCGTAGCTAAGGGGGGGGGTTTTGGGGACAAAACCCCCCCCCGAAACGTTAGTCTCAAAAAAAAAGAAGAGAGAAGAGAAAGAAAAAAAAAGAAGAAAAGGAAAAAATTCCAAGCGATTATATATATATATATATATATATATATATATATATATATATATATATATATATATATATATATATATAAATATATATATATAAAAGAAGTAACCCCCCCCCGAAAGTCGGGTCTAGCTACGCCACTGCAACTACCCACACACTTATGCCAGCACACAAACACACATGCCTACACACACATACACATACCCCTACACACAAACACACATACCCCCACACGCAAACACACACACCCCCACACACAAACACACACGCCTACATACACACACTCGTGATTGCGAAAAACATAATTTGAATTCAAGATGTCAAAATTCAAATTTTTTTTTTATTTTTTTTTATTTTGAGCAATCATGATTGCTTATTGCTTTCATTTCACCGTCCTTGATGTTGTGGTTCCTTTTTCAACTTGGACCAGGCACACCAGCACCACCACCCACCGGCCTCTGCAGGCGCGGCTCCGAGCACTGCCTCCTGGAATCCGTTTCTCCAGATCGATGACGTCCATGCCCTACACACACGCGCGCTCTTACACATACACACAAGCCTTTACACACATACACACACGCCTATGTACATATACACAGGTCTACGCACACACACAAGCCTACACATGCACGCACGGGCGCCTACACATGCACGCACGGGCGCCTACACATACACACACACCTGCACACACACACAACTATACACACGTAATCGCCCAGGAGGAAGGGCAGGCTTGGGGGGGACAGGAGCTGTTTTTAGAAACAATAGTCTCCAATGAGTAGGGTCCTGTCGCAACTCGTAATTGCGAAAAACATAATTTGAATTCAAAATTTCAGAATTCAAATTAATTATTTTTTATTTTATTTATTTATTTTTTTTTTAACAGAAGAAATTATTTTACATCACCAAAAGGACGGGTAAATGTTCAACGCAAACAAGAACGAAATCGAATTAAAATTCTAACAAAATTACCTTAGAATTTTGTAAGCGTTCGATTCGAACTTCGAACACAGAGCAATACAGTAGTTAAATATATAGTTTTTTGTGGAAACAGGAGCTAAAACATTCTTTGGGCTCATTCTGAAGTTTAAAATTTTTCTCACGCAAAAAAGGGTGGGTTTCTAATGCTTTAACTATTTTGTAATAATTTTGTCTTCTCAGCTTATATAGTGACACTCCTCGAAGTATAAAAATTTATTTATAATACTAATTGCAATTTTCTTCACTTTGCCACATGCTAAAAAAAAACGTTTTTGAAAGCACTTCTCTGGATTGTTTTCATTTTTACTTCCTTTTCCAAAAAGGAAGTATTGTATTCGCGAAAAAATTTTCACTCAAAATTCGGCCTTAATTTCCATTTTACTCACCCCCGAATGAATATTAAGTTTTTTTTTCAACCCGACCACACGCCTATAAGTGCCTAAGAACGTATAAACACCCGAAATATCCATTTTGACATTCCCCGAGTTAATTACAACGACGTTTCTCGTGATGTCCGTATGTATGTATGTGCGGATATGCGTATGAATGTCGCATAACTCAAGAACGGTATGTCCTAGAAAGTTGAAATTTGGTACGTAGACTCCTAGTGGGATCTAGTTGTGCACCTCCCCTTTTGGTTGCATTCGGGTGTTTCTAAAGGGGTCTTTTGCCCCTTTTTTAGGAAAATCATTGTTAATTTCGATGTAAACTCAAATGGAGTTATAATTTGGCAAACATTTGGCGATATATCGCCATGATTTTGGTCGCCAACTTGGCGACAAATTTGGCGGGTTTTTTTATTTTTGAATCTGGTTTCAATTTTTCCACTATTGGCGATTTTTCGAGAGTTAACCATTAAATCACATTAAAATTGCCTGTAATGGGGAAATGACATTAAATTGGAGTAAAAGGAAGTCATGTGATGCACACATCAGCTCGTTTTCCTTCAGTTTTAGCTAGTTTTTAACTGAGTTCATTGCGAAATTAAGATATTCTTGTTATCTACTGGGCAATTCCATGATAATGTCAACCAGATGATCAAATTTTCAAAATTAAAATTTCTAAACAAATGAGGTGTTGTTTTAAAGGTAAAGAGTTGTATATTTTGGAATGCCTGTCAAAAATTTGATCACTTCAGTTATAAATAAGTTACAGTAGGTTAAACTAAGGTCAACATCTTGAATATTTTCAAATCATATTTGGTGACTTTTGAAGAAATTATGTTTTTTCCAAAAAATGCATACTAATATTATGAATTGAGATGAATAACCATTTAAAGATACAATGTGTTGCTGGTGATGTTGCAAAAATGTGTCAAAATATAATTCTTTTTAATTTGTAAAGGAATTCCTTTGGGGTACATTACGTGTTTTACGTCCGACACCAAAATGCACAATTAATTATGCTGAGTCAATAATTTTAAAGCTACATGCATGTATTTTTGGGTACAAAATAAGATTTTCAATCTCATTGAAGTAACCTATTTTCATTTTGTAACAAGTGAATATTTTTTACTAAAATCTAGGTGTCGGACGTACAAAATTTTTTACGTCCGACACTATTACATTCCTTTAAACAAAATATGTTTTCGACTGTGTTTCTCCTTTTTTTTTGCCTTTAATTTCAAAGTTAAAGTGAAACATGCATAAAAAACAACTTAGTGAATTTACTGTATATACATTTAGGGCTGATAGGGGTAAGTAGGACCCCTTTTGAGAAAAGGTGTGTTGAATGAACGTAATACAGTTGATTAAGATCAATTTAGGCAAATTTGCCAAAACTATAAGTGGGAAAAAAATTGGAAACACTGAATTACTGCGTCTGTGTAAAGTTGGCTAAGGAAGAACCATTATCAACATTCAACCCATATAAATCTTGATGGTTTTCTTTCAGGTAAGTTTCACAAATAACTAATCACCAGCTTTTGTAGCTGGACTATCAGCTATCTACTAACTCATCATAGTTGTCTTGTATTTCACTAGTATAAATATTTCATCAGAGTTGCTTTTGATTTTCGAATCCTCACTGTTATGGGGGGAACTACTTACCCCATAGTGTGGGGACCTGTTATAGCGAAATTTTACGGGGTAAGTGGGGCCCCTCCTCTAAAAGTTTTTAATAATATTTTATTCAAAAATTCTGATTGCAGTATGCACTTGAAGTTAAACTGTACATGAATGTTTAATGATCATAAAAAAATAAATGCTAACCGTGAAACACTTTTTGAAAAATGCTGCTTAAACTCGCCAAAAAAAAATTTGCAGATTTTTTTTTTTTTTTTTTTTTTTGACTAAGTTCTCTGACCTAGAAAAAAAAATTCCATGTAACCCAAATATATGCAAAACTAATGAGTGATGAACCATGACATGATCAATGTAAAAAATTATAAAAACCATGAGGTTATTTCAGTTTTTGGGGGTGACCCACTTACCCCAGTGTCCCACTTCCCCCAATCAACCCTACTTTTGAATTTACTTGTTAAATTTTGTTTCAGTATATGTAACCTATATAATTTACATATTTATAACTGTAATCATTGTTATGTATTTACATTTAAGAGCAATAGTTTACGTCCAATATGAATAATTTACGTCCGACACCGAAAATTTACGTCCGACAGCAAGCTAAAAATATTTTTTAAATAATTTTATTCCTTATAATATCATTTGAAAACTGTGTAATATGCTTCAATCATAAGTATACTTTAGAATAATGCTGTTTTTAAAATTAAAATGTAAGCCAATTCACAGACTTTTAATAATTTCTAAGTGAACCATCGATTTTACTATTTGTGTGTTTACGTCCGACACCAACTCTTTAAATTCTTTAAATTTATACTTTAGGGATCTGTTTTGAAAAACTAACAGAATTTTTTATTCAGTGGGATGTAGTAAGTATCTTGTAAATAAATTTGATCATTTTGGAACAGTTTATACTTGTTAAATGGAATTAATACTGAGAAATTTTTCTTCATTTTTTACGTCCGACACCATGGAATTGCCCTTCTTTTACGTCAGTGGAAAGGGAAACGGTTATTTCGTTAAGTCTTGATGTAAGTAGGAAAACTGAGATCATTAAATTAGATTATAGTTCTATTTTAGTTAATTAATTGATGAATTGGTTGATCCAATTAGTTAAATGCTAAGCAGCGTGTGATAGATATAGATTTAAAAAGCTATTTTCAATTTAAATTTTGCTTTATTTATTTAATTCCATTTAATTTAAATATTTTGAATTTTATTTATTTATTTATTTTATTTTATCCTTATTATTTTTTATTTATTTATTTATTTTATTTATTTTTTTTGAGCAATCACGATTGCTTATTGCTTTCATTTGACTGTTTTGATGTCCTATGACTTTATTTTCCCACCAGCACCCTCTGCAGCATCATCGTCGACCGGCTCCTCACGATTCTGTTCCTCTAGCGAAAACCGTCTCCAGGTTGCGCCAATATCCTACACTTACACGCATACAAACACGAACGTACACACACACAAAAAAATACTAACATACATACACCTACACACACAAACACATACACGCATACTTACAGACACCTACACCCAACTACCCACACACTCATGCCTGCACACAGACACAAACAAACATGCCTACACACACATACACATACCCCCTACACACAAACACACATAGCCCCCCCCCCACACACACACATAAACACTCGTGATTGCGAAAAACATAATTGGAATTCAAGAGGTCAAAATTCAAATTAAATTTTCTTTTTATTTTATTTATTTATTTTTATTTTGTATTTATTTATTTATTTTTTTGCCGTACATTTTTGTGATTGCACGGTATAATTAACGCGAATGAAAAACAAAAATATTTGTTGAAAGAATTTTCTGTTTCTTGAGTTATTTTAAATGACTTGAAGGAACTTTGTACTCTTTTTTAGTTTCAAATACATCAAATGCGTGAATATGAAAAATTCTGTAAAAACTCGTAACACTAATTAAATAAAACTGGTAAAATGAGGTGTGCATAGCACAGAACAGTTTATGGGGGTTTTTTTAAGACTTTTCTTTTCTTTTTTTTTGAACAATCACGATTGCTTATTGTCCTCATTTGACTGTTTTGGCGTGCTATCATTTTATTTTCCCACCAGCACCCTCTGCCAGCACCACCGTCGACCGGTTCCTCACGATGCTGCTCCTATAGCGAAAACCGTCTCTAGGTTGCGTCCATATCCTACACACACACGCGCATACAAACTCACACACACACACACACACACATCTACGCACACACGAACTCCTACGCACACGTGTGTACACACACAGCACTGCATACACAACATGCACACACATGCATACATACACACACATACACGAACGCCTACACACAGCACTGCGTACACAACATGCACACACATGCTTACATACACACACACACATGCACGCACCCACACACATGCGCCTACACAAACACACACGCGCATACATACACACACACGCTCGTGATTGCGAAAAACATAATTTGAATTCAAGATGCCAAAAATTCAAATAAAATTTTTTTTTTTTTTTTTTTTTTTTTTTGGTCCTTCTTCTTGCAGTTCAGAACCGATGCCAACTTTTAACATATTTATGAACAGCCAGCCAAAAGTCGCCTGAAACTTGGAGCTAAAGCACTCCATGGAGGTATGAAAATGGAGAGACAATAAAAGCCTGACTCAATTATTTATAAGACACGATCTTATACATAATTGATTAGCAAATAAAAATTGCGGCGAACATATGTGATTTGCATTTCAAGTTATTTATTCACTTCTTGTTTAATGGTATAAATCTGCAAATTTATGTTTAAAACATTTTGTTCGAATTTAGAAAATTTGAAAGCAATTGCTTTCCTCTTGTGACTGTTTTGTTGCGATATGGTTTAAAAATTCAAAAATTCAGTTAGTTGCCAGTGGTCGATGGACACTTTTCGTAAAATAGCCGCTTTCTTATCATTCGTAGCCGCTTTGTCCAGGACTTTTTGACTTGGCTTCTGAGACCTAATTGCAACATTTAGCTTATAACAATTTTTAAAAACAGAATAATGAAAATTTTGAACTAATATTGCTTCTACCATCTATTTTTGTAAGTATAAATTAAAGTTTACTTTTGATTTATTTATTTATTTATTTATTTATTTTTAATTCGTTGGCGATATGGAATATCATGATATCATGTGAGAGCAGAGGACGGTTTTTACATCACAAACTTCGTACGACGAAATAGAATACGACGATTTTTAAAAAGAAAAATCAATAACAAAATAATTATTATCTGTTTCCGGTAGGATTTATAAAAAGTGGCCGGCGGAATATTTTATTTAGTCGCTTGTTTCCAATGAGAAAATATATAATACTATTTTAATTCGGATGCTAAAATCGGTGAAACCTTACCTAAATTAACCTACGGCTAATCAAATTGCTAACAAAATAGTTTACTCTCGCATACATGAGCATCCGCGATCCGAACACCCGCCTGATCGAACAGCGCGAGCTGTGACACCTGTGCTCACCTCCCAAGGTAATGATATCAGACATCAGACTGCAACTTCCATGTTCGTATTTCAAATTGGGACGTTCCATTGCATCCGAAGCTAGAGGGGGGATGCAACAAGTGATCGAAAATGGAAGCGCCCGTTTCTCTACCTCCGCTAGCCTTGACCGCGCCGGGGCTGCCCTTGACTATCGGCGTCGTTCCATTTGGAGTGCCAATCCTTTCAGCCATTGACCTACATTCGAGTCTGCCGACCCAGTGACATCCACGCGGCGGTTCGGTTTTAGTTTTGCTATTCTTGGCGGTGTTGGAAGAGTTCGTTTTCTGTTTTGCGGTGGTCTTGGTTTTGCGGTGACGCGTGCGCGCATTTGTCGTTCTTAGAATGATGCTGAGAAATAACTATGCATTGAGTTCTGTTGATAAGAAAAAGGAAGCATTTATAAATTTGACTCAATGTGTTCTCGTACATATTCATAGCATGTAGGATTACATGTGTACCTGGGGCATTCCACGGTATTTTTGACATTATGTGGAGTCCGTAACGTGACCTTTTTTTGCCATAACTTTTTAATTTACTGTTTGATTTTCAAATTAATTTTAATTTGAGCTGGTGTGTTAGTAGGAAAAGATCAAAATAAAATAATATGCTAATCAAACAGCAAATTAAAAAGTTATGGCAAAAAAGGTCACGTTACGGACTCGACATAAATTTCAAAAATACCGTGGAATGCCCCACCTAGAAAGATGAAAAATTGAACATCCATGCGCGCCTATTTGTAGCGAAATCGGAGGGACGCAAATAGAAGTTTCGTTACAAAAAATTTTGAAAATTGAGTGAAGCACCGTTTATATTTTTCTCTCAATTATACTTTTTTAAAATTGGTCCTTGCAGAGTCTAATACACATTAACGAATACCTATTATACATTTTTGCATTTATACGCTTTTTTCTTACAATACATTCAAAAACGAAACAGTGCTTCACTGTATACAAAAAAAAAAAAAAGAAAGAAAGAAAGAAAGGGGGGAAAAAAGGAAAGAAAGAAAAAAAAAACATTGTGTAAAAAAAAATCTGTTTCAGGTGAAAGTAACTGCTTAACGATGTAATGCTTTATTGCGCTTGATTTATTAAGTTATGTTATTATTATTATTATTATTATTTTAATTCTTTTGTCAAATTTCAAATAGTAACAAAATAAGAACAGTGTTAAGCCTGTAATCTGATAAAAATTTCCTAAAAACAAAATCGTGTCACATAATTATGCCACCAAGACTAAGTTCTTTCCGCTCCTACACCATAGACAATTTTGGTAAAATAAACAATATACAAATGTGAAAATGATATGCAATGCATTTAAGAATATAATGGTTTGAAATTCAAGAAAAGGAACTTTAATACTTTTCCCCAGTTTATCGTCATTTCTGTCCATTTTTTTGTCATTTCTGTTCTCGTAATAAAAATTGCATCTTTAACAGATACTTTTATGGGAAAATGCTACGTATGAGTTTATTTTTAAAACATGGTCCTACTTGAGGTAATGTAAAAATTTATGTGAGGCATAAATGTTTGTAGTGCAAAAAATTAAGAGTTCTTATGAAAAATAGAAATATTTCTTCAAATTTCGAGATTTTTTTTTTTTTCAAAGAACTTTTATTATACTTAGCCTGATTGTCACGAAGTAATCTGAGGCCTAGTTTTGTTTATATCTCAGCAACTAGACCACTTAGAGACTTCGGGATTTCACTAAATGATTTGCTTAATCATAAGGTACAACTTAAGGCTGAAAAATTAAAATTCTAAAACAAAATTATTTCGGTTAGAATGGAAAACAGCAAATTTCATTTCATTTCTCCATTAAATGTTTAAATATAAAACCCATTGTCACAAATTTTGTTGCCTTGCGACAGTAATGTTGATAGTAATCATAATGAAAATTTTTAAATCAAGACTTCTCTGGGCATAAAAATTTTGTTTAAAAACGAAAAACTTGAAAATAACAGATTTTTTTAAGAAAATACTAAGCACTTTTCATAATGCACTCAAAAGGACAAAATAACTTTTCTGGGTCAGAAAAGACAATTTAAATATTCCTATTGTTTTCCATTATTCCAAGGAAAAGACTTCTCAAACGAAGAAAAGTGCGCTCAAGTCATTTCAAACTAAACTTTTCCATTAAGAAAAATAATTCATGTTTCAACACTCAAATTTATGATTGAAAGCTAGATAATGATAAAACATTCTCTACATGACTTGAACCACATTTTTCTTTGTTTGAGTAGTCTTTTCCTTAGAATAATTGATAACTACAGGAATACTTAAATTGTCCTTTCTGACCCAGAAAAGTTATTTTGTCATTTGGAGTGCATTATGAAAAGTGCTTAGTATTTTTTTAAAAATTCTGTTATTAAGTATTTAAAACATTTTGCGCAGTAACACTTCAAATGGTGTATTTTGTTTTCTTTTTCATAAAAGTTCAAAAGCAACTTCAACATCCCACTCCCCCCATCCCTCTACGAAATGAGAAAGCTCTTTGGAATTCGCAGCGCCGTCCTTTTGCCAACCTTGAAACAGCCTCCATGGCAACCTTCAAGCATCCAACGAATTTCGTGGCCTTCGTTCAAGGCAAAAGATGCTTCTCAACCTTCACCTCGCAATCCGATCCCTGCACCTCTGTTCGAAGGTCGAGGGACTATCGAAGGGTGCAGAGTTCCGAAGGTTACGTGTGTGCCCCTCTGCAATGACTGAGGTAACTAGCTGAAGTGAGAGTGACCTTAGCCTTGACTGCGAACAAGTTTTGGACGGACAGAGGCATCGACCTTTGGGAAGTTCGGGCGCTGTCAACTAAAATTGTGGGGGTGTCGCAACATCCTTAGATACGGGTCTAACTACTAGTGAAGAAGAGGTAGAGTCTTTATTTTTGGAGAGTAACGTCTTTTTCCCCCGAAGAGATCGTTTGGAAATCCATTAATTTAAGGGGGTATTCTAGTCTAGAGGCTTGATTTTAGGGTGATTTTGCGGGCGTAATAGGAAAAAAAAAAAAAACAGTGCTATTTTCCCTATCCATTTTTATCAGTTTTTACTTCCTTTTACAAAAAAGGAAGAATTGTATTCGCGAAAAAATTTTCACCAAAAATCGGCCGTAATTTCTATTTTGCTCACCCCCAAATGAATGTTGAGTTTTTTTTTCAACCTGACCACACGTGGATATGTGCTTAGGAACCTGCAGACACCCGAAATATCCATTTTGACGATCCCCGAGTTAATTACAACGAGTTTTCTCGTGACGTCTGTATGTACGTGTGTATGTGTGTGTGTGTGTGTATGTGTTTATATATGTCGCATAACTCAAGAACGAAATGTCCTAGAAAGTTGAAATTTGGTACATAGACTCCTAGTGGGGTCTAGTTGTGCACCTTGCTTTTTGGTTGCATTCGTATGCTTCAAAGGAGGTCTTTTGCCCTTTTTTGGGAGGAAATCATTGTTAATTTCGATGTAAACTCACGTGGTGTTCTAATTTGGCGGACACTTGGCGATATAGTGCCAGTCTTTTGGTTGCCAAGTTTTGTCGCCAAGTTGGTGACAAATATGGCGATTTTTTTTTTTTTTTTTTTTAATCTGGTTTCAATTTGGCCACTGTTGCTGATATTTAGAGAGCAAACTATTGAATCATATTAAAACGGCCAATAATGAGAAGATGACATTAAATTGGAGTAAAAAGAAGTCATGTGATTCACACATCAGCTGGTTTTATTAATACTTTAAAAGTATAAAAATGTATAATAGTTGAAAAAAAAAATCAAAATTGTAGCTTATGGAGGGGCTGGCAAAGTGGGGACTCTAAAAAACGGGCGGTCTCCTGGTTGACGTGATTCCAAACCTCCAGGTGATCTGAAACATAAAGTTAAGGTTAATTCTTATTAAACAAGGATGTAGAATTGTCTGGACGTAGCCGATTTGAAAATAATTTTTTTTTTTCACAAATCGGCTTCTTTTTGAATAAAAAAAGTTCATTTTTTGGCTCCTTTTTTGAATTTTTTTTAATAAAAAAATCAAAAATTGCAAAAACCCCTTCGTGGAGACAATTTTGATAGTACTAAGAATGTTTGCACCAAATTTCAAGAAAATCGGTGCATTAGAACTTGAGATATCTTGTTAACCGTATCGAAAGAACTAGTTTCGAGAAAAACGCGTTTTAAAGTTGGCAGTCCAAAAACAATTTGAATTACCATAAATCCTGTTAGAAACTTATTGTTAAAGGTCTAAACTTTGAGAATATAAAGGGGAAAAAAAATCGATTTTTTTTTTTTTTTTTTTTTTGAATTTCTAAACTAGAACACCCCCTTAAGAGAGTGGATGTTAGGGTAAATGATGTGTTGGTATTGTTCAATCGTTTTTTTTTTTTAATTATCTTGGTTAATGGTTTTATTCACTTATTTCTTACCACTGCAATTCGGTGCTTTTTATTTTCAGTTAAACTCCTTGTCCGACTGCTGACGGGTTCTGAGACGTTTTTCGTCACAGAGAATAAAAATTCAATATAATTGAAGTCCACCTATTGTTATAAACTTTTCTTTTATTTCTTTTATTTTATTTATTTTTATTTATTTATTTATTTATTTATTTATTTATTTTGTGCATCATGATCAACCCAACGGCAGTTTAAAGCAAATGTTTGACTCTTTTTGTTGAATTCACAGATAAATAAATAACAAATCAACATGGGTTGAGTACAAATATTCAAGGAATGGAGAACGAACAACTGTTATGAGGTTATACTGGGACTTCTTCGTTAGTTCAGAACCAAATTTATGGAATAATCTTTTTTTTTTTTTTGATAAAGTAACCCTTATGAGAGTCCTAATGATTCCCCTGATGTACCCCCCCCCCCCCCTATGTACTCACAATATATTTTGCCGGGCTGAAATTTTATTTTCAACTGTATGATGAAATGGGCTGAGTTTTATAGAGCAACTGCCCGATGGAGGGGGGGAGGGGGTATGCTCTTAGCTGCGTTGAAACTGTTGGTAAAAACCTAAGACAAAAAAGGAAAAACTGCCTAAGTTCTTAATTTGAAAAAATTAAAAGAAAAGCTCCGAAACAAAAGAGACGAAGTTTCAAATGAAAAAGTAAATAAATAAAAAGCATTCTTCAAAAAGAATAAACTATGAGATTGAAAGTACCTTATTAAAATACAACAAAGAACAAATAAAACAAACACAAGGATACAGCAACGAAACACTAAATCAAGGACAAAAATTCATTAAATGATTCCTCTACCTGAAGGAAGAGGCACAATTTGGGATCTAGTACTCTCCCATATGAACTAGTTTTGCAATGAACAATTATCACACTTTTGAGTATTGTTAGCACACTCAAGGTGAAATGCGGATCGTTGAAGGTCGCGTTGGGATTTTCTAGAGCATGCTGAGTACACCGAAGGGAATGAGTAGGCCAAGAAGCACCCATTCTTTCGAAGGAGGAGCAACAGGCGGTCAGGTATCGAATGCGGTCGCGGGATCAGGTGGCAGGGATGCGTTTCAACACATCCCCACCCCCTGACAGAAGAGCGTAGTGGACTCATCCAAAAGAGAAAGCTATCTCACCTGGGTCACCCATATCTGGGACGTTTTATGTGATGTATGTCAAGACACTGGGTATTATTGACTCATTCAATTGACATTGAGAATCGCGCGAGGTTTTAGCTCAAGGCGGGGGAAAAAAAAGAAGAAGAAACGATTGTGTGCGGTACTTATTTTGTTCAAATAACTGTAATATCGATAGCTGTTATCAGTAAAATTTTTGGCATTGTGTGATAGGATGAAAATTGACGTCCCCCTGGTTTCGCCGACACGAAATTCCCTTCCCCCCTGTTTTTCAGTTTCAATCTTACGTTTCGATACTCTCAAATACCTTTTCAATCGGAATTATGAAATACTCGACCAAAAATGTTTATATTTGGCACACAGTGTACTATGGTAAAGGGTATCTTATAGACAAAATTTCAAGTTTTTAGGAGAAAATTTAAGAAGTATGGCATGTCCGATATTCCGGACTTATATTTTTGAAATTACTATTTCATATTTAAAAAAAAAAAAAAACTCAAAAATATCAAACAAACTTCATTATAAAATGTTCTTCAAGCATTAATAAAACGTAATACTATAAGCGTTTGAAGAGATTAAATAAAGATTATATATTTTTTAAAAAATCAGGGGAAAAAACCTGGTTTTTCTGTCGAGAACCCATGGTTGGAAAAATGAGACAATCTCTATCCTCTATGCCTATATGTTAGTGTTGTCAATCCCAAACGAAAAATTATTTCACAGATTATAATAGGCAGAGTGTAAAGAGTCAACTACAAAAAAAAAAAAAAAAGTAATTTAATCAATTATTTATTGATTAGCAGCTGTTTAAAGTGTATGTCCGGTATACCGGACGCCAGGTCTGAAGAGATTGTGGGGAGGAAATTTTAAATGTCAGCGAAACTGGAGGCAAGCCTAAAATGTAATAACAACGCTAAACTGCAAAATTGGAAATATGAAACGTGAATATTTGTTTCGTGGTTTCAAAGAATGTAAATCTTTGTTCAATTGATCAATGTAAAGAGAGAAAAAAAAAAGCTTAAATCAATTGCTTATGTCAGATGTCTTTTCATCCGTAAGCTTTTTTTTCCCCCCTTGCATTGAAAGAAGAGCTCTTTGTAGTCCCAAAACGCTTGTCCTCATTTAATATTGTTATTTTTCGGCAGTTACGTTTTTGAATAACCATTCGTTTCAAAATATTATTTTACCGGAGATTTTATGTAAATATTATTGAAAACTTTTCGATTTAGATTTTTTAAAGTTAATTGAAGGTAATTTACATTTCTACATAATCTTATAATAATGCGTAAAAGTGTAGTTTAAATTGTCCTTTTGCGCAAAATATTCTAACACCAGTGTTATTGCTCGCGGTATTCAAGACATAAAATATGCAATATTCAAAGTACATCTTGTAGGGTGCTTTTTTAGCGAATACTTTGTTAATCTACGGAGTACTCTGAATCTTTATGAAGGATTTTTTTTTCTCATTCATTAGAAATTGTTTTCTAAATTATGGGATTTTGTTTCCTCTGGCAGTAGTATTTTTCCTAAAATTAACGTTGTACATCAATGGCATTATTGTCTTACGGTAAAATCACTCAATGCACAAAAGAATCGAAATTTTAAAGTAGTGATTATTAGTTGCAAAGCTTTTTTTTTATTTTGTCAATTTCATAAAATAATTGAAATTTTCTTTTTAGTTGTAAATTTCATAAAAACAAGTTTCAGAAAAGAATTGATATTTTGAAGTAATAACTACTATTTGCAAAGTTTTGTTTTCTTTCCTTTTTCGTTAGTGTCATAAAATAATCGAAATTTTAAAGTGATTCCTAGTTACAAGATTTTTTTTTAAAATGTCATAAAAGTAAGTTTCAGAAAATAATTTAAATCTTAACGTTATTACTAGTTGTAAAACTTTCTTTCTTTCTTCTTCTTCTTCTTTTTTTTTTCCAGGTCTGAAATGCAAATAGGAAAACTTAAACAAGGAAGAATTCTTTAGTTCAATCGGCAATTTTCAGCATAAGTTTAGTAGTTTTTTATTGCTGGTTATCTTCACTAAAGCATTTCAAGCTATTCGTCACATTTTTCACTACACTCACCGGCTAGTCTAGTTGTTTCCCCGTGCCTTTGTGTGTGTTCCGCTGCACATATGCAAAGCGCAAGGGGAAAACCGATTTACATGAAAAGAAAGTTCTTTCTTCGTCGACTAAAGCTGCGTTTCCCAATCTTATCACTCTTTCCGAAGTTTTAAGGAACACGAAACTATGACTCATTTAACAAATTTTAGAAACTATACAGTGGAACCCGCTTATATATTCTTATACATTTTCTCCTCGAAACGGGAGCCTGTACTGGTAGCTTTATTTTTCGAAGAGCTATTTTTTAATTAAATATTTTGAAGATAAATAATTTTTCATAAATTATTTGTGAACGCAATAAAGGTTTTTGATTTGAATAAAATGTAAAAAACATAGTTAACGTATTTATTTTTATTTATTAATTAATTTATTCATTTAATTATTTATTATTTTTAATTTTTTATTTATTTATTTTTTGATCCAAGGACTATTTCGATAAACTTGGTTCGCACTAAAAAGTATGAAATGAATGAAGAATATGATTTCTTGATTACAACTCTCAAAAATTGCAGTTACTCTTAATATCCTTTATTTAGGTTGTTTCTGAAGCAGCCAATTAAATTTAAATTTAAAATCGAGAGAAGGAATATAGGCGGCATAGTAAAAGCGATCCGTATAAAGCTGTTTAGGTAACGGTATACCGCCTATTTCTTCTATCAAATTTTTAATTAAAAAATTATTTAGAATTAATATAACGTAAAGATAATAAGATTGACTGCAATTTTTGAGAGTTGTAATCAAAAAATCATAGACTTAATTTATTTCATACTTTTTAGTGGGAACCAAGCTTATAGAAATTGTCGTCAAATTTATAAAAAAGAATATTTTCGTTAAAAAATTAATTTTTGGTGAAAGTTCTCGAAAATTAAAAAATATTTTCCTGTTACCATTCCTTGTTGATATATAAATTTTCAAATAATTAAATGTGATTGACTTTTGTAGTAACATAAATGTGTTGCGCATAAAGAGAGAATAGCTTAGCTTTACTGCTACTGTACACTCTGCTTTAAATATTGCAAGTTTGTATGCTCAAACTTAAAAACAATTTTGAACAAGCAGATTGTGGGGGGGGGGGGGACCTTTGAAAACGCTTTTCCGCTGATGACCTGACTTGAATCTAAGAAAGCTTCGAAAACCTGCATCATTTGAAAAGTTTCTAATGCCCAAAATTTAAATCTATGCTTGCTTAGGTTGAGTCTTGAAATTAGTATTTTAACCTTGTCGATAAAATTAACTTTATAATTACTATAATTAATTGTTTTTGGCAACAATTAAAAAGCGGAATCGGCAGGAGAAGTAACAGAAAGTAACTTAGGAAATAGCTTTTAACAAAATCAGTTGGTATTTTCAAGCTAAACTAATGGCTACTGTTGCGTTTAATTGCTAATTTGTACTTAATCTACATTGTTTACTTCTGTTACTTTTTTCACTAAGGTGTTTATTCATTTCGTACTTATGAGTGTTTCTTTCATTTCTCAAGAAACTTGACTTCTTCCCTTTTGAAACTTGACCCTGACCATTTATTGTCCTTTCGTTTAGTCATGCGTTTTTGTTCAAAAAGTCGTTACAAGCTCTCATTGTGTTTAGCCAAGTTCATGTCACAAAATTCAGATTTCGACCGTTCTGCTCCAGTTCTGGAGCAAAAACTTCCCAAGTGGCCCTTCCGAAGCCTACTAATCCGAATTTCTCTTCTCCTCGACCCCTAAACATGGATTTGTCCTCTCTCTGATCCGTTTGGCCCCTAAACACAGATTCTTCCCAACCTCTGTTCTGTCAGACTGAACTTTCTTCCTCCCCTCCCCGTTATTTGGATCCTTCCCGAATCGGAGCTCGACCTCGAGTTGACCCTTTTTTCGCCCCTTGCTCTCGTTTCGAACATCTAGGAGTGCACGGCACGGAAGGATAATCGGAGGAAGTCATAATAAAAAAAAAAAGGATATTTGTGAAATGACCGGATTTTGAAAGGAGGAGTATACTCTCCTTGAAACCGCTGTTGTATCAACGGTGGAGGTTGGCCACGAGGAGGAGGAGTTAATGGGTCAGATTGTGCCCCTTTGAAATTTTTAGAGGTCGTTTCAAAGGTTGTTAGTCGCTTTTTTGGGGGCTCTCGTTCGGAGAGTCGTCTTCGCAGTTGCGCTGCGGTGGAGGGGTTTTGAGGGTCAACCCTCTCCTAGACCCCCTGTTTTTAACACCCATTGCCAATCATAATACGGTCTATGGTAGTTAGTGTGCACAAAAGGAATATTAGGACCCTCCCACGGAATGTAAATACGGTCTACTCTAGTGTATAAACAAACTTTTTTTACCTTTTCTTTATGGTTAATAAGTTTTGGATAGTTGGTTTTATTCCCATTTAGAACTATTTGGTATATATTTCTAATTTGTACTTTAAAAAAAAAATGCTTGAAATGGTTTTTGATTCCATGCCAGCGATTTTATTGGACAGTTTTGCTGCTTTTTCTCTTTTTTTTTTTTTTTTTTTTGAGCAATCACGATTGCCTAATCATTTTACTTGACTGTTAAATGGTGACGTATCCTTTTTGAAATCAACTGGCTTCCGCGCGCGGGTGCTCCTTCCATGTCCCCCTGAATCGACTAATGATACCCGACTTTACATGATCCTCTTTAGACAAAAACAGCACATAACATCCGGCATAAAAAGCCGAGTCATTCATTTTAATTTTGATGTCTTGAATTTAAATTATGTTTTTTGCAATGGGGTTGGTTCTTTCGGTCAAAAGTACTACTTTTAATCACTGAAATTGATAGAATAAGCAAAAAAAAATAACATGGACCCAGAAAATACTTTGGCGCATCTTTCTATCGCTTTTCCACGTTATGATAATTAAGAAGCGAATTAAAATTGCGCTCTACGCTTGCTATCAACCCTATCGTTGCCAGTAGACGTGAGTAAAGATGCAAATTAAATATTATGTTTTGTGAATGGCAACAGTGAATGGCATTTCATCATTTGTGGTGTCATCGGCAGAAGCGTAAACAATGCAAGCGCTCCGATTAAAGTAATTTTTTTAAAAATATTAAACTTAGTTAAATAACTTTAAAAATGGTCAGATCCTATGTTTTTACAAGCATGCTCTTTCAGAAAAAAATACTTTTAAATTTTTGGAAACGACCCCATTATGATTGCGATAAAGAAACCGATAGTTGGGAATAGTTAGATCCTATTGCAATTCGTGATCGCGAAAAAACAATTTGAATTCAAGATGTCAAAATTCATTATAGTGCCGGTGTTTATTTATTTATTTTTTTTTAATTTATTTTTTTGAGCAATCACGATTGCTTATTGTTCTCATTTGACTGTTTTTGGCGTCTTTTGATTTTTTCCGCCGCCACCCTCCGCACCATCACCGTCGACCGGCTCCTTACGATGCTGCTCCTATTGCGAAAGCCGTCTCGAGGTTGCATCCATGTCCTACACACACGCGCATACATACACAACTACACACACACATACACACACTTACACCTACGCACACATACACCTACACACATACACAAACACATACAAAGACATACACACATGCATACATACAGACACCCCCACATACACACACAAAAACATACACACACGTACACACAACTACTCACACATTCATGCCTGCACACAGACACAAACACATATGCCTACACACACATACACATACCCCTCCACACACACATTCATACACACAACTACCCGCAAACTTATGTCAGCACACAGATACAAACACACATGCCTACACACACATACACATAACCCCTACACACAAACACATACCCCCACACACAAACACACACGCCTGCATACACACACTCGTGATTGCGAAAAACGTAATTTGAATTCAAAATGTCAAAATTCAAATTAATTTTTCTTTTTTTTTTCTTTTTTTTAAATCCACGTTTTGCAGTAAAATGTAGAGCTGTCGAGTGCAGTAAAAATACTCGTATCTGCTTTTTCCGCGGAATCGTCTCAGGGCGTTCTTTTAATACATTCTCACTCATCGTTGTAAAAATTAAAAGTGCATCTTCACGTCTTTCAAACCACACCCAGTAGTTAGTACCCAACCCAGTCTCCCTTCTCTTTTCGACGTGCTCCTCGAGGGAGGGAAAGAGATTTCTGATGACGCATTCGGAGAGGGCGGAAGAAAGAACCCGCGCACCCTCTGACCGCTCTCGGAGAAAGAGGTCGACAACCGGCGAGTCAAGGCCGCGGAGAGTGAAAGCGTGATCGGAGAAAGTGGAATGGAGTAAGTGCCCTCGTTTCGAGAAGACGAGGAAATGGTGAACAAAATGGAAGAAGCGCGTTCGAGGAATGGCTTTCACTTATGTAGGACATGAAAGCACTGGGAAAAGTTTGCGGTCGATAATTAACTGGTGCTCTAGAATTCTCCCCCCCCCTCTCCCCAAAGCGGGCCCCTTGTCAGTTATGCCATCGGGCCCCTCGCGCCCGCCAAAAAAAGAAAAGGAGAAGAAAAAGAAAAAAGGAAAAGAAGAAAAAAAGGGGGGAGAAATGGAAGAAAAGGGGAAAGAAGAAAAAAAAGGGAGATAAAAAAAAGAAAAAAAGGGCAAAAAGAAAAAAAAGTATTAAAAGAAAGAAAAAAAAAATAAAACTGCTTACTAGAAAACAATTCACTCTATTTTAAGCTTTATGAGTAAATATCAAAAGAGTAACTTTTACTTTAGCTTTACCGTTTCTCTTATTCGGAGTCCTCCCCCCCTCCTTTTTTTTCTTCTTTTTTTCCTTTCTTTCTTTCTCTTCTTCCTTTCGTTTTTTTTTTTTTTGCGTCAGTGTCGTCACCCCCCCCCCCCAAAGCCTGGGCCCTAAGTTTCCGACTAGGCTGACATGGCCTCTCGTCGGGCCTGCCCTGAAGACTCTTTTTCGTTGAGTGTTCTGGTTCTGACGCTTTCCATTTTAAAATCGAAATCAGAAGGTAATCAAGGATTTTAGTTGTATTTATGGAAGGATTTGCCGTTTTCTTTCTTTAAGAATGATTATTTTGACGGGAAATTTTGCAGTATTTTGTCCCCTCTACTTGAAGCCTGATTGTTGAACATGTGTCACTTGACATAACTTTTATTTTGAGGTAGACCCAGCAAAGCCGGACAACGCTGCTAGTACATTTATGTAATAAACTTTGATGAGTTGTTGATGTTTCAGGTTTAAATTTAAGATTTATGCATGCAAGTAGACACACACACACCTACTCGGGATCAGATTTAGGCTAAACGGGGCCCTAAGCTGTTTCAGGTATGCGGGCCTCTTTTTCAGTCCGGAAAACTTTTTTGCCGATAGCGAAAAAGGCTTTTTTTTATAGGCAACAAACACTTTTAACGGGGTGAAATTTCTCCCTAAATATTGAATAATTGGGATATTAGAGTGAACAATGTCTTTTTTTTTTAAATTTTCATTACAATAACTCAAAAAATGATTGGAAATTTGAAAAAACTAAGCTAACTAAACTCGACGCGTTTCAGAATTTTTCTGAGGGGGTAAACCATCTCCCGAAATCTCACCCTGTCGCGCTACTAGTTGCCGATGAGCAACTCCATGTCAGATACATCACCTTCTTGACCTCATCATTTCCGATTTCAATAAAATTTGGCATGAACTCACATATGACAGATGAGTAATCCTGCCAATTTTTAGACTTCGATTCTGTAAAGTGTTCGAAATTGCTATAGGCCTGTAAAAAAACTCAAAATGTGCGAACAAAATTAAAAGGGTGTTTTGACAAATGACTGTAACTTCTCTCCTAATTATAGTAGAATGAAAATTCAAAAAATATTGGAAAGCTAAAAAATAAAGCTTTCCATTGGTATATAATATGACTTTCTAACGATAGATTTAATTTTCGGGGTCATTCACTATGACGGGGTAATATTGCGAAGGATCGTTTACCCCAATAAACAGCATTTTCAGAAAAATCCTGAAACACGTCAACATTAGTTGGTTTAGTTTCTTCAAATTTCCGATTATTATTTTAATTTTTATAATTGAAATTTAAAATAAAAGAATATATTGTACCATCTAATATCCCAATTACCCAACATTTAGGGCTAAATTTCACCCCGTTAAAAGTGTTTGTTACCGATGTAAAAAAATAAATACGTGTTCAATATTTTTTAGTGTTCTATCGATGTGCAAAGTTTTATTAAAATCAGTTATTCACACTTGGATAAGGTTACTTGTAAGCTGTACTTAATGCTTTAAATTGCATTATTTCATTCTAAAAACATCATACTTTTCATTTAGTGTCAGAGGTCATTGTCAGCGATCGTTGGACTATTTTTTTTAAATATTTGAATCTTAGCTAAAATATGATTACGTATTTGTTAGGTTTCCTTACAGCCAGGCCCGGCTTCTGGGGTAGGCGACCTAGGCGGTCCCCTAAGGCGGCAAATTTCGAAATTGAATTCAGCGCCATAAGATTCACTGCTTCAATGCTTAAAAAAATAATTTACAGTGTGCCAGTGCTTGGATATGCAAAACTCAATTTGGAATTTAACTAGAAATTCACTTTGATTTTAAGCACTCTACTATTATTTTTATTTTATTAATGTATTGTTATTTTATATTATTATTGTTATTATTATTATTATTATTATTATTATTCAATGGGGAAGGGGGAGGAAGCGGCTCTTGTCAATATCACCTAGGGTGGCAAAACTACTCGAGCCGGCTCTGGTTACAGCTCATGTTAATAATGTTAGTTTAGAAGTGAAGTTTTTAAAATTCGTTCAATTTAAACTAAATTAAAACCGAATTAAGTTTTGTATACAACAGGTTTTAAGAAGAAAATATTTAAGGCATGACCAATGGTCAAATTCCTAGCAGCCTCGTTTTGTTCTTCATTTTTATAATCGGATAGATCTCTACGCTAGAATAAATTCTGCCATGATTGCGCATGCGCTGCTCGCTTTTTCAGTCTCATGAAAAAGTCCACTCCTGGCATGTTCGGTTAACGAAAAATAGCTTTCGAAACGTAAGTGGCAGGCACAGGTGATATCTTGGGCAAGCTCCAGATTAGCATTGTGTAAAAATATGGTTTTTAGGTTAAAATGGCGTTTGTAGGCGACTGCAACTCCTTGACTGGGCCATGTGCTATTAACCTGGCCCCACGAAGAAAAGGGGATGGAATAAGTGGGCTGCTGTGTCACGAACTTTTTGCAATCGTCTTGATCTAAAAATGAATTCCGATGCTCGATTTTCTCCACTTGAATTAGCTTACAGTTTAATCTCTTTCCCCGAGATACTTGATTGTGGCTGCTGTGCAATCATCCAGTTTAAGTTTAGCGACTAAAAATAATAGTATCATTCGCCGTCGGTCACCACTTCCCTACACCCCCCTCACCTGTCTTAAGGGGGTCCGCGAGACACATTTCGAAAAAAAAAATGTATTGACCAGTTTAGAATTTTTATTTATTTATTTATTTATTTATTTATTTATTTTTTTTTTGCACTGATTCACCATCCATTTAACAAGCAAAATCATATCATAAATGTTTTTAAAATATTTTTTTCTTTTTAAATTATTATTTTTTAAACATGGGATTGCTTAAAATCGCTAAACCTCAAAATATTCTTGGACAATTTTCAAGTTTTTTTCCAAAAAATTATACATATATCTAAGCTGTACTTTTTATTCGGCAATTTAAAAAATATTAATTCAAGAAAAAATAGAAAATATTTGAAGAAAAATTTCGAAAAATTCTAAGATACCTTTTTTTCAATCACATTTTTTTTCAGTAAACGGTTTTTTTTTCCAAATTTGCCTAGTAAAATTTAAAGTAAACTATTTGAAAAAGATGTGCTCCAAATTTCATTACTTTATCTTTATCAGTTATTGACTTATAAGAGTTTGAATGCAAAAAATCGGAAAAAAATTGCATCATGGAGAAAAACGCGTTTAATGCTGTAAAGTTAAAAATAATATTAATTAAATGCCTGCAACAAAAATAATTATATCTTTCGTTCTAATTAAGATAGGAACAAGATTGCATTTTAAGCAGAAAAAAACGGAGAATTTTTTTAAATCATAAAAAAATTGCAATAATTGACAATTTTTGTATCCCAGACCCCCTTAAATAAACGGTAATGCCAGGTTCGTATTTAAGGGGCGGGTTAGTGTTCATACCACCTCCGAAAATTTCTAAAAATATATATATATTTTTTTAATGCTTTTCATTATTATTTTTTTATTTATTGAATTGTTTTACTATTTTTATTTATTTATTTATTTTGAAAAAATTGCTATTATTTTTTTTTTCATTTATATTATTGTTTTTCCTTTTTTTTTTCCAATTTCATTTGAAAAATAAAGTTATTATTATTGAAGAGTTGTGCACAAATAGGAAAAAATAAAACGAATAACACGTATAATTTAGTTACAGAAAAACAACGGCTGAAATATGCGCGAAAGCAATATATGCTGTGTGAAGCAACTAAGGAAATGAAAAACAGGATTATAAGTACTTAAATAAATGAATACATTTTTGATTTTGTTTTTCCAGTTCTCTTTCTTACTTTACTTAAAATAGTGTTGCCTTTTCTCGTGTTGTCATTATTTTCCGATATTTCCCCTTTAAATTAACTGGTTTCTTCGGTCTACATGCGTATGTGTGCAGTGGCGGCGATTGGGGCTTAAAGGTGGAGGGAAGGCAAAAAAAAAGGGGGTAACTAAAAGCCATCAAACCCTAAGCGGCAATAAAAAATGAAAAAAAAAAGGAAAAGAAAAAAATTGTTAGGGCTGGTTTTGATGCAAGTCAAACACCTTAACTCGCGTTTTTCTTAAGATTTTGATGAATTTTGTTCACAATAACTTTCCCAGAAGAAACACTTAGACATGAATTCGACTTACATTATTTAAACAATTGATTTACCAATATCTAAGTAATCTCTACTAATAATAAAGCTGAAAGTCTCTCTGTCCGGAGGATGTCTAGATGTCTGGATGTCTGTAGGATGTCTGTAGGATGTCTGTGACGCGCATAGCGCCTAAACCGTTCTGCCGATTTTCATGAAAATTAGCACGAAGTTAGTATGTAGCATGGAGGTGTGCACCTCGAAGCGATTTTTCGAAAATTCGATGTGGTTCTTTTTCTATTCCAATTTTAAGAAAACAAAATATCATAAGATGGACGAGTAAATTACGAAATTATCATAACGTGGAACCGTAACATGGGCACAAGCCAATTGGCGAGATACGAAATTATCATAACGTGGAACCGTAACATGGGTACAAGCTAACTGGCGAGAAAATTCACCATACATTATTTGTAAATATACAGGCGAACCAAAAGACCTTTTGATTTTTCTATTACGGGCAAAGCCGTGCGGGTATCACTAGTGAATACATAAACTAAAAGTTATTGCTCAATGCTAAATGATGTTTCGTTAACAGATAGGTAGCAAATTAAAACAAATAATTATACTCTCAAAATTTTGAGTTTTCTGCTTTTTTTATGATTCCTAATTTTGGTTATTAAATTGGAAAATGAACCAAATGAATTTACCATTAAAAAGTGGGGAGGGAGGTTGTCCCTCCCCCCCCCCACACCCCTCAATCGTCGCCATAAATGCCTTTAGGAGTTTTTTTTTTTTTTTTTTTTGATCAAAAACACCTGTGGAGGGGGTTTGTGGATAAAAAAAACTTCAGGAGTTTTTTTTTTTTAAACCAGAAATACTTTTTGGAAACTTTTTTTTGGATGAAAAATGTCTTCTGAAGGGGACATTTTGATCAAAAATACCTTCTGAAGGAGTTTTTTTTTTTTTTTTTTTTAAATCAAAACAACATTTTCATATGCATAAACTAATATGTTAGAATTTGCATTTATGTCAATACCAATGGCTCTGGGGGGTGTTTTCACCCCCCTCCCCTCTTCGCTGCGCCACTAGCTCCACTATGTGTGTGTTCTGTATGTTCAGGATCAACATTCAATGAAAAAACTGAACTAGTTTCGGCCTGCATATGAAAGTCTCTCGTAAAAGGTTATCGCAAAATATGTTACTGCAAGTGCACCCTAGTCGAAGGTAGAGGCTGTGAGTGCGAATCTCTGACCTCGTCGCGTTCGACCGGGGTTGACGGACGTCCCCGGTCGTGACCGATCCACCCCACGAATGCATGTTTGTGGACCACGGAGCCTCCGATCTGGAGCTCGCGATCGCTTTTCTGGGGCATCGCCAACCGTGGAAGGTTAATTCCAAGCACCGGTAAAACACACACTTTTCTGGAGGCCGCGGCTCGGGAGCCGAAATGGGATCAAGGAACCGTTTTCCGTCTTATCTGTATCGATAGGTTATCTCTCTTGTTATCCCCCTTTATGTACGAAATGGGCGCCAACTGGGTCTTGGGGATAATCGATTGAGTATTGTGTCACTCGTTTCTAGGGGTCGTTTTCGACTAGCTGACCCTGTTCAATATTTTGCAACGTAGATTATTAACTCACCTCTTTGCAGCAAATCAGAATAGATCACTTTCACATTACGTCAAAAAAAAAAAAAAATCTAGTTAGGAGGTGCAGGGCCGCAGAGAGCCAAGACGGGCCCCTTGTCAGTTATGTTGCCAGGCTTTCTCCCCCCTCCCCAAAAGAAAAAGAAAAGAAGAGGGGGGAGAAGAAAAAGGAGGGGGAAAAGAGAAAAATAAGAAAAAAAGGGGGGGGGGGAATCCAAACTGTTTACTAAAAAGCAATTAACACTATTTTAAGTGCTACAACATTCAATACCAAAGGAGTAAATTTTACTTAATCTTTACGTTTTCTCTTATTCGAAGTGTTTCCCCCTTTTCCTTTCTTCCTGTCGTTTCTTTTTTTCTTTTTTCATACTATCTTTTTTTTGCGTCAGTGTCACCGCCTCCCCCTCCCCCAAGGCTCGGGCCCCTAGTTTCCGACGAGGCTGATATTGCCTCTCGTCGGGCCTAATGAGGTGTCATTATACATTTTCTTTAATTTATCATTAAATTTATTATTCATATTGTTAATTTTTGTTTTTTATTAAGTAATTTAATTATGCAGATTTACGAATAATTTTCAATGGTTATGACTTTTGATGGCTAAATTTTATCATATTAATTATTTCTACCAAAACTCGATCCAGGTTTTCGTTCTCTTTCTCTCTCCCTGACTCTCTATCACCCACACACGCCACGCACACAAACTTTGCAGTGCTTTGTTTTGTATAATTAACTGTTCGCAAATTATTCGATTCGAAAAATGTACCCTGCACGATCAGCAGAACAGTAATACTTGATCCTCGTAGCGTGTTAATATTTATCAGAATGAAAACAATCGTCTTAAATTATCCCTTTCCGTACTAGGTCTAATATTTCGTCTGTGTTTCTGAATTTGTTTTGGTTCATCGATCCTTCTCTTTTTGAATTTCAAGTTTACTTCCCAAAATTATTTTACATTTTCAAGTAACTAATTCTGTACCTCAAAACCAGACTAACGTAAGTCTCACTATCACTACTTTTCAGGAGAGCGTAAAAACGTGTGTCTGGTGCATACGAAGGTTAACACTCTTACTCTTACAACTCTGGTAAATAATTATGAAGACGTTTTTGAACAAAATTGCGTTGTTATGGCTTAACGTGGAATAAGATTCTACGCACAATAAAGCAATAGCTTGGACATGGTCATTTTTGGACTTACAGTCTATCTTTGATGTGCAGAGCATACTTCGTATACAGGCGTCCCTCGTATAAGACGGTACTTGTACAACACGGTTTCGATATTACACGGTACCAAAATTTTCGATTATTATAACACAGTTCGATATTACACGGTGCGAAACTTGAATTTAATGCTTCATGGTTTTGATACAACACGAATGTTATATTTATAAAAGATGGACTTTCATTTTTGTTTAATACATTCTGTTAATCTTTGATAACTGTAATAAGTTTTTACTTTGTTTTTATGAAACTTGGTTTCGATATAACACGGTACACATCCCTTGAATTTAATTATTTCTAAGTATCGTATAACACGGTTCGATATCACACGAAACACGGTTTTGATACAACGCGATACATATTGACATGATTTTTACTATGTACATGAATAATTAGTGTAAAAAATTAGTTAAAAAGTTATTTTTAAAAAAGTCTCAGATAGAACGGTTTCGATACTACACGGAACAAATTAACCGTAATTATACGAGAGACGCCCGTATGTGTATATCTGCAATCATACCAAGCCCTTCTGCTGGTATGATTGCTTCTGTCCTTTTAGAAATTATATTGAATATTGACAATACTAAAAATAACGATGAGAATATTTTTGTTCTCTCTGCGACATGCTGAAATATTGTACAAATTTTTAGTGACTCATTCTTTCTCGTTTCTATTTTCCCCGTTTGTTATTTCCAGTAAAGGTTTAACAACTTTTAATGTAATGCTTTCGTTTTCGAAGCTTCCAATTAAATTCTATCTTTTTTAACTCCTGTTCACTTGAAAGCTGTCTATCGATAGTTTGTACTCTTCAAGCAAGTTCGCCGAGGGCGCAAAATATATAAAAATATCTAAAATATGAAATAAAGTAAAATGAAAATAATTGTAGAGACTCAATGAATCATGTCGGAAAATTGTTGACAAAACTGAATGGAGAATCGCAGTAGCCAAGGGCTTAGCCCAGTAATGTAACTCAAAGCTGAATGAACGTTGAAGATTTTAAGAAAAAAAATTGAGTGTAATCCTTTGGGCAAAACTGGTAAAAGATGTAGCTTCCATGCTTGTTAAGACAATAAAACTCCTAGTAGTTACTTTTTTTTTTTTAAATCTGTTATCAGAAGTGCCGAAGTTAGAAATGGGGTTTTTTCCTTCTGTCAAAAGTACTACTTTTAGTCACTGAAATTGATAGAATAAGCAAAAAAAAAAATAATAAAAAAAAAAATAACAGAGACCCAGAAAATACTTTCATTTTCCCAATAGTTATTTTTCAATTAATTTTTTAAAATATCCGATTTTTCAAACAAGGCGTGGTTTTTATGACGTCACAACTGATGCACTTCGGCACATATTTCTTCCACGTTTCAACATTATGATAATCAAGAAGCGAATTAAATGGTGAGGTTCCAACTGGCCCAAACTGTCAAACACATCAAGAGAATCTTGTCAGCCAAAACCACGAGAAATTTTTGGACCAAATGGGAAAACACCCTTCTTTTTGGGACCAAATGGGAAAACACCAATTAAATATTGCGCTCTACGCTTGCTATCAACCAAATCGTTGCCAATACACGTGAGTAAAGATGCGAATTAAATATTTTGCTCTGTGAATGGCAACTCTGAATGGCATTTCATCATTTGTGATGTCATCGGCAGAAGCGTAAACAATGAAAGCGCACCGGTTCAAGTAATTTTTTTAAAATATTAAACTTAAACAAATTTTTTAAAAAAAAATGGTCAGATCCTATGTTTTTAAGCATGTTCTTTCAGAAAAAAATACTTTTAAAATTTTATAAACGACCCAATTGCGTATGACACAAATAATAGCACACATTTCAGAGCTTGTTTACATAAGAACTTACGAACCGGAGATAAAGAAATTTTGTATATCCAGGGGGACATTGTCCTAAAATCCGTTAGATGAAATGAGAATTTCTGAAAAATAATTTAGAGAAACGCATTCAAAAAAAAAAAAAAGTCTTCTGATTTCAAAAACTTGCGAAAGTCATAATTTTTGGCAGAAAGTTTCCCATAAAATCAAACTACATGTCACGACTTACTCTACTGTGGGAAGGTGAAGCGCAGTATCTGCACGTGCGTCACTAGACATGACTTTCATTTTCGAGGTAGACTGTGCAACGCCGGGAAACGCAGCTAGTGACTAATAAAACAAATACTGTGAAGCACCGTTTATACGTTTTGGAAGGGACTGTATGAAAAAAGCGTACAAATGAAAAAACGTATAATAGGTGTAGGTTAATGTGTATTAGACTTTGCAGGGACCAATTTTAAAAACGTATAATTGATAAAAACGTATAAAAGTGAAACGTATAAACGGTGCTTCACTGTAGATTATGATAGCTATGTGGACATTTTTTGGATGATTTATTGTACTAACTTCGTAATGAAAACTTAAAAGACATTTGTACTTCATAGGAAGCGGCAATATCAATGCAATTTTTCAATCGACCAATCCTTCGCCTTCTTTTCAAGCTCGTTCGCAGGCATTCTTTCGGTTTACTTTCTTCAGTTGAGCAATGTCACTTCATTGATACCCATCATGGTGAAAATCGGTTTCGAAACGACCTTCTCCCGAGCTTTGTGGGACAGCAGCCCACATTTTCCAACTTTCGACATTTTTTCGACAGCTGTTCCATATTTTCCCAAGCATTATGACACCTTTTCCCTTGGATCACTTTATTTTCTCCGTTTCTGATCTACATCCAGCCAGGGAAAGTTTTCACTGGGACTGCTGACCCTGTTCTTGGGATGCGGACATAGTAACCTCAAATAGAATCACTTTCGTCCTTCGAAAGGCTCATAGTGGTTTTTCTTTGTTTCTTAATCGCCATTTTTGCCTAGAAAGTTTTTGCTTGTTCCCAGAGCTACCGACTGCTGCGAAAAAATCGTAGTTTCTACGAACTACAGCCTTAAACGACGACACTACGAAAACGTGCCCAAAACCTACGATTTTTTTTTTTTTTTTTTGTTATCACAGGAAAATGTTAAGTCATTACAGATAATATCCATATTATAATCATTTCTATAATATTGCCTTTTTCGATGAAATTTTAACTGTGTGTAGAAAATTAAGCAAAAGAAATTTACCACAATTTACAGCGCTGGCCAAATTATTAGACTAAAACTGTTTTAGAAGCAAATTCTTTATTGATTACATAACTATAGACACATTAACGAACAGTGAAATAATTATCTAATATTTAGTATGCATTCCATTGTTCTTGATGAGCATTTGAAGTCTTTTTGGCATACTTTTCACAAGGTTTACACCATTTTTAACTTTTTAAAATAGGAAGTAAAAAAGTGTTTATACTCACTATTATATATACTCACAATACACATACTCACTAATTACTTAAAACTAACTTTAAATATAACAAAACACACTCAAAAAAAGAACTGTTTAAGCTGATTGAGGTTATGTTTTTGGTAGGTAGATAAACAAAAAACATTAACAAAGCAGACAGTGCTGCCACCTGCAAACATTAAATTAGGTTAAAAATAACGTAATAATCAGTGTACAGTATGTACTGTACTTTAACAGTAAAATAAATAGTGTTTTAGAACAAATAATGTACAAAAAAAAAAAAAAAAACTCTAGTCTAATAATATGGCCAGCACTGTATGTTACAAAAAAAAAAACTAAACTTCTATTGTTAGTTCTGTTATCAGAGTAAAATGTTACTTGCCCTTTTGTAAACTTTGACCTAAACTATTCATTGCGTCTGTTGAATTCGTAATTAAATTTTCTGTTTTGCCCCCCCCCCCCCCCCTTCCCTTTTGCATGAAACTCTGCTGCTAGTTTAGTTTTTCAAAAGTTGGCAGCTCTGCTTGTTTCTCTTATCTTCTCGGCATGGTTAAGTAAATTATTTCCCATTCTCATTCTAAAAGAATATTTTTTGACTAAAATATCGCCCGTCAAGGTATGACGGTTGAAAATTGCTTCTATATTTGAACGAAGCCTTTTTTTTTTGGTATTTTGATACTTGAAATTTTAACCCTAACTCCAGTGGATTAACCCTAAATTCCAGTAGATAGTGTTCATTGTTGACCCCTTTTTCGTTTCTTCATTCCCCTGAAATGACACAGTCTTACCAGTGAACCAATTAAGTTACCAGATCCAGTTCAGCCTTGTCCCAATAAAGCATTTCCCTGCATGTCAAGCATTGCCAAAAAATATTATCAAATTATAAATAACTTACTGAATGTTTAGTGCTTCAACAATGAAATAATGCCGTCACGCATGCTATGGCGCGAGTTTCATTGTTGGTGACGTCAAAGCATTACTCGATGAGTGGTTTTGGCTATTGTATTTTTGAGGATTTGTAGACGTGAAGGCCTTATGTTTAAAATGAAAATTTGAAACGATCACGAACTTATAGCATTTGAATCCCACTACTCACCAGGAAACCTCTCACCAGGAAGCCACACGATAGTGCAATAATGAAATATTTTTGAAATAAGTAGCAATCAGAAGAGCATTGTAAAAACATGCTTTCTGACGCATAAATTATTTGCCCTCGTGTCCCCATCATCGAAATATGGTATGAGGTCTCAAAGTCTGCTGAAGTTTTTAGAAAAGCCGGCAAAGTTAGCGAGTTTTGATGAGTAATAGAAAATATCTTTCATGCAATTTATAGATGGATGGCAGAATTGAAGACCTTATATTTCAATAGCTGGCCGACGAGGGCAAATAGTTTTTGCAACAATAATACTTCTCAAGGTGTTTTTTGATTGCTACCTACACGGCTTGACTTACTAAAGATTCTTGCTTTGAAAAGACTAGTTGCCAAGGTATTTTTTAGTCGCCCGGACGACCTGACTCCCGGGATTTATCGGACATTGTCTTAGACCAAGAATGTTGATAGATATAATTGATAGACCAGTAGATCAGTTAGTAGGTTATATCTCTAGTCTATCCAAGAAGAATATAATGAATGAAATAACTGATGATAATAGGTTAGTGTTAGTACATACACTTGGTTGGGAAGTGCATTTTTCATTTTTTCTCGCTGCTTGAGCTTTTGTTAGGTTTTACAATTTACATCGTATTTAATAACTATAGATCTTCGCACCTTCGAAGTCTGTATAAAACGTTATATGTAGAGCCCGGACTATATATGCAAATGCATTTGCTCGTACGCAGATGCATATTTTTGCTTCTTTTGACATTAATGGCATGTAACTGCTTGAAATCGGCAGATTTTCAAATTTACTGCGTGTTACTGCATTTTCAATAACATTTAGTCATTTTATTCATTTATTTATTTTTTCATAAAAGAAAGGTTATAAAACACTGTTTTGTTTTTCTTGAAAAATGCAAGATATTATAGTTAGAACAAACCTAACTTGGCAGCGTGATCTACGTAACCTTCACAATGCCGCAAGGTGAGGTTTGCCGCAAATATAGTGCAAAATTCTGCCTCTCATACCTGAAATAAATCTCCTAATTAGATGTAGGCTGGGGTGGATACAAGGGAAGGGTGATGAGGGTTATGAGCTCCCCCCCCCCCCCCCCAAAAAAAAAATCATCAACAACAGTATCCTCCCACATTTGTTCAAACAGTTTATGAATAAAATGTAAACGATTTCTTAAGTCTTTTCAATTCATTAACTACTTTTGAAAGTCATATTTGAAGTACACTCAAACTTGTTTTTGTGCGATGTTTTTTTCTTTTCTTTTTTTATGCGATATATAAAACTTCAATCAGATTGAGACTCAGTTGATGAAACTATAAAAAAAAACGAGTGCGAGGTAGTATCTTCAAGTGACGACATGGGGGAAGGGGGCATTCTTCAGCATGACTCTCCCCCCTTCCCCATAATGGTATTCTGTATCCGCTCTTATACCTGTGGGTACTTCGTAGCGTTTGAAGGGTACGCCATCGTTCTTAGGGTGAAAGCACACAAAGCTATCATTTATGCCAACTACTTCTTTGAACAAACAATAGTTCTTTTTTTTTCTTTTTTTTTTCGGTTTTTAGCTAAAAAAAAGTAAGCAAAAAATGTTTGTGACTTAAGGGTTGTGGCTTAAAGGTTGCGCCTTGCGCTTTCACGCCGCAGAACCGGGCTTAGTTTCTGGGTTGAGCACGGTCTGTTCTGCCTATCATTCTTTCAGTAGGTCGGTAAAATGGGTACCAAACTTACTTGGGAACTAATCCTGGGGGTTCGAAGTTCGGTTGATCACCCCACCGAAGCATCGCACCAATGAGTTTAGTTTTGTTAAATGTCTATAGTTGGGGCAAATCTAACCTGGCAGCATCGTAATGCTGCGATTTGGATCTGTGTAGCTTTCACAATGCTGCCAGGTTAGGTTTGCCTCAACTAGAACGAGAAAGTGATAAAAATTCTAGCTTTTTGGAAGTACAGTAAAACCTGTAAAGTTGATCACCCTTGTAAATTGAGCGCCTGTCTAAGTTGATCGCTATTTTCAGGCACAGGATTAGATCTTATCATATAATTCAACCTCTATAAATTGACCACCTGTTTAAGTTGACCACTAAAATAGTGCACCGCAAGTGGTCAACTTACACAGGTTTCACTGTATATCATTCAATCTTTTACTCGCGGTCTAGTAGGGTATTGTTACCTGATGACACGTTTCGGTAGGTCGTTCAGACAAATGCTGTTCGACATTCACCTCAATTTTCATTCATGGTCGTCGGACGGTTCCACTTTTTCAGAGAAAAGGGGGGTGAGAGGCATTGCGGAAGACCGAAATCCGAATTGGACCTCTGGAGTGTCGAATAGGGTCATGCAGTTCAAACGAAGCACAATTTAGGTTTCTGTCTCCATCGGCGGGGCCGACCTTTCGCCGAAGTAGGGCGAGAGGGAAGAAAAGACACCTCTTTTGCCGCTTTTTTTTTGCAACCTGGCAGCAAAAATCAACGATGCATATCGGGACTCTGACCGGGTAAATGAAACGGGGCTCGCCGACGAGGGGACCTTATCTCCTAGTTTACTTTTATCCAGGGCCAGACTTTCGGGGTAACCGTGTTTCACTCCCGCCGAGTCAGGGTCAGTAAATTCGGTTGTCCTTTGAAAATGTGTCATGATTATGGACTAAATAAAGCTCGACCGTGAAATATATAACATTTCGATGGGTTCTCTTTTTTTTCCGAAAATGCGCGAAGTCCTTGTTAGTAATTCGTCACATTTATCCCACACAAATTGAGTTTCAATAATGCTCGAATCAAATGCCCGAACTTTTGAGAGAGCGGAAGTTCTCAATTTGCTGAATAGAACTCCACATTTCTTCGAATGATAATAATTTTGCAGATAGAAGTCCAAGCTTTTCCGAATGGGAACGATTTTGCCGATTTGCCGTATAAGAAAATTTTTGAGAGATCACGGTGACTTCCCGTGTCCTCCCATCGTATTGCTCCTGATAATCACTTGCACATGTTACTGCAACCTCTGAAAATATTTCGTTATTCGGCAAACTTTGTCTGACGATTTGGAAAATTTGGGAGCAGAATTCGCAACATTGCAATTTTTTTTACAAGTTCTAAATGATACCTGATGTCTCTTCTCATTAGCTGTAAGAATGTAGTATGTAAACTCTTTCGTATTTTATCATTCGATAAAGTTTGAAGTTTCATTGGATAAACTGAAAATTTTCCCATCCCGAAAATTTAAGCTCGGAGCACCCCTGATCCACTAGCTTTAGTAGAATTTATCTTCGGGGGGGGGGGTGTAGGGCCATAAAAGTCCTTATATGTATAAAAATTACCATACTATTAAAGTAAAAATTAAATTCTTTTGTGGAGAGAATCTCCCTTTTCCCTTTGCTGCGCCTCTGAATACAATTAATGATAAAAGTCTGATATTTAATCCTACTAGTGTAAATATTTTTGCCTCAAGCACGAATCGCATAGAATTGTACCAAATTGATGTAGGAGGAAACAAAATCAGTTAATTATGCTGTATCATGAGTGTTTGCAATTGCTTCTTACCAATTGCAATAAAAGCAATGTCAAAAGATAAAAAAAAGTAATCACGCAGATGACTCGTTTTACTTTGTTAATATTTCATTGTCAGAGTATTCAATGCTCATCATGCAGTCTGGAAAGCCCTGTTCAATAAGAGCTATCCTTTAATGAAATTTGTATCCTATTAATGACAAGAAATGCTTTTCCACTGCACGAAAATGTCTAAAAAATTTACGCCGTTTTAATTAGTCACTTTAGTTTTTTCCATGTCACTGTAATTTAGTTAATTAGCTCACCACCAAAATAAATAAATCTTTGGCACTTGATACCCCAGCGGCCCTAGCACTTAACAATTTAATTGTTCACGGCAAGCCGTTGCAAGTCAGTTACTGATACCTCCACGATTTCCGCATGGTCCTAAAGGGAAGGATGGTTTTTTTAGTATCCTAGACCCAAGGTAATTTCCAGAGACTGATCACAGGACTTTCGGACCACCAGATTGTGCAAGCACATATCCGACGTGCACTCGGTGGGTGTTTGGCGACGTCGGGCTTCAAACCCCGAGTCCATCGTCTTGTGCACTAGCACAGCCAGAAATACCTCCTGGAGGGGGTTCTTTGATCAAAAATACCTTCTGGAGGAGATTTTTTGATGAAAATTATGTTCTGAAAGAAGTTTTTTGATCGAAACAGTCCTTTTATATGCATAAACTACTGTATTAGAATTTCCATTCATGTTAAAACCAATGCCTCTGGGGGGTGTTTCACCCTCCCCCCTTTTGCTGCGCCACTGGCACCAGTATACCCCCCCCCCCCCGCCTCCAAATGTCAAGCCAAAATTTAAAATCTGAAAGTAAAAGCTTCCGCCCCCCTCACGAGCATTTTTTTTTTCTTCTTAATTTTGAATTTCCACTGCTTGAATTTCATAAGAAATTGTTTTTCCTTCGCGGAAAACAAGCACTATGAATTACGAGTTACGCAAGAAGCACAAATTGCATCTAAATTACACGCTTCCAGATTGGAAAACAAATAAAACACGAAAAACGGCTTTTCTTTCTTTGCACGCGGCGTGCGTTCCTCCCCCGACGCGTACTCATGAACGGCATAATCTATCTGCGCGGTAAACGAGAATAAATAAATAAACTCATTTTATTTATCTTTCCATCGTGTTTGCTCTTTCTTTTATCCTCGTCTCGCCTCCAGGTAGCTGATTCCATTCGATTTCGGTCTTGAATGTCAGTCAGAAGTCACTGAGGTCAGTTGTAGGGCAATCGCGCGTCCTAAACTCCGTGTTCGTCCTCGCGTTCGGAGCTGCGGTCACTGATACTGACACGGGAGTCACTTTCCTGGTGTGAAGGTCGGGAAGACGTAGATGCCACAAGGACGAAGGTCAAGCTAGGACTTTGTGTGTGTCATTGTTCAGCTTCAAGTTCGTTTTTCCATGGACGTTGCATTCACCAACCAACTTGATATCGTGAAGAGAAACAAATTGAGTACAAAAAGGGCCGGCTCTAGTAGTTCTGCCGTCCTTCCTAGGCGATAGTGAAAAGTGCCCCCCCCCCCCCACCGAATAATAATAATAGTAATAATAATAATTTATTAATGAAATAGAAATAATAGTTGAGTGTTTAAAATTAAAGTGATTTTCTAGTTAAATTCCAAACTGGGTTTTGCATATCCAAGCACTGGTATACACTTTGAATTATCTTTCTTAGCATTCAAGTAATGCATATGTTATGGCACTAAAACAGATAATGATAATTTCAAAAGACTTAAATCACGCAATTTTCTGCCTCTAAATTTAAACTGAATTTCTAGTTAAATTCCGAACTATGCTTTGCATGTAGGTACACTTCCTAATTTATTTTATTTATTTATTTTTTTATATTTATTTATTTATTTATTTTAGCATTGAAGCTGTGAATCGCATGCACTGAAACAGATATTCACACTTTAAAAAAAATGATTCAACTTCGAAATTTGCCGCCCCTAAAATCTGCCGCCCTAGGCAACCGCCTACTCCAAGAACTAAACCTGAGTATAACCCCGATTTAACGTTTGTCAAGGGACTGGAAAAAGTATCGTTAAATCGAAGGGCGCAGGCATTCAATACAGTCAAATTCGGACCAGTGAAATGTATCGTTAAATTGAGGAAGTCGTTAAATCGAAGTTATACTTAAATTGCATTAGAGCAAAAAAAAAAAAAACTCTGAACTGGAAGTTAAAAATACGGCAGTATTGATGTGAATTTAGGAAATTTTAGAAAATGTATTGAGTGAGCATTGTAGATTTAATTTTCGGTTTGAGGATATGTGTTAATTAAGAGTGCAGCAAGCAGTGGTTTGGAGGACAGCCCCCCAAAACTCCTAGTTTTTTGCT
Source organism: Uloborus diversus (assembly GCF_026930045.1). Lineage (NCBI taxonomy): Eukaryota > Metazoa > Arthropoda > Arachnida > Araneae > Uloboridae > Uloborus > Uloborus diversus. The sequence continues at coordinate 168,836,536 of NC_072734.1, forward strand.
GAATTGCCTGTCATGCCCTTCCTCCCCCCCCCCAAGAGAAAGTTCTGGCTTTTTATTACCAACTTTATTCTGGGGTGTGCACAGGGGGGGGGGAAGTGACGGGCCCCCAATGTATCTGTGCACACCCCTGACTTGATATGGAGGATTGCGATAGCCATTTTGGAAGACAATATCTATTTCAGAATAAAAATTGAAATTCTTCAAATGTAACCCATTGAAACTGCTATTTTGTAAATAGAGTTACAATATTTTTATTATTATTTTTATTTTACATTTATGACAATCTACAACCTGGGAAAAAAAAAATTCTCAACCACGTTTTGTCAAGAGTTTACATGCGTGCTACAAAAAAAAAAAAAAAAAAAAAAAAAAACTAATAAGATTAAACTCACAAAAACTCTAGAATGTATAAACAACCAAAAGAACTTTAAGCACACAAAATTTCAGTCATCCAATGCGGTAAAATTGTCTACAAGCTTAGCTTATGGATAGCAATTCGTTACGACAGACAGTAGTACACTATATGACCAAAAGTATTGGGACACTTTCAAAAATTCACATTTTTAAGGATTTCTCTCAAGAAATAAGAGATCAATTGCTTTGTAACTTTGGTCACATAAAAGGTATGCTCCAGCTGTCATTTTCCGATTGAAGTGATATCCACCTTGCTTTTCGGGGATCAGTAACAAATTGAGGAAAACGAAAATGTTTTTTGATCATCATTCAACGTAAATAGCTGAGAATGAGCTGTAAATTTCAGAAATTAGTTAGCTTACTATGTACAATTATTTTACATACTTTAGAGAAAGTATCACTGATATTCACGAAGATATAAGCATTTCTTACAAAACTACAAATTTTATGTGAAGGTTTTTGACTCATAACACACAAAGTTTTCCATCAAAGCTTACCAAACTTTCAAAAAAATTGAAAGCATACAAAAGAAGTTTAATATTAAAATTTTAAATTAAAATGTGGAAAATTTGATGAGATATGGACATTTAAAGCAATTGTTGTTTCACTGCGCATGCGCTAAAGATAGCAATTTATAGCTTATATAATCTAAAACCCAACTAAATTCCTCAACTGATAATAAAATTCCTGTTCAGTATCTTAAAAATTCATAAAGTTATCAGCGATCTAATGAGCCGAATTTCAACAATTCTTGGGGTCGTTCGCAAGTTTGCAACTTTTGCTTGCAATCGTTCAGTGTGATTCATGATAAAAACAGATAATTTGCGAACGATCCCTTACGGTTCGTCGCCTATCCAAGAATTGATGAAATCCGGCTCATTAGATCGCTGATAACTTTCTGAATTTTTTAATATTGAACTGGAAGTTTATTATGAGTTGAGGAATCTAGTTGGGTTTTAGATTATAAATGTTATAAATTGCTATCTTTCCCGCATGCGCAGTGAAACAATAATTGCTATAAATGTCCATATCTTATCAAATTTTCAACATTTTAATTTAAAATTTTAATATTAAACTTCTCTTGTGTACTGTCAATTTTTCTGAAAGTTTAGTAAGCTTTGATGGAAAACTTAGCGTGTTATGAGCCAAAAACCCTTCAAATAAAATTCGTACTTTTGAAAGAAATGCTTATACCCTTCGTGAAGATCAGTAATGCTTTCTCGAATGTATGTAAAATGATTGTACATAGTAAGCTAACTAATTTCTGAAATTTACAGCTAATTTTCAGCTATTTACAATGAATGATGATCAGGAAACATTTTTGTCTTCCTCAATTTGTTGCTGATCCCCGAAAACCGAGGGGGTTGCAACTTTTATTGGAAAATGACAGCTGGAGTATATATACCCTTTATGTGACAAAAGTAACAAAGCAATTCGTCTCTTATTTTTTGAGAAATCCTTAAAAATGTGAATTTTTTGAAAGTGTCGCAATACTTTGGTCATACAGTGTATTTCAAACTAATTTTTCTTTCTTATCTGAAAGTGCGACATCGAACAAACCCTGCATTTATGGAAAAGATTCTCTTTTTTCTAATGGTAGTAACGAAAGAAAATGCAAGGTGACACACCTGAGCTACAGCGCATTGAAAACAGGATATTATTCATGAGAAGGATTTTGGTAACCACTTTGGATAATAATATTTTTTTTAGAAATTCAATATTTACGTTCTGTGACTGTAACCTATTAAAAACAAGTGTTTCATACAGTTAAAACTACTCTGAATCATAACATAGACAACCTAAAATTCAGGAAAAGTTTTCCCTCTGCAATTTGTCCAGAGTTTAAATGCGTGATACACCAAACCTAATTAGCTTAAACTCGAAAAAAAAAAAAAATACTAGAACTTATCAACAACCAAGTGTACTCTGAAAAATCTTCCAGCGCAATAACATTTTTTACAAGCTTAGCTAAAACTTAGCTTTTTCTGCAGAGTTACTCAATTATTGAAACTCCGAATAGCGACAACCGTATGATAGGATCACCTTTGCTTAAATAGCCCCATACCATCATGTTTGTAATATTTTTACCTAATTTATTTTACATAACTTATGTAAAAACTCAATGAGGACAAGTTGCGCATTTTTTTGGCACCTTTAAGACCCTGACAACCCTTATCAAAGCCCGGGAAAAAGTAGACAACCTAACTTTCGCATTTTATTTTTAACTTTTACTCTTTACTTATGATAACAATTTTTGAAAACCTTATGAGGGTAAATAACTCAATTTTGGCTATCTTTTAGCCCCTGACAAGTGACTAAAACCCTGATTAGTTCACACGAAGAGGTAGAGACTCTTACTTTTGCTTTCCATTTACAATTTTTACTTTTCATTTGTGGTTACTACGTTTGGAAACTCGATGAGGGTTGGTCAAATTCAAATCTGAATGACGGACAGAACGTTCACGTCCAAAAGGTCCAACGGACAGAACGTCCGGCAGATATAAGATCCAGCGGATATAGGTCCGAAGGACAAAAGGTCCACGGACAGAAAGCCCACATATTTGAACACTTAGGTCCAGTTTTGGAAGTTCAAACTTCCTGTGCTCAATTAATTACATGATTTGCCATTGAACAACAGGTAATACCGAAATAATATTCTTAACGTCGTTCATTATTCCGTCAAACTCTATTCTCTTGTTTGTGTGTGCGAGAGAGAGAGAGAGTTGGGGGGGGGGGGGGCTGCTTTGAACATTGGATCAAAGTGCTCATAAATAGAGCTGATTAAAAATTGTCTAATAAATATCCTATGCATTAAAAGTAATAAAATCATAGATCCAGTGGCGGCTCGTATGAGGGGGCCTGGGCTCCCTCACTTTTTTCAGAAGACAATAATTTGTAACTTTTTATTTATTTTCCTTTTTTTTGTGCGTACGTGCTTGAAAGTAAAAAAAACAAGAAGTTCTGTCTAGAACTAGACGAGCCTACTTTCCCGTATACCCATACTACTTTCTAGTACCTGATCAATAATCTCAAAAATAGCTAAAATCGTAAATTTTTTCAAGCATATTTTAAAAATACTTTAAGCTGATTTCTAGGAATAAAATATTCCTCACTCATCTTAAAAAAAAAACGAACAAATAAAATCGCAGCAACTTTTAAACAAAGCAGCTAATACACTTTTTTCCATTAAAAAAATCTTTAACAGCTTTCAAAACGAAAGAATAATAATTAAAATTAATAAGCTCATTAAAATGATTAAAATGAATACATGATATCAAAAAAAAAATCGTTTCTTTTTCCCCTGTTGCCAAAAACATTATTTTAAATGAATTAATGCACTTACCAAAACAAAAAAAAAAAAAAAAAAAACAATAAAATGTAAACTTAAAGAAATAATTTTCTTTGTCAAAAAAAAAATGTCTGCGCATATCTTAATGTAGAAACATAAATGACTTCGAGTTTATTCGCCAAAAACTGAGTACCTAAATTGTAACTTTAGCGTAAAAATAAAAAGAAGTCATATCAACAATAATTATTTCACAGTTAAAACCATAGCTGCGGAGTCGGAGTCAATCTTATTTTGAGATAAAGGAGTCGGAGTCGAATATTTAAGAATCGGAGTCAGTCATTTGTCCTCCGTGTATAAATTTTTGCCAAAACTACGAAGTCAGAGTCGAAGTCGGCGAGTCGGAGTCCGATTAATTGTCGGGCACAGGAGTCGGAGTCAAGTGCCCCTAAATTCTCGGAGTCGAAGTCTGGAGTTCGGCGTCAAGAGTTATTTAGAACAAAATTTGTTTGAAGTAAATCCGCCTTCAAGTGCGGAATCTACATTGACTTTCAGTTTCCCCGTAGGCGCTATTGTTAAGGGATTTGAACTGTTCAAAATTGAACGGAAAATTGTTCAAATCAAAAAGATATTTTATATACAAGTTTTTCTTCAAAATCTTTTTGCTACAAAGCTTGTTTGAAGCAAATTCGCCTCACAGTTCGGAATTGCCTTGAATTTCCCCGTAGGCGCTAATGTTAAGTTTTTTTGAACTGTTCAAAATTGAACAAAAAATAGTTCAAATCAAAAAGTGAAATATGGGAATGAGGTGTCCTCGCCGAGATCTTTCGAACAAAAAAAAATCTTTTCGAATCGGACTATTCATTCAAAAGTTATTAGGGGGGGACAGACAGACAGACCGACAGACAGACAGACCGACAGACAGACAGACATTTTTCCCCATCTCAATACCCTACTTTCCAATTTTTAATTTTTCAATATTTATCTAATTATTTTATTTATTTTTGACTTTTTTTTTGTTTTTCGGGATATTTTTAAGATGCATTAAGCCTTCTTTCATGCTTTTTTCTTCTTTCTCTGACTTTTACTGGGAAAGTAGGCTAAAAAGGATTGTACCGTATTATCCTGCGTATAATCCACAGATTATCTGTTAAAAAGTAAAATTAATGAGGTGCGATATACGTTGTCGCGGATTATCTGTGCGTGTATGTGTGTGTGTTCCCCCCCCCCTCAACACAGGGTTGGCAAAAACCCGTTTTTTTTTTTTTTTAAAGCCCATGGATCCAGGATTTTTTGGGTTTTTTAAAATAAAACCCAAAAACAAACCAACCAAAGCTGCGTTTTTTAAAAGAAGTGTGGGGTTTTTTTTTCTTTTTTTTTAGAGAAAATTTGGGGTACTTGTAGCATATTGTAGCGTAAGTATATGGACAAAGCACAAAAATTGTCTTGGGGTAAAAGAAGCTGGAAAATTCAACGTTTTCTGAAGAAAAGTATAAAAGACGACAAAACCCAAGAATGGTGATGTTTCAGATTTTTTAGTTTCCACGATTACCAACAGTTAATTCAAAGTTACTTCTGGAGTTATAAAATCTATTGTTCGTTTCTTTGTTTTTAATTTCTACTTTTTTTTTCTTTTTGCATTTTACTATATTGTATTTCGTTTTGCTATGCAAAACTACTGTAGAACCTCTAGTAGTTCAAATTCCTTTTCACTGAATTCCAGCTTAATCAAGACATTTCTTTGAATTTTATGTTGCTTGTTTTTCTATTTCTGTGTACAGAGTAAGAAATATTAAACTTTTTCGTAAGATAATGAAAATACTGTACCTTCTATTCTGTTTTCTGTCCGAGCGTTTGTAAAACCTGTTAATTTCTAAAAAAATATACCTTGTTTATTCGAGATTTGTGACGTGTTGGTTTGCAGAAAATAATTCACATGAAAGCCTTTTAGCTAGAGTAGTTTCCTCTGTACAATCTACAAATATTGAGAAAATCAGACGTGACAGAACTTAGTCAAGATAATTGTAGTTCTTTATTGACCAGTTAAAGAAAAAAGTTAAATATATTTATTTAAAATCTTTGAAGGATTTTTTTAATGCCGTTATGAGTTAAGAAATACTATTAAATATCAAAATTTCCTTTTTTAAGTCCATTGTCTGTGGTGAAATTAAAAAAAAGTTTAAATTGTAAAAGTATTTAAATTAATTATTTTTTAAAAAAACTTCTCACAAAATTTAAAAAATCCAAAAGTGGCCTAAATAATGGGTTTTTTCAAAAAAAAAAAAAACCCATTGGGTCCAACCCGGCAAACCCTGCCTCAACACCAACGCATTGAACCTCAATATTTACAGCAGGATTCGCAGAGACCGTTACCCTACCTGTAAGCTGTTTATTTTACTTGAATATTCTTATGTGATTCAGGCTATGTAAAATAAGCCACATACAGTAAAGGAAGAATCCTTCTTTTGCACAAGATTAGACCGTTTGCTCCTTTCTTGACTCTTTGTCTTCAAGTAATTAGCGTATTATAACGACAATTTAGAGAAGCAATCATTATTTTTTAGATTATTTTGATATTAGTTTTGAATATACCTTAAAAGTTATTACTTCTTCACTTTTTAAATTTAGTTGCTAAAATTAATTTAATTTTATTAATTTAACGAAAAAAAATTTAAAAGTTTAAAGATTAAAAAACATATTTTTTTAAATTCTTTTTTCTTTTTCCAAAAACCCGGGGGCGGGGTTTGAGTGTAAACATGATCTGGCCCCCTCACTTTTTCAAGGCATGAACCGCCACTGCATAGATCTTGTTCTATAAACCCTCCAGAGAACTGGCGTCAAATTGAGTGATATGAGATTTCAGCGCCTGAGAGTTTTTCTCACGCCGCCTATTTGTGTTTTTTTGGTAGAAAATATTTCATTTACTATTTTCTGTAAAAGCACTCATTTTCGCGATCTTTGTGAAACCGTCGTTTTCGCGAAAATTTAAGCCTCGCGAAGTATTTCAATTTTATATGTGGCTCATTCTCGGAAAAATCAGGAATTTGTGTTTCTGGTCTTTACTATAAAGAATAAAAGTTTAAAAAATAATTCAAGTGAATAAAACACTTTAATTCAACTAATGGAATATATTGAAGTTGCTAAATGATAAAAAATTATTTTATTTATTGTTTAAATTTTGGCCACAGAACGTGATTTATCACATCCGTGAACTGAACCACTTATCTTTTTTTTTGTTTCCATATTTTATATTTCATGCACCAAACAAGAAATTAGCTATTTAAGCTATATTTTCAATCAAGTACACATTTAGTACACACTTCTCAAAAATTTTAACTTAAACTTAATTTCCATATTTATTTAATTGCAAGTTTAATGTTTGTAACCAGAGAGATAGTCACATCTGTGGACAGAAAAGAAAGTACCAAATAAATTCTTTCAAGTTTCAGCACCAAACTGTATTGGTTAAAATATCAACTGTCAAGCAGCCATTTTGTTTAGTGGGACAGAAACAGGAGCTCGCTTTGATGTTTCTGACTTTATTTAAAGTTTTTGTCCTTGATTTATAAAAAGTAAAGATCAACTCATCACATCTGTGGCTCATACAGATTTAAAATAACCAAGTAAGATTGTACAATGATTCAATGAATTGATAATATTAAATGAAAAATATTTGTTTTTCAACTGTCAAGTCAAAACTTCAATAGCACATGTTTTTAAATGTAGAAAATGGTTGTTTTTATCACATCTGTGGACACAGTTTGTCCATGGATATGGCACTAACAATGTAATTTAGAAAATATAAAATATTTGCTCGCTTGATCTGAACCACTATAACAGCATCATTATCGTAGGATAGATCTAACTGAATCTTAGGTATTTAACATATTAGGAGAAATTTTATTTTATTTTTTAAAATCAGCAGCAGAATTCCTGCTTTTTTTTTTTTTTTTTGAGAATGACCCATGCAATCAATTTCGGTTCTGTTCGTGTAAAACTCGTAAAGTTTTCATGTAGTGAAATCATTAATGTCTTCCTTTTCGCGAAAATAAATGATTTTACAGTTTTCTACACACCACATGTTGCGCAAAGTAAAAAAAAAAAAAAACTAGCTGAAATTATTTGATGAAACAACATGAAACAAAAAGTTTTTTTTTTCTTGGTGTGACTATTTTACTCAGGCGCGAGGGTTAAAGATGGAAACCTCCACTCGATTTTCGTATCTTTTAATGGGATTAAGCGCCTTGGGTCAGAATTAAGTTCCAATGGCGGTGGCCCAAAATTTCGACAATAGTTCTGGTTTACTTTCTATTTCTAATTCTTTTCCTGATGTTCGCAATTTGAGGCCCCGTTCGTCCCGAAACTATCTTTCTCGAACACTTTTCCGGGGTTTACGTGTCACGAGTGTGATCCACTGAAACGTTTTTCGCCTGCATTTGCTCCCATTTTTCACTCAACAGACCCAAATCTTCGCTCATCGGAAGCTCAGGTTGATGCTACACCTACGATTCTGACCTTTTTCGCACCCAGATAAGGTTGCCTTTTGTCGCACACTTCCCTGTGTCCCCCGGCGACCTCTTTCCTATTACGAAATGATCGACACAAATCAGTAGAGCAACATGAAACAGCTGCTCATTACGGAGCAGCGATTGTTCACCTAAAATGTTTAATCAACTGCTCTGCCGTAGATTTTGCGTAAGGTGTTGTCTATAATTGATGTCACGCTTTTTTTCAATCTTTTTGACTCCTGCCACCCTTTATCACAAAATGTCACACTACACTTTGCCCCCCCCCCTAGTTGTCACATGTCACTCTATTTTTTATTGACATATTCACTTTAAAAACTCGTTGTGTGTGACATTTCTTGTCCCTTCCCTCCCTCTTGTCACAAACAGTCACATTTTTTTACTACCCCCTCCCCCCTCAAAAAAAAAAAAGCGTGACATCATTTGTAGACAACGGCGCTCCGCACTTAAATTTTTGGGAGCGCAGAAATTCCCAATTTTCCGCATGGAACTCCATATTTCGCAGAATCATGACAATTTTGCCGAATGGAACTCCTGTTAATCTATATAAATAAAACAAAGAATATGTGTGTATATATGTGTGTGTGTGTATGTATGTTCCCTATACAAATCCAGTTTACGTCGGATCTCGACCAAATTTGGCAGGGAGGTACTTGGGCACCCGAGAAGGAACGTAGGGGGGTTTTCGAGCGCCAAAAAAGAACCGAACCGTTCGAATTTTAATTTTAAAGCCCGAAAATGGCATTAAATGGCTCTTTCTACCCGAAATAGTTATCCGGTTTCTTTGATTCAGGTCCCATTCAAAAGCCCGCGAAAAACACCCATTGAGTTCCTTCATTTCCTTCGAATTTCAAAAAAAAAAAACTGTAAAACCACCGGGAAAAATTCAAAAAGCACTGCTAAGTCTAATGGAACAAAAATTTTAAATCGGAAAATTATCGTTTGTGCGATCTTATATTAAATTAGAGTTCAAAAGGTTGCTACTTTTTTTTGAGCAATCACGATTGCTTATTGTTCTCACTTGACTGTTTTGAAATCCTATAATTTTATTTTCCCGCCAGCACCACCGTCGCGTCGACCGGCCTCACGATGCTGCTCCTCTTGCGAAAACCGTCTCCAGGTTGCGTCCATATCCTACACACACACACACACGCACACACCTACACACACATACACACACTCATGCTTGCGCACAAACACACACTCCTACACACACACATATACACACACTCATGCCTGCATACAGACACAAACACATATGCCTACATACACACATACGAACGCCTACACACACAGCACTGCATACACAACACGCACACACATGCATACATACACATACACACGCACCCACACACATGCGTCTACACAAACACGCACGCGCATTCATACACACACACATGCTCGTGATTGCGAAACACATAATTTGAATTCAAGATGCCAAAAAATCAAATTAATATTTTGTTTTTTTTTCTCGGCTGTGACTAAATAAAAGTTTGTTTTTGTTTTGAGGTAAAAATTTCCCCTTTTGATTATTATTTGGCGATTTTTCTTCTTTCTTCTTTGTAGGATTTTAGTTGTATTAATGGAGGGTTGCGTACGTTTAAATTTTTCGGAAACTTTTGATTTGCCATTTTTTTTCTTTGAGAATGATTATATTGACGGGAAATTTTGTAGTATTTTTTTTTTTCTCTAATTGAAGCCTGATTGTTGAACATGCGTTACTTGACAAAACTTTTATTTTCGTGGTAGAACTTGCAAAGCCGGGCAATGCAGCTAGTGGTTAATATAATTCTCCCTTCTCTTCCAAATACAAATATTGGCAATGAAACTGTCGAAAACTGAAAAAAAATACTGGGAGAGCTATCTCCAAAAATTTGGAGGGGAGGGCGAAACGGTGATCATATTTGGCTTCAGGGTTGCATTTTACATGAGAATCATCAAGAATTGTGTCCGAAGCATCTGGAGAGATTTTCTTTTCTTTATTATTATTTTTATTATTATTTGGAGAGATTTTTTTTTTTTTTAGCAATCACGATTGCTTATTGTTCTCATTTCACTGTCCTTGACGTTACGCTGATTTTATTTTTCCCCTCGCCTTCCTCTGCAGCACTCCCGCCCACTGTCCTCTGCAGGCGCGACTCCTCTGGTCCTGAGCACTGTCCCCCTGAATCTGCTTCTTCTGGTCGGTGATGTTCATGTCCTGCACACACGCACGGTCATACACATACACACACGCCTACGTGCATACTTATAGGTTTGCGCACACACACAACTAATACACATGTAGCCTCCCAGGAGCAGGCTTGGTTGGACAGGAGCCGTTTCTAGAAACAGTAACTCCAATGAGTAGGGCCCAAGAGCGCCCATATGGGGGAGCGCGACAAAGGGGGAGGATTAAAATTGTACTGAAATCAGTTTCCACAGGGAAAATATTCTGCTAAAAAATGGGGAAAATTTTTGAGCCCCCCCCCCCCCTTTAAAATTTTACATATGGGCGCCGTTGGTAGGGTCCTGTCGCAACTCGTGATTGCGAAACACATAATTTGAATTCAAAATTTCAGAATTCAAATTAATTTATTTTCCTTTTTTTCCCCCGCCGCGCAATGTAGTCTGCCATTAACCTTTAGTGCGTACACCGAAACAAATGTAAGCAATCTTTAGTGACGTCTCTTTTGTCGAATGATGCTGATGAGCCTGGCTATTATGTTGTTTAATGACTCGATCGGGAGGTGCCCTAGAAGGGAATCTGTGAACTGTAAACGGATTTAAGATCACGATACAGTAGTTATCCTTAATCTGTTAATTTTAATCTCCTGATTGATCAATTTGAGTGTTGATGAAGATTCAATTTTGATCTGCTTTGTGGGTTGTTATTAATCGGATACCATAGTTTGTTGCACCCCATAAAAATGAGTTTCATGATTATCTTAAATTAAAATGGACGAGATTCTTACTAAATTTGGTGAAATGCGAAACTAAATTTTATTAAGGTTCGAATCGTGATTTAGTTATGATCTCTTAGACAAATAATGGAACTCATGGTGGTGGCTACTGTTGCCGGCGTTCTCAAACTCGAAATTTTTTCGGGCGGTAAAAAAAAAAAAAAAAAGATTCCTTGTAATACCGAAACTGAAATACGTTTATGCATTATAGGGGTGCAGTCCTTGATGCTCTTATTATTCGCAGCTTACCCTCCACAAAAAATTTAAAAGTCAAGTTCACCGCAATGTAGAGTTTGACCTTGTAGCCCAGATCTAAATCTTTTGACCGGATCGTCTTTCGGTTCCCTTTCACCCTAAAGAGTCTCTAAATGGAGTATTTGGCCCTATTTTGTAGCCTTATGCACCCTTTTTTGTCCTTCGTCGACCTCCAGTGATACAGCAGACGACCCCAATCGAAGGTTTTCTCTCTTTCCCTACCTTCAAAGTTACTGTCACGGCCTCTTCTAAACCTTAATCTGATTTTCAAAAGACAATTTTAGATTTGCGAATTGGGTTTTATTTGGAAATTGAAAGTTATTGAACTGGATTATACAATTGTTAAGGGATGTAACTGTAAGTTGTTTCAAAAAAAAAACAAAAAAAAGCCAGGGGGGGGGGAGGGAATAAAGAATATAAAGAAAGATGGGAAAATATAAAGGAATATTAAATTTTTAAATAATGACAAGAAATAGTTTTTTTTCCTTTCGTAAAACTGGAAAAATTTAATTTGAAACAATTTTATTTTCTTGCAATAAAATTGTGAAAAACAGATATTTAGTTTTTGGTATTATCAATCGTAGAAGTTCCCGCAGTGTGCATTTACGATTATGGTTTGGAATAATATGTATTTTTTTAATAAAACCGATCGATATTTTTTGGAACGCAAGTTGGATTATTTCTAGTTGTGCATGAACCCAAAAATTTTATTTTGCATGTTTTGGGTAAAATGTCAAATTTTGGTGTAATTCGGTCCACATTTTACCGTTACTGTCACCGCGATGGTTGAACCTCATGTTATATTTCGACAGAAAATTACAAAATAAATAGACAAATAAAACCATTAACGAAAGCAGTCTTTATAGCCCCACACAACATCTCTTACTACTTTTTATAAAGAAGCTTCAGTAAACTCGTATTTCCTGTAGATTGTCAACGATAGCCTGCTTATAAAGATATTTTTATAGATGATGTAGATATCTCAGACTGTGCAGTTTTCATAAGCTGTGTAGAACATCCCCTATAAACTTTCTAAATAAAATTTTAGTAGAATTTAGATCTTCCTAACTCCTTATTCATTCTAAAGAATGAATCACTATCCCAATAGCCTTTTCCCGTAGATTATGTATTTAGAATATTGTAATTGGTAGTCAAAAAAAGAAAAATGCTTATATTCAAACAAAGCTTTTCTTCCTCCCCAAGTATTTTTTTTTCCTCCCATAACTTTTTTTTTCTTTCTTTCTTTTTTTTTTTTTCTTCGAAATGTGAAATATTTTACTAGACGTAAACGAGGAGGAGGAGAATCTTATAATTCCTTTGTTTCCGAAAATGGTTTTCATAAATTATGAACCAGAAAGAAACATGACAAGGATAGCTGTGCTATACGTAGCAGAGTGTTGAGATTTTTTAAAGTGCACTTTATTCAAATAAAAAATAAAAAAAGAAAGCACTCGTTGCACATTACGGGAGACAATGAAAATACAAACTGTGCACATTTCAGAGCTTTTCCTTCTTTTTATTGTTTAATAGTGAAAATCAATAGACTCCACATTGGTCGCTTTGTCTAGTGATCAGAGATGTCTGACTGAGATGGGAAGGTCCCGGGTTCGAATCCCGGCTCAGGCATGGATGTACTTTCTCTCCCCTTTCTTTATCCTTTCTTCGAGTGAATGTATTGTTGTGCTGTGAATGGTTGACTACCCTATAAACGAGTCTTTATGGCATGCAGTGATGTTCCCATCATTTTGTTCTGAGGTTATACTCCCAGTAATCTGTTATACACTATATGTGTATGCGATCATATACATAATACTGTCTGATCATCGATTACATGGAAAGGCTAATATCCTGTTTATAGGCGGAAATGGACGTACAGTGGCTCCCAAAAGTGTTCGTACACTTTGAAATTTTTTAGTAAAACCAAAATAACTCAAAACTGAATTCGAATATAAAGTACAATATTTTTTCACATCATTCCTATGTCATTCTAATTATAACCTATTGGTTTTTTTCAAAATATTGACGGATCTTCTTTTTGAAATGGGTCAGAAAACGAAGAGACAGAGAAATAACACGCCACAAAAGTCATCGTACACTCAAATATTTTCGAACAAATTCATGATTAAAATTATCATATGCGGTTTTATTAGTATTTTTGCATTGTGTTGACCCTTATAAGTCATTTGGCTTTAACTTTTTGTTTATTTATTCCATAATATATTGCTTATTACTATAAAATGGCTGGTATTCGTAAAAAACTGCAAACGCCATTAAAATTTGAATTTTTTCCCCACAGTAGTGGTAAATTGGTTTGAAATGTCTCTAAATCAATTAGTTTATTTCTTTATATGGTAAAGTGCTTGATAAAATGCTTTAAAGGAAGAAATCGGGCCGAAAACAAGGTAAGAAAAGGTCAACCGGAAAAGTTGACAAAACGTGATTGTAGATTTAAAGTTAAAAAATTTATGAAAAATACACATTTGAGTACTGTAAAAGTTTCTGCAGGGTTAAATGAAACATTTTACATTTAATTTTCACCTAAAATTGTTCGCCGAGTTCTTTGATTAGCTGGATTAAATAGGACCTCTTCCCGTAGAAATTTTCTTGGTCGTGCGAAAAGCAGAAAGCTTACGCTTTTCGTCCCAAAATCAATGATAAATAAGCTAAAAACAGTTTAGAATCATGTTTTACTTTCAGATAAAAAGTAATTCAACATTTTTGGTTAAACTGTTGTATAATTGTAAGTAGAAGAAAGAATTAGGAACTTAATCTTAAAAATTTAGTTGGATCAGTTCATCAGGACGGTGAAGGTGTTTTAGTGTGAGGGTGCATATCAGCATCAGGACTTGGTAGGTTGTAATTTTTTGATGGAATAATGATTCATGCTGTCCCTTTAAATATTTTAAAAATCAATTTTGAACTCTTAGCCAAAAATTTGGTTATTGGAAACAACTTTGTGTTTTATCAAGATAACGATAAGAAGCACACGGTTTTCAACGTTTGCGTCTAGTGCCTCGAAAATTGTCCTAAATTTTAGAAGTTCCAATCATCAATTGCAGTAATACTATATATATATTTTTAAAATATTTGTCTCAACTGCACTGAATTTAAACAAAAACTTTTTTTCTTGTTAGAATAACAAATGGTAATTTATTGTTACCGGGTATTGATTTGTTCTCCTGTGTTGCCAACATCTAGCTTTATACTTGGCAAGATAATATTTAGAAATTATATAGTGCCTTGAAAATTTGTATACAGATAAAGCACAATACTCTGGAACATATTTTCAGATATTTACGGTAGAATCCATGTCAATTCAACGAGGGCTGTAACATGATGGTCTCGGATTTTATTGAATTTAACCTATTTTAAAATGCATAAAAAATTAAGAAATACCATTTTTTGTTTTGTTTTGCCCAAAAAAACTCCTGGGCCGAGATACATTCCGCCAAAGATGGCAGTCCTGTTATGATTTCTCACTTGGAATTTTCCTCAAAATCTTTAAAGTACATTATCTCAGGAACGGTAGAACATATTTTCTTGCGGTTTGTTTTATTAAAAAGGATATTTTTTTTTTGTTTAAAAAAAATGCAACACTTTGAAATATGTGCTTTAGTTTTTTCCTCAGTCTTTTTTAAAAAAAAAAAAGTTTAAAATAATGTTTTTGATTTTTCTCAACTATGTCAATTTCAAAAATTTTCATTTTTTCACAGTTTATTAGTATCACGTTTCCTGAAAAGGAGAGCTTCCACTTTTTTGTTTAACAGATTTTAGAGGCATTTGCAAAAATGATGGTTTTTAAGGAATTCTTTACGTAACTGCAGACCTGAAAGTTCAAAAAAAAAAAAAAAAAAAAAAATTGCAACAAGTTGCCAGAAAACACTTTAAATTAAGCTATAATTTAGCGAAATTTTTTTTAGTCTCTTTTTTATCTAGGAGTTTTATTTTTTATGAAAACTAGAACGTGGTCTCTAGCCGATTCGCTGCATTTCCCCACGCAACCTTTCAGCGTAGCGCCGACAGAATCGGAAAGCACAATGCTATCTTGTTCTCACTAAATTTCATATCCTTAATAAAATGGCGAATCAAAGTGAAAGTTTCGCGATATGGCGGGGGGGGGGGGGGGAACTGAATGCTTTCTGCAAAAAAAAAAATTCAGTTTTCAGGTCTGCAATTACGTAAAGAGTTCCTTAAAAACCCTCAATTTTGTAAATACCTCTAAAATCTGTTAAACGAAAGCGTGGAAGCTCTTAGTGCTCAGTAGTACTAATAAACAGTAAAAAAAAATGAAATTTTTGAAATTGACATGTTTGAGAAAATCAAAAGCATTTATTTTAACTTTTTTTTCAAAACACTACGGGAAAAAAATTAAAGCACATATTTCCAAATGCTGTCCTTGTATTTAAACAAAAGAACACATCCTTTTAAATAAAACAAACCCCAACAAAATATGTTCAAACGTTCCTGAGATAATGTACATTAAAGATTTTGACGAAAATCCCAAATGAGAAATCATGACAGGACCGCCACCTTTGGCGGCCTGTATCTCGACCCAGGAATTTTTTGGGGCAAAACAAAACAAGAAAACGTATTTCTTATTTTTTTTATGAATGTTAACGTATGTTAAATTTAAAAATCCGCGACCATCATGTTACAGCCGTTGTTGAATTGACATGGATTCCACCTTACAAAACTATAGTTGTAAAGAATTTGAAAAGAAAACGATTAAAATAAACTAACAAGATCAAATTTAATTAAGTTCATCGAAATTTTCTAACCAATGGGCTAATATAAAGCAAATACAAGCCCATCCTGATTAAGAGAAAATCGTTTGAAGATATTAATATTGGAAAAGTATCGTCTCCCGAAGAAAAATAAGAACTAGCTATGAATTCAAAAAATAAATAAATAAATAAATAAAAATAAATAAATAAAAAATAAATAAATAATAAAAATAACCCATAAAATGCAAATAAACACGCACACACACAAAAAGATTTATTCAAAAGTAACACGCAAGAGACTAAATTATTTGAGAATGAAGGATTAATTGAAGGTGGAGGAGGTAAATAGAGGAAATGTATCGCACATTGTTAACAGTACCAGGGACCTGCGTGAATTCAGAAAAAGTATTTTTAACTGCAAAAAGTTGGGCACTAAAATAACTTCCAGTCTCAAAGACAATTCAATATATGCATTATTTTTCTCACTATTGTTCCTATTTCTTTAGGACATTTGTTCCTTCATTTTACATTTGTTCACAATACGTTAGTAAATAATACAATATTAGCACACAATTATGAAATGTGGCAATAAAACAATATGTTTTGATTTATTTTTCTAAAAAAGAAATACCAGATATACCGTAATACCGGTATCACGTTTTAAAAGTACCGGATACCGGTATTGAATTTTTGGTCCGGTATTGCAATCTCTAGCTGTTGCAAATAACTTTAGAGTCGGTAAATAGCACCAAAGAGTAACCTAGAAACATAATTACCTTTCTAACTTACAATACGCAACGAACTTAGTAAGGCTTTTAGAAATTAAATAATCTTGTGGAAATTTCCATGTGTAGTAAATACTAGCAAGTTGCTTAGTAACAAATTTCGTGTAACAGTAACATTTACGGAACTAGTTTTATTAAAAAATCACCCCCAGTTAGTCTGCGAGAAGCAGAATGTTAAAATCAAAACCATGAAAGAACCGTTGAATTTGAACTGAGAATTTTAAAGTATTTCTATTAACTAGAACTATTTTAAACAAGTTTCTCGCGCAATTTTTCAAAATAAAATAAAGCTTTCGAATTGTCCTAAAATACGACATGACAAATAACAATAAAATATTTTCGGATGCTAAAGAATGTCACTTAGAGCGTTTTAATTAATGGCCTTGATATAAAAATGCCTTAATATCAGAAATTATCAAAAAGTCATTGCTGAAATATTGAAGCAGGATTGTTAGACTATTAGAGTAAACTATAACAAGCTTAATCTATTGTAATCGTACTGCATCACACATATCAAATATATCTATACATCTCAGACTCGATATGGACAGTGATTCCGTAAACTAAAGCATATTCAAAGATTAATTTCATACACTTATGTTGAATGTAAAATCGATGAAAAATGTTAAAAGAAAAAGGGAGATTATTTGAAACAAATCAAAAACCATTAAAATATGCGTAGTTCTAGCTGTTTTTTAAATAAAAAGTACAGACAGGAGCACCGTCTGGAAAGAATATCATGCGATTTGTATTGCATAACCTTTTCGTAGTTCGTACAGTTTATATTGACGTAATTTTTATAGAAAACTGCTGTTCAAATAAAATGATTAATATTGGCATGGTGTACTTAGATTTTACAATGCTCCTAAAGAAAGTGAAAACTGCGTAACTTTCTTGGAAACATATCACAGTTAAAATAGATACATTAAAGGCAAGCAATTATCAGAAAGTGTCAAGAATCTTCTTTTCAGTACTTGTAAAAAAAAAAAAAAAAAAATTGCGATCCCACATCAGATGTCCAAAGCACAATCATCGACTTACCCCATTTTACTCCAACTCCAGCATCTTAAGCCGGGCTAGCTTCTGGAGAGAGATTGTTAAGAGATAGAACGGTGTAAAAGTTTCCGAGTTTGTGATTTCTTAATGTTCTAATATTGATGTTCGCACTCAGAGCAGCCGGGGCTCTGTAATGGATAGTTTAAAAATTACACCCATGCAGGGCTATAAATCAGCAGGCTGTTGGAGACCACTTCCATGGCGTACCTCACTTTTAAAACGAGACAGATATTTCTTAATTACCGCAAGCAGCTCTGAGCTTTGAATGTGGGGTGATTAGGATTTCTAAGAGGTTTTTTAAGTAGCTTGTTGCTGTTGTTGATTTGATTTGAGGATCTTTGAGTTTGTGAAAAGAAGGGAGCAACCAATTCAGCTTGATTGCCAAAGCAGCATTATGTGGGGGACTGTGGGGAAAAGTGAAATAGCGGGGTAAAGTGAAATGGTGAAATATTTTCTCTGTTTTTACCGCTACCTATCTGGTGGTATTTTAACTTTGAAATAACAAATGTAGTCTATTTCAGTCGGCAAAAAGTTACCTCTTAAGATCAAAGCATATGACACCGATAAGCATTTTTTAAAAAATTGATATTCATATTGTAATATCTTGTTGCAAGTCGAAAATTATTTTTGTCATTACAAAAGGATACAATTATCGTAGTTGGTATCTTAAATATTAACTGAGACGTTTCAATATTCGGTGCAGTATTTATTTATTTAACATGATACTTATTTTATTTTAAATGTTTTGTACAATTAGTAAAAGGGGCAAAGTGGATGTGGCAAAAAGAAATAGTTTATATCGTTTACTTATCCAATTACGTCTTAAGTCTCTTAAATATTCATTCATTTGTTAATTCATTTGCATTCCTTCTTTTATTAGCTCACGCATTTTTTCACTCATTTTATTATTCATTCACTCATTTATTTTTTTACATTAATTTTATCATTCATTTATTTTTATTGTTTATCGTTTCAATATCTAATCATTTATTCATTTTCCTTTTATTTATTCATTCATTTAATATAAAATATTTTAATGATAAAATTAAAAATATTACATTAGAAATTTTTATTTTTCACTTTGTCCCATGAAGAATGAGAGAAAAGTAGGGTAGACCAGGGTTCGTTCACGCATGGGGCACGTTTACGCAGTGCCCTTTCTTAAAAACGAGTTATACCTGGAGCGCCAACATTCATAACAGATTGATGCTGCTCCCTAGCAAATATTCTCACAAGTTTTTGAGCATCAGTCGATCTTCGGTGTAGCATGCGGAAAGGATAATCTGTTTTTCCAAGTTGAGTAAATTTTGTGTTGGAACGTTTTATATTATTGTGAATAAATAATACTTAGTTAAGAAAGAACAAATATATAAAAGTTAGCAGAATTTCATCCTTTTTTCAGAACTGTATTTGTACGAACTGAAATGTTATTAGTTTTTTTTTCACGCCAAAAATACATGCAAACTTGGCAAGCTTACTCGTTGACGTCGGAGCACCTTTACGGAGCACCTGACGCCGGACACTTTTTTCTCTCCAAACTGTTTCAAACCTGTTTAGTATTTTCCGGCTATTAAGTTTTGAAAATCACCGTTTAGTTTTTAATTGAGCTACAAATTCGTACCTTATAGCTTACAAGTACGTAATGATGTCTTCATGCCCGTTCAGCTTTTACTTTATCTACTATTCAGTCTGTAATAAATTTGCTTTATTTTAACGATGGTAAGTCATTTTGTCAAAAACACTAACAGAACCACGTTAGGTGTCAAAATAAGTATGCGTAAACGTGTCCCGTGTCCGGTTGAAGTTCACGCAACCGACTTGAACTTAAAAATATTTTTTTTAACGGTCAAAAACACAATTTGAACAACTAAATATACCAATTTTGACACCATTAACTGCTTTATAAAACAGCAATGTTTAAAATTTCCTGAGTTAAAACTAAAAAATTAGAAAATTCATGGAAAAAAGTCCTCGTAAACGTGCCCCGGTCTACTCTATGCACTATTTTTTTGAAGGTACAAATTTACTGCTAAAAATAGAAAATAACATTTCAATGCAAATCTTATTTTAAAACGCATTTTATCTCTTTATATGCTCTTATTTTCAAAACAAATTTCCAGTATGTTAATTTTAAAAATAATAAATTAGCTTAATTATTCCACTTTGCCCACATTCCCCAGCATCCAAACACTTTTCCAAATAAAATCTTCTCATTCAACTCAACTGTTTTTTTTTAAATTTAAATACATAAAGCGTTTATTTTGTATGAAATAAAAAATAATACGGTGAAATCCCGTTACAACGAACATCAATACAACGATATGTCCGTTTCAAAGAAGTACATTTTGAGTCCAGATTGAATTGCCATATAATTATTTGAACTCCATTACAACGAAATTTCCGTTACAACGAACAAAATTTGCATTGACGCTCGTTGAAGCGGGATTTCACTGCATTTCTCAAAATAGATTGCGATTTTAGAACGTTCTCTTATACATAAAGAATGTGATATTACAATGTGTTATTTCAATTTGTAATGCTTTGGTCTTACAAAACTGCATGTTTTATTCCGCAAAGTTTTGGCTCAAACTGTAAAACTGAAACATCAGCTCGCAATGAGGCTTGAAACAGTTCTTGGAAAATTAAAAATTGGCACCAAAACATTTTTTTGAAGGTAAACAAGAGAAAGGGTGCGAGAAAATCTCAAGTCAATGTTCTTTTTGTCTCAATTTTTTGCTAAATAAACTTTTTCTTAAAGCTTAAATCGCAATTTCCTAGATAAATCCATGCATGAGTTCTAAAAAAAATTGCTCAAAATCTTACTGATATTACATACCAAACTTATTTTCAGATTCATTTTCCAGAGCATTCGCCGTAATAAGGAAAAACATACTTTGTTCGAAAAATAATATTTTACACTTATCAAAACCATAACGAAATTAAAAAGACATTCCTTAACATACAAAAATAATAAAAACAAATACATGAATAAGTAAACAAAATTAAATGAATTAGAATAAAAGAAAAAAATCAAATATCAATTACAGTCGACTCTTGATAACTCGACGCCTTATAACTCGAGTATTCCTTTAGCTTGAAGTTTTCATTCGGTCCCGACATAATTTAGTGTTTTTATTACAAAGTTGTCTCTATATCTCGAATGTACTCCTTTTAAGTCGGAAGTTTTTACGAAGATTCCGTTTCCATTTTATGCATGAAAATACAGTCTAAGCAAGAAAAAAAGTTGCTTTTATTCTTTAACACATTGCTTTACTTATCAGCTTGTAGGAGAGGGATTATTTATTCACAATAGTGCTCCTAAATGCACACAGTGTTGCAAGACATATTGAAAAGAGTCCGATTCGGCAACTTTTGCCAACTAAAACTTCAATTAGTTTGGTTGACGAGCTAAAATTTCATATAATAAGAGATCAGAATAAATATACGAGCTGACTAATCTTTGAAAAACTTGAAAGTTTGGTAAAAATTAAAAGAAGGATCCTTTTTTTTTCAAAAAAAAAGAAAAAAAAGTATTAGGACAGAAGACGTTTAAAATAAATGCGAACTAAAGTCAATAATGAGCCTAAGTCTTAAACAGTAGTTAAAATTGCTTTTAAAATAAACTGCCAATAAAAACTATTATCTTCAAGAATATTTTTGATGTAGTATTAATAATGAACTTTATGCAAACTATAAGTGTTTTACTCAATCTATTATACTCAATATCTTTAAAATAAAATAAAAATTACTTCTAAGAAGCCTTGGAAATGAACTTCCGATAAATCGAGCTATTGATAACTCAAATATTTTACTGGTCTTTTGGGACTTCGTGTTATCTAGAGTCATCAGTATTTCAGAACTGTTTTAAAGCCTACTAATTTTTCAAGTCACTGTCTACTTAGGTGATCCAAATATATTTGCTGTACAATAAAATGCACTTTTTCTTCGTCAGTTGCTATCTGTTTCAACATTTATCAGTATAGACGGTGGTCCACAGTTTAGCAAACTAAAATATCGACAGAGTCAATTATTTTATTTAATTTCGTCAAGATGATATCGCATTACTGTATCCTTTTAGAATATTACATATCTGCTAACGTGCTACATGCACCAACTAAAAGAGACATCTTGGGGAATCGTTTCTACTAGTCATAAATAGGTAAGTCTATAAACAGTGGCGTCACTATGGGGAGCGGGGGGTCAACCCCGGGTGTCACCTGTCTGGGGATGGCACCCAAAGTGAAATTGCAAGCTTTTGAAAACCATAAAGCTAAAATGTATTTTTGAGAACACAAATTTGAAAATTTTCGGGGGGAGGGAGAACCTCCTGACCCCCCTCCTCTTTTCTACCCCACATCATGGAGTGAGTACTGCACACAGGGGATTAGGTTCATATTCATATTGTCTCAACTTTGACCTTCTATTAACTTTTTCTTATGCCAAAAAACTGAACCCCATTATCTTTCCCTGTGTTTTAGATACGTTAGAAATAATTAAGGGGCCATCAATGAAATACACACTCAACCCCCTTATTATTTTGAACTCTCGACGGCCTGCACATATGAGGCAGTTTGAAGCAAAGGGATGTAAGTGGCAAAACTAAAAATTTGGAGATAACCATTACAAATAGTAGGGGGTACCTCTCCTCTGTCTTGGGGCAGGAGATAGTACTTGTAGCCCTGGTAGGTGCTGCTGTACAGCATGAATTAGAAAAAAAATCAATGAAAGCCTACCTAGGATTTCATCTTTAAATGCATTTTACTCAAAACTTGAAAATGTCCACTTACATCCCTTTGCTTCTCACTACCTTATATGTGTCTAGGACAAGTTGAATAGAAAGCGTTCATTTGTCTTTTGTACATTAGCCCACTTAAAATGTTGTTGTTTCTAAAAATTGTATGAATTTAATGTTTTCATGATTACATAGATTTTTTTTTTTTTTTTTTTTGCGTTTGTAAGGGGGGGGGGGGGTGACACCACAAATTACCGTCCCGGGCATCACTTATGCTAGGTACGTCACTGCTATAAACAACATATTTGAACGTTACCGTAAATTCTTTCGCTAAAAGAAAAACTTCGGTTTTTTAAAACATATCAAACAATCTATTGAAATTTCTTAAACATGTTGTTCAATATCAGTCACGAAGCGTTCTTTATCATAGGAGAAAATAAATCAAATAAACCAGACTGGCTGAGAAATGCCCCAAAAGAGCCACGGTCGGTACAAGTGTAAAGAACAAAACCGAAGTGAAAGCTCTTTCCTCTTCTAGTGGGAAAAAATCCTTTCTAGCGAGATTGTTGGCTTCGAATGGAAAAATAGCTTTTCAGGGAACCACAATAACTGTTCCTGGCCGATAATAAAGTGTTGTGTGACCGCTGCTGACAGCAAGACACCATCTATCGCGACACTGTCCACTTTGAGACTTTTTCCCTTTTCTTCGTTTTTCTTTACATTTTGTTTTACCTCCCCACACGCCAAGGATGTCTTTTCTTTACTGTGATTTATTTTTTGTTTCGCCCGCTTTTTGCTTTTTTAGTCTTTTAACACTCAGCCGGTCAACATCGATTGTCTACAGTGGAGAGAGAGTCTGACTTCTCGGGTAGAAGTCAGGATTTATTCACCGTTACATTTTGCTGGTGTTTGCGCTGTCAATGGGTGAAAGGTTTTAGTGGATTTTTTTTTTTTTTTTTTGAAATTCAATTATTCTCGGTGGTATTGGAACTGGTCTTTGAGTTTCCTTCAAACTAAGATTAGACATAATAATCAATTGCAATACTTAGGATTATGACATCTAATATATGTCTTATCTGACAATAGGGATCGAACAAATTTGCAGAACTCAAAAACCACTTCAATAATATCTGAAGAATAAAACTAACATTAAACTTTTTTCTATATTAGTGTCTTTCGTTTGTATTTCTACTTCACTCAGTTAATTCATTAAAATTGTTTTCTTCTACCTCAAGATCTTGACACATAAAGCCAAACTCCAATTCTAAAAAGATTATACCCATTTATTTCCTTATTGGCCATTAGTAAACTACCGTAAACGCCTCCAGGGGCTACTTGAACCAATGAGAAAAAAATGTTTAAAATCCGTCCTGGTCCTAAAAACTCAATGTATAGACTTAAAAAACCTTCTCCATGACAGGTAGCAGAACTAGACAGAGACTGGTGCATGAAACAAAGTTTCTGCTAATACCGTCTTTTTCTGATTGAGGTTATGTTTGCAAGTTGTTTTTACCTTCTGCAAATTTTCACATGTAAGTTTATGGGAACATCTGAAATCATCAAGGTAAAAATAGTTTTATGTTTGCATTCTATTTCTTAATAAAATAGCAGTGTTTTAAGGTTATAGATATATAATTAACGCAACAACTAATAAAAATTGGTAAAAGTGCACTGGTTGCCTTAAAATGGGGCTACTTGAACACAGCGTTTAAGTAGCCCAGGACCACATTTCATCACTAAATTATGTTAAGTAAGGTTTGTAATCTCTTAAAATAAAGAGGTTAGTTACTATTTATACCCGTTTACTTGCAGATCTGGGGATAAAAAGAGTCCGAAAGTAAAAGAGAACTTTTTGAAGTAGGAAATATGCGGATTATTAGGAGGAAAAATTAAAATTGTGTCCAGATTCAATTAATTCCGGAGAAATATCTTAGAAAGGGGCATCAGCTCATTTTGACTTAAGTATACCTATGAACTCGAAAAAGAAAATTAGAAGATCGTTCACAAAACAAGCCTGGACATCCTGTAGTATTTAGTAGCGAGGAAGAGCAGGTACAAAATATTATCAGAGAAAATTAATCCACCCAAGCCATTAAAGAGAGGATTTTTCTTTATTTCTAATGTTTAAATAATTTCATTGATTTGAGCATTTCAATTGGTTTTAGCTGTAGTTAGAGTATATTTCTATTTGAGAAATTATGTTTACCTAAAAATATTTTTACATGTATACTTTGATTTTATATTAATTTATATAAATAGTTTGCATTTTATATAAATAATTTGCTCACTAAAATGTATGTTTTGAGTTTTCTTTCAAAATCATTGGTCTTTCTTGATACCACCACCTATTTTACAGCTTGTTCTAATGAGTTTGCTGAGTTGGACCAAGTAGTCCTAGCGCGGGGCGGCTTGGACCCAATTTTTAAAAATAGAAAAAATGCACATAAAAAAAATTGTTGTTTAAAAAAGGCGTAAGGTGAGAGCAGGTCGGCTGAAAAGTGGTAAAGGCAAGGTTATCAGTAAACATTATGGATTTAATCAACAAATAAGTGTAAAACTCGTAAAAAATATGAAATTTTCGGTCCAAAAGTAGCCCCCGTTTACGGTACCCATATTGAATAAACAAAATGCAACTTTATTTTCGTAGACATTTTCGGAATTATTACTCACGAACACTAACTCTGTAATGTTAGTTATTAGAAAAATAATCTCTCACTTTTAGCCATCATTTTCACTCATCAAGAAGGTTGAACTTGTCATGTTAGAAGCTAAAAAAGCTCGGTCAATTGAAGAATTTGTTTGATGATTAAAATTACGTTCTAAGTAACTTAGACCTAGTACAAACTCTTAATTTCTAAATATAAGCTTTCAAAATCTAGGCATAGTTTTCTGATATGAGTTGTCGTCTGCTAGATTACGTGTGACATTGTATACAAAGAACTAACAAAGTTTCATAAAACCTTCCGCCGCAAAAATACCATGTTCACATTAGACTTTAACTGATCATAAACTGCGTATAAATAGTTTTAAACATGAATAAATGAAAATCGTATGAACTCACATTCGACTAAAAAATACTTAACTGTGTCGCATTTAAAAAACAAAGAAACAAAATTTTCAATCACAACACACGCATAACTGCGATAGCAGATTTCCGTGTCGTCTTCGCAAAACCTTGAAATGTATTTCACATTGTTTTATTCGACTGTATCTTCATTGATACAATAAGGGTATTGTTTATTTGCCATGGTTTATTAGTCGTAGTTATTAGTTTATATATATATATATATATATATATATATATATATATATATATATATATATATATATATATATATATATATATATATATATTATTATTATCATCGTTTATTAGACGATTTGATGTGTGTCCTGGCTCTCACCTGTAACGAACAGTTTCACCTCTTCCTCCTTTAAAAAGTTATACCACGCGTCGATCAAGCTGTCTATCATGCACTAAAAAGTACCACTAATGCTGTAAATTTCTCAAAGTGCCGTTTTTTAACAGTGATGTGTACAGTACAATACATTGCTGAAAATTTCTCAGGCTGCTGCTTCTGACAATGTTTTGAATATTAGTCTCATGTCGTTTACGAACCAAAGAAAATATAACTTGAATAATTAATTTTGATTTAAGGAAAGAAATGCGTTGGTAGGTTTGACAAGAGACCATTTTAAAGATTTTTTGTCTTCACATAATTGCTTGTAATATTTTGAATAAATAATATGCTTACTAACTTACTTCAACTTCTTAGAGGCAAAGATTAAAGAGCCTGAACTCAAAACAATCTGCAAATTTTGAAGGGTTGTAACTGTGCTTTTATGAAAATTGATCATTTTTAGTGTCTGCTTTCTTTAAAGCCTTCTTTACTTCTAACGACAGTTCTGTTTCATTAGAAGCTATCATAAAACCACAGCGATGGATGTAGAAGAACGTTGTGAAGTTCTAATGGGCAGATAATTAAGTAGAATAGCGAAAGTTGTTTAAAAATAAAGATCTTTCAGCATAAATGATTGCAAAAGGTCACAAAATGCCTCAAAAAACAGCCAGTTTCATGTTAAAGCCACATTACAATCTTTTGTCTTTTGACACAATATCTGTCAGTGGATGAAAAGTTTGTCCGAGTAATCCTAGCCTGTGTGAAAAATTTTCCAAACCACATGTAAAAATTGGAATATTCAGTAAAGAGCGGACCAAGCAAGAGTGGTTGATATGAAGAACAGTGCAGTGTTTTAGATTGAAATGCCGCAAGAAGAAAAAAGAACCAAGAATTTCAAGAAAACAGGCTATACCATTTAGGTAAGAGCTCAAAATCTAAAGGACTTTCTAGGGAAGGAAAAAAAAGAACTTCGTAAGTGATGTCAAAACCTACCTCAAGTCTTACTGTCAGGCACTTCTGGGCCGACAGGATTATGATGCAGCTGATGTAAAGACTCTTCTTGATCCGGGAGCAACAATTACATGTTAAAATTTTGATAAGCAGTATCTTGTTGTTTTGCAAGTCATTTGTGCGTGAGGCGATAACAGCTCAATTTTCGACTCCAAGTGAACAATCGGGAAGAAAATTTGTATAAAAGAGAGCCTGAAGAAGATACTTCTATTATTTGTCAAGAAGCACGATGTCTCTACTTGTTCCTGCTCTATCTAGCCTCAGAACAGTGTTAAAAGTGCTGCTCAGTTCCTGGCATCCCGCAGAGGTAAGTATGTGCCAGTAGAATTGGATTCTCTGAATAATCCTCAGTGCTGCCAAAAAAGGACAATTTCAGAATTTCATGCAATAAAGGATAGATTTTCTAAAACATTAACCAGTTTCGTGAGATCAATGTTGCTGTTAAGAAAGCGTCACAATAGTGTGCTAGAAAGCATATAAAGAGCTTCTGGAAAAGCTACGTGTCGAGGCTGAGAAGAACCGCATGTCAGTAACATCGGCTGTATAATTTAAATATTACTCTGCATTACTAAAAATTTTTTTATCATATCCTATCTGATTTTTCGGAGTCATACAAGAACGATCAATCCGTTGACCTTAATGAAGTCTGATAAGGGGATGGGGAGTATTAATTTCTTTATAGTTAAGTCCTTGACATATCAGGTGATACCTGGTGCTGCTGGCATTAAGGGCAGCGACCATAAGTCTTGTTAGAAAGTCTGGGGTTTAGTTAGCCTAGGAAAAAGTTAGGTCACATTGTAAATGGAATAAAATATTAAATGTGTGGTACTTCAAATTTGGCAGATACTTTTTATAGAGCCCACAAATCTTAGGAACTTAATAATTTTCCACCTAAACTATTGCAATTATATTGTTACAAATGATGTAAATAGTAATTATTGTAGTAACGTAACCTGTAAATAGTTTCCCGTAATGAATATACAACCCCTTAACATATGGCTAAAGTATACGACCCCCCTATTTCTTCTTTTTTTTTTTTTTTTTTTTTTTGTTCATTGATAAAATTTGATAACGGTCTACTATTTTCCAGAAGCGTTTGGAATATTTGAGAGATTTCTTTCGATGTTTATAAAAGGGTCCCGCGTGATAAAGAGTTGAGTTTCGATTGAGAATTTGTTCTGAGAGTGTATTAGCTCTGTTTATTGCGAGGCATTTCGCTGTGTTGTTTTCGTATTTGGAAGTAAATACGTGTGTAAACGTTGAGTTTACGGTGTTGTGTGATAATTGCTTAATTGCTGATGAATAATTTAGCAGTTTTAACGATCTTTCCTGTACATAGTGTAAATAAATTCTCTGTGTTTTTAATCAAGAACTGTGTCATCCTTTCAAGAAAGTTGGAAGTCTCACCGAATCCGTTACAATTGGCGCCCAACGTGTGGCTTCTTCTGGACTTTCTTGGAGTAAGTGTGACTTTGGACATTTTTTCATAAAGACTGTTGGAATTTATAGACTTTGTTTTTATGGTGATTACTCGCGCAATGGATGACCAATTAAAACAACTTCTGGAACCAATTAATGCTGCGAAAAGTGACTTGGCTGAAAGTTTGGCGGCTAATAAAGAACAATTAAAAAATGATATGGCGTCTAATCAAGAACAATTAAAAAGTGATTTGACTGCAAGTTTTACTGCAAATCAAGAACAATTAAAAAATGACATTGCGGCTAATCAAGAACAATTGAAAAGTGATTTAATGGTACTGAAAAATGATTTAGCTTCTAACCAAGAGGAAATTAAAAACGACCTTACTTCGGTAAAGACTATGATGGAAAATAAATTTAATGAGATAGAGCATCGAGTTGATGCTTTTGATGAAAAATTTGAAACAGTAGAAAAGCGTATCGCAACAGTTGAAAATCATGTGGATGAGAAAATTAAAAACATGGAAAGGAGATTGGCGATCGCGGAAAGCAGCTCTGTATACAGTTTGGCGCTCCCACATCGGTTGCTCGACCGTCCATTAAACTTGCCACATTTGATGGGAAAACTTCGTGGCAGGTTTACAAAACTCAATTCATGATAGTGGCGGAAGCGAACGGATGGGACTCTGCTACCAAGGCCTGCCATCTTGCAGCATCCCTGAGAGGTGACGCAGCGGACATTCTTCAGACCCTTCCGGACAGCCAGCGCCTGGATTTCGCCGCCCTCACATCTGCGTTGGAGCTTCGCTTCGGTGAGAAGTGCCAGAAAGATTTCAGCCGACTCCAGTTGAAGTCCCGTTTCCAGAAAACCGGAGAAACCCTGCAAGAGCTAGCTGCGGACGTCGAGAGACTGTCTCATCTTGCTTTTTGCGACTGTCCTGCGGATGTTCGAGACAACCTGGCACTCAACTACTACATCGACGGGGTTCGAGATCCGGAAATCCAGAAAGCTCTACGGATGGTGGATATCAAAGACCTGAATTCTGCTGTTGTGTATGCGATGAAGTTGGAGGCCGCCCAGCAAGCAACCCGCA